>NC_060130.1:117490892-118090892 GCF_021461395.2 Schistocerca americana
CAGTATTTCCACTTCTGGCTCATCATATTCGATGAATTTTACCCCTCTGATTTATGCACCAAAGTAAATTTCTTCTCTCTCGCTTTCTCTGGAATGCTTACTTTAATGAGGCACATCACTGTAATATATTACAGAGGAAATGAAGTGAAAAAACTCGAAGAAAAATTCTATTATACAAATTTATTATATACACTCCTGGAAATTGAAATAAGAACACCGTGAATTCATTGTCCCAGGAAGGGGAAACTTTATTGACACATTCCTGGGGTCAGATACATCACATGATCACACTGACAGAACCACAGGCACATAGACACAGGCAACAGAGCATGCACAATGTCGGCACTAGTACAGTGTATATCCACCTTTCGCAGCAATGCAGGCTGCTATTCTCCCAGGGAGACGATCGTAGAGATGCTGGATGTAGTCCTGTGGAACGGCTTGCCATGCCATTTCCACCTGGCGCCTCAGTTGGACCAGCGTTCGTGCTGGACGTGCAGACCGCGTGAGACGACGCTTCATCCAGTCCCAAATATGCTCAATGGGGGACAGATCCGGAGATCTTGCTGGCCAGGGTAGTTGACTTACACCTTCTAGAGCACGTTGGGTGGCACGGGATACATGCGGACGTGCATTGTCCTGTTGGAACAGCAAGTTCCCTTTCCGGTCTAGGAATGGTAGAACGATGGGTTCGATGACGGTTTGGATGTACCGTGCACTATTCAGTGTCCCCTCGACGATCACCAGTGGTGTACGGCCAGTGTAGGAGATCGCTCCCCACACCATGATGCCGGGTGTTGGCCCTTTGGCCCTGTGTGCCTCGGTCGTATGCAGTCCTGATTGTGGCGCTCACCTGCACGGCGCCAAACACGCATACGACCATCATTGGCACCAAGGCAGAAGCGACTCTCATCGCTGAAGACGACACGTCTCCATTCGTCCCTCCATTCACGCCTGCCGCGACACCACTGGAGGCGGGCTGCACGATGTTGGGGCGTGAGCGGAAGACGGCCTAACGGTGTGCGGGACCGTAGCCCAGCTTCATGGAGACGGTTGCGAATGGTCCTCGCCGATACCCCAGGAGCAACAGTGTCCCTAATTTGCTGGGAAGTGGCGGTGCGGTCCCCTACGGCACTGCGTAGGATCCTACGGTCTTGGCGTGCATCCGTGCGTCGCTGCGGTCCGGTCCCAGGTCGACGGGCACGTGCACCTTCCGCCGACCACTGGCGACAACATCGATGTACTGTGGAGACCTCACGCCCCACGTGTTGAGCAATTCGGCGGTACGTCCACTCGGCCTCCCGCATGCCCACTATACGCCCTCGCTCAAAGTCCGTCAACTGCACATACGGTTCACGTCCATGCTGTCGCGACATGCTACCAGTGTTAAAGACTGCGATGGAGCTCCGTATGCCACGGCAAACTGGCTGACACTGACGGCGGCGGTGCACAAATGCTGCACAGCTAGCGCCATTCGACGGCCAACACCGCGGCTCCTGGTGTGTCCACTGTGCCGTGCGTGTGATCATTGCTTGTACAGCCCTCTCGCAGTGTCCGGAGCAAGTATGGTGGGTCTGACACACCGGTGTCAATGTGTTCTTTTTTCCATTTCCAGGAGTGTACTTTTTTTACATTTAGATGCAATAAATCACACTTAACTTTGATCTGTAGCACAAATAGGATGTCAACTTATGCTGCCACAAATTGGAAACATGCGAATTTAATACACAATCTACTTAGTCTTCAACGGTGTTTAAAATATCATCTACTGGAAATAGTAGGTTGTTATCATTTGAGTAAATGTATGAGATATCCCCATTAGACAACAAAGTTTTGACAGCGGAATTTGCCTTAATAAAATCGAAATGCTATTGAATTCCTCTTTGTAGCCAAACTACACTGAAAAACCAACGAAACTGCCCGCATCTCGTGGTCGTGCGGTAGCGTTCTCGCTTCCCACGCCCGGGTTCCCGGGTTCGATTCCCGGCGGGGTCAGGGATTTTCTCTGCCTCGTGATGGCTGGGTGTTGTGTGCTGTCCTTAGGTTAGTTAGGTTTACGTAGTTCTAAATTGTAGGGGACTGATGACCATAGATGTTAAGTCCCATAGTGCTCAGAGCCATTTGAACCATTTTTTGAACCAACGAAACTGGTACACCTGCCTAATATCGTGTAGGACCCCCGCGAGCACGCAGAAGTGCCGCAACACGGCGTGGCGTAGCCGACTAATGTCTGAACTAGTGCTGTGGGAAGTGACACCATGAATCCGGCAGGGCTGTCTGTAAATCTGTAAGAGCACGAGAGGGTGGAGATCGCTTCTGAATATTACGTTGCAAGGCATCCCAGATATGTTCAATAATGTTCATGTGTGGGGAATTTGGTGGCCAGCGGAAATGTTTACACTCAGAAGAGTGTTCCTGGAGCCACTCTGTAGCAATTCTGGTCGCGTGAGGTGTCGCCTTGTCCTGTTGGAATTGTCCTAGGCCGTCGGAATGCACAATACTATGCAGCGAGCTTAGCATTGGTCAGGGAGCGGGTACGTGACATGCACCACCAACCTGATGTGACATCCAGAGAGTTGCTGTCTCTACACCTTCTTTTTATAACTATTCTCTTGCCAGACAAGACTAGGACCCAGTTGATGGCACCTCCTGGTCTCTAGCGGAGTCACGAGGAAGAAATCAGCGTCCTGTCAACTTGCCAGTTTTCAGCGTCTTAACCACAAGGCGTAGCAGAACGAGGACGCTCACACGGTTGTCAACCTGACGCGACCACCTTGAAAGTATTGAGCAAAGGTCTTAATTTTGCAGTTACCCCCAGAAATGTTCCTGTTGCGGTCTTCATCAGCGCAGTGGAGCAGGTGGCCCTGAAACTTCCTGCCAGTGACGCTAGGCTGAAGAAGTCCAAAGAGAGACGTGTAGGGCGCTCACTAAAACCAAGCTGCTCTTATCAAACATCTCCGGTGACGAGATAGCATTGTGGTGTTACCAGCAGATAAGGCGAATGCTATCGTCGTCCTACAGAATACAGATTATAACAGTAACTTCTGGATGACCCGGCATACAGACCAGCAGAAAGGGACCCTATAAACAAGGTGAATAAGAAGAACAGGACTCTTCTGAAGGAAACCGGACTTCCAGAAAAGATCGTTAAGCAGCTAAGGACTAAAGCACCAGTACCACCCATACTTTATGACCTGCTTAAGGAGCACATTGCTGCAGCCACCTACCTCACTGCTCAACTCTTTAAGAAGATGCCCTCGTCATGTGTGAGGAAGTGTGCCCATCACGTTTGCAACTCAGAGGATTTCCTACCATGCCTCAGGCAGCTACAGATCACGGACTCTGACATTACGCTCGGTTTCGACGTGGTCTCCCCGTTCACCCGCGTACCACTGAATGATTCACTTGACCTGATTGGAGAAATGTTCGACGGTGCTCTCCTGGACTTATTCAGGCACATATTGACCTCGACGTACTTCCTCTATGGTGACCAATTCTACAAGCAAATGGAAGGGGTGGCAACGGGCGACCCTCCCTCACCTGTGGTGGCCAAACTCATTATGGAAATATTTGAAGAGGAGGCACTTAATAGGGCCCAGATCATCCGAAATGCTTTTTTTGGTACGTGGATGACACCTTTATCATATGGTCCCACGGAAGGAAAAAGCTCGATGTTTTCTTCGACCACCTAAATTCACGCCACCCTAACTTTAAATTCATCATGGAACTGGAGAAGGATGGACTACTCCCTTCCTTAGATGTACTAGTTAAGAGGAAGGCAGATGGTACATTCAGTCACAGTGTGAACCGCAGACCAACTCACACCGACTTGTATTTGCAAGCCAGCAGTTGCCAACACCTGGCACAGAAAATCGGTGTACCCAGAACCCTGGTTTACTGGGCGCAAACTCAGATCCTGATAATTTGGCGACGGAGATAGAACATCTACCACCTGTGTTCTACAAAAATAGATGCTCATCTCGAGACGTTCAAAAGGCACTCCGCCCTGTTTCTCCACCACAGGTTCCTGAAGAGGCAAAAAAAGGAACGAAGAAGATCGCATATTTCCCATACGTCGGGCCGATATCTGCCAAAATCAGCAGGATTCTCCTCAAATATAACATGAAAAGCGTGTTCCATCCATCTACCAACATCAAGGCTCTGCTAGGGTGTATGGAGGATGACCTGCGTCTACAGAAACCGGGAGTTTACCACGTACCATGTGAATGTGGTATGGCATACGTCGGCCACACGACCAGGACCTTTGACATCAAGTGCGAAGAGCACCAAAGGCACACCACACTGAGACAGGCTACCGAGTCAGTGATTGCCGAGCATTGTTTAGATCTCAATCATTCTATGAAGTATAATGCTGCCAAGATTTTAATACAAACATCGAGATACTGGGACAGTGTCATAATAGAATCCATTGAGATTAAGGTCGCGGAGAATCTCATTAACCGTGACACTGGTTTCCAGCTGAACTCGGCTTAAAACTCGGCACTCGATCTTCTGAAGACGTAACGGAGACAAGATCGAGACCCTCAAGGGACACAAGTATGAAGATGGAGTTAGAGAAACGTGTAAAAAAGGACGGAGATGAAATGCTACCTCCGACAACAGACACATCACCTGAGGACTTTATTCCGAGTTTCGAGCGGCAATTTGAACATTATCGGCCTGAAAATAACGTTGCAGCCGCTTCTGGCGGGCAAGGATTTCGGACGGAACGCCTAACGCGTTAACCACGGTAACAGAACGTCCTAGATCACAGGAGGACTTAAATGACGACAATCGGAAGATAATCGTGTAGTACTGCTTGAACGTCATTCAGAACTTAACACAGCAAGATTGACAAAGGATAATAACCACGAAGTAGGCGCACAGAGCTCGGAACAGCCTCTGTTAAAAGAAAACCTTTCAGTCTCTGCTACCGGTCAGCGAATACCACGGACAGAGCGGCTGCCGCGGCGCGGACCGCAGACGGAGCGCCTTCCACAACAAAAGCACAAATACCGGAATCAACATCAGATAGCACCTGAAGAAGAGAGCGATTCACGCACTTGAAATATCGTGCGGGAAAGACGCGAATAACCGGCAGAAACCCGATTATTTAAGATGATAAATCCTCGTCCGAAAAGGCTGAAGAATTACATTCATGCTTGTCATAATCCTTAAAAACAACAAACTTTTAATAATCTCTAAAGCACTCCCTCTTAAGCGATTGTATTATTTTCTCTTTCACTTCTGAAAAAGAATTTAGACTATAATGAAAAACCAATGACATTGTACAGGGTATTTCAATAATGACCGGTATATTTGAAACGGCAATAAAAACTAAACGAGCAGCGATAGAAATACACCGTTTGTTGCAATATGCTTGGGACAACAATACATTTTCAGGCAGACAAACTTTCGAAATTACAGTAGTTACAATTTTCAACAACAGATGGCGCTGCGGTCTGGGAAACTCTATAGTACGATATTTTCCACATATCCACCATGCGTAGCAATAATATGGCGTAGTCTCTGAATGAAATTACCCGAAACCTTTGACAACGTGTCTGGCGGAATGGCTTCATATGCAGATGAGATGTACCGCTTCAGCTGTTCAATTGTTTCTGGATTCTGGCGGTACACCTGGTCTTTCAAGTGTCCCCACAGAAAGAAGTCACAGGGGTTCATGTCTGGCGAATAGGGACGCCAATCCACACCGCCTCCTGTATGTTTCGGATAGCCCAAAGCAATCACACGATCATCGAAATATTCATTCAGGAAATTAAAGACGTCGGCCGTGCGATGTGGCCGGGCACCATCTTGCATAAACCACGAGGTGTTCGCAGTGTCGTCTAAGGCAGTTTGTACCGCCACAAATTCACGAAGAATGTCCAGATAGCGTGATGCAGTAATCGTTTCAGATCTGAAAAATGGGCCAATGATTCCTTTGGAAGAAATGGCGGCCCAGACCAGCACTTTTTGAGGATGCAGGGACGATGGGACTGCAACATGGGACTTTTCGGTTCCCCATATGCGCCAGTTCTGTTTATTGACGAAGCCGTCCAGGTAAAAATAAGCTTCGTCAGTAAACCAAATGCTGCCCACATGCATATCGCCGTCATCAATCCTGTGCACTATATCGTTAGCGAATGTCTCTCGTGCAGCAATGGTAGCGGCGCTGAGGGGTTGCCGCGTTTGAATTTTGTATGGATAGAGGTGTACGAGGTGTGGCTAGAAAAAACCCGGACTAGTACTGGTGAAACAATAAAACGAATGCAATACGGCTGAAAGTCGCGTGGCCTGTCACGTGACTCTCGCTCCGCCTACTGCTCGAGTTTCATCTGCCTCCTGCACTCAGTCTGCCCGTGGCGTCTGTTTTAAGTAGTTGACGTTTTGTCTGTGCGTCGGAAAATGTTGAGTGTACAGAAAGAACAGCGTGTTAACATCAAATTTTGTTTCAAACTAGGAAAATCTGCAAGTGAAACGTTTGTAATGTTACAATAAGTGTACGGCGATGATTGTTTATCGCGAACACAAGTGTTTGAGTGGTTTAAACGATTTAAAGATGGCCGCGAAGACACCAGTGATGACACTCGCACTGGCAGACCATTGTCAGCAAAAACTGATGCAAACATTGAAAAAATCGGTAAACTTGTTCGACAAGATCGCCGTTTAACAATCAGAGCAGTGTCTGAGTTAACAGGAGTTGACAAGGAAAGTGTTAGGCAGATTCTTCATGAAAGTTTCAACATGAACAAAGTGTGTTCAAAAATGGTTCCAAAGTGTCTCACAATTGAACAGAAGGAACGCCGAAGAATGATTTGTTCTGACATCCTGGAAAACATTGAAAGTGATCCTACCTTCTTACAAAATCGATACATTGGAAAACTCCTGGTTCTCCACGACAAAAAAAAGCACGAATGTCAAAATCGAAATTCAAGGCAATGATGATTGTTTTTTTTTGACATCAAAGGGATTGTGCACATTGATTGGGTACCAGAGGGACAAACAGTGAATCAGCATTACTACATTAGCGTCCTGTCTACCCTACGTGAGCGAGTACGGAGAAAACGGAACGATTTGTGGAGAAAAAAGTCATGGATCCTTCACCAAGACAATGCCCCAGCTCACAGTGCGTTGTCAGTGAAGACGTTTTTGGCAAAACACAACATTCCCATCTTAGATCATCCACCCTACTCACCTGATTTGGCCCCCTGTGACTTTTTTCTTTTCCCTAAAGTCAGGTCAGCTTTGAAAGGAACTAGATTTGAGACTGTTGAAGCAGTAAAAGAAAAAGCGACGGAAGTAATGTATGGACTTACCGAAAATGATCTGCAGCATTGCTATGAACAGTGGAAAATTCGTATGGAGCGGTGTAGAGACCGAGGAGGAGAGTGCATTGAAGGAGATAACATGAAATTGTAAATAATTGTAAATAAATGTTTTTTCCAGCATCATTCCGGTTTTTTTCTAGCCGCACCTCGTAAACTCTGGCGCATGAGACGATACGTGGACGTTGGCGTCATTTGGACCGGAGCTGCAACACGGCGAACGGAAACCCGAGGCCGCTGTTGGATCACCTGCTGCACTAGCTGCACGTTGCCCTCTGTGGTTGCCGTACGCGGTCGCCCTACCTTTCCAGCACGTTCATCCGTCACGTTCCCAGTCCGTTGAAATTTTTCAAACAGATAATTTATTGTATCGCTTTTCGGTCCTTTGGTTACATTAAACCTCCGTTGAAAACTTCGTCTTGTTGCAACAACACTGTGTTCTAGGCGGTGGAATTCCAACACCAGAAAAATCCTCTGTTCTAAGGAATAAACCATGTTGTCTACAGCACACTTGCACGTTGTGAACAGCACACGCTTACCGCAGAAAGACGACGTACAGAATGGCGCACCCACAGACTGCGTTGTCTTCTATATCTTTCACATCACTTGCAGCGCCATCTGTTGTTGAAAATTGTAACTACTGTAATTTCGAAAGTTTGTCTGCCTGAAAATGTACTGTTGTCCCAAGCATATTGCAACAAACGGTGTATTTCTATCGCTGCTCGTTTAGTTTTTATTGCCGTTTCAAATATACCGGTCATTTTTGAAACACCCTGTATAAAAGAACTAAACACTCTCAAGGATTAAACATGGAGCCACAACTATCTACTTTCAGAGAGCGGATATTAATATATCTCAGACGTTGGTATGCAGAACGTAAGGACAAAAGTAACTTTCGTATGACGTGTTGGTGCCAAGTAACATAGGGTGAAGCTTGGCCAATACCTAGAAAGAATTGCTACAGTATAGTAAAGCAAATATCTAAAGGAAGTACGCAATGAGACGAACCGAAATTACACTCTTATTCAAAGACATTAATTATTCTGCAGTCGCCGCAATTTATGATGGCCGCCTAGGCATTACAAAAGGCGGAAGTGGTTCTCAATATGGTATGCGGTCACCATGGACGGCAGTTCGTGCTCTACAATGCTACCCACGAGGTTTGTCAGCAGTTTTGTGGTATAGCGTTCCAGCACAGTTGACAACTGCTGGATGCTCGTCGGTGAATGAGGTTGCTCTGCAACACGAATATGTCTCCCCAGTGATCCCACTTGTGCTCCATCGTATTTAAGTCACGGAAATGGGAAGGCCACATTCGCAGAATATCTCCTCATCCTAAGAGCTGTCTGGGCTGTTTGATACACTTACACATTGTCATCCATTAAAACGAATTCAGGGGTGAATGCATCCTTGAAAAGACGCTCGTGGGGAAGAAGTACAGTTTCGCAATAACACTGACAGGTGGCTGTACAGTATTCAAAGATTTGGAGGACAGTACACCCGAGAAACATTATTTCTCCACACACTATAACATCTGGACCGCCATAACGATCATGTTCCCAGGTGCATTACGTGTTCGCACCTCTCGCCAATGAGGGTACGTCCAAAAACTCTACTCAGGCTCAATCTGCTCTCATCCGAGAGGACCACGTGAGCCCACTGCTCGTAGGTCAGGTCTCTATGCTCTTAGTACCATCAGAAACAGCACTGTCAATGTGAGAGTGTCAACTGAATATAAATACTTTTTGTCTGGTAACGACACCTCCCCTACACAGTTGTCCTGGCACTGTGGAGCGTGAAAGCCCCGTTGAATGTGGTTGCAATTGCACCCACTGTTAGATGTGAGTTCTTTCTTATCTATTGCACAATGTAATGGTCATAGTTGACTGTAGTCGAACACCCCCTCTCCTTCAGGCAGCAGTGTCTGTGGTTTGGAATGCTCGCCATGCACGTGAAAGAATGCTGTGAGCGACATTACCAAATTCCTAGGCTACACTCATCACACTTTGTCCTGCTTCCAGTTTCCCGATAACTCTGCTGCATGTGAAGTCATCCAGATGCTGTCCCTGGGCCATGTTGTAAGGAAGAACACCAGCACAGCACACTGTAACTGCTCACTGATCGGCACGCATTGTCTTTTCTTATTTCTTTAAGTACCTCGTGTTGTGGGGCCAGCCGCATTCAGCGCTGTAGACTCGCTGACTTCGCACCGTGTCACGTCCACCTTCCTCTGCGCTACTGCAAGATCTGTCAACATGCTCCCACTCTTTCATTCATTCGCACCAAGTAGTTAATATGTTATGTTACGTTATCCAGCGTGTTCTTGAGTTTTGTAGAACAGTGTAGTTCCACTACACGATGCTTTACGAATAGGAACTGACGATAGTTATACAGAGTGGGGCAAGTAAAAGCGGTCCAGAGAACAGACTTCCAGAATACAAAGCAACACAGCAGAGGAACGGAAATACGGTACTAACCTGACTATAGCATATGTTGAATGTGTCTACCATTCATCTCTTGGCACTTTGGGCCATGGTCAGCAAGTTGCCGAAGGCGGTTCGAAGTTGTCCAAAACCTGTGATTCTGTGGGTTGACATAACCACTCAAATGAAACCACGCTTCATCAGACATACAGAACAGATCCATGTCCAAGTCATTCATTGTTATCTCAGTGAACATCTATTCACAAAACTGGAGGTGCTAGAAGCATCTGCTGGTTTTAATGCATGAACAACAGACACTCGGTAGAGACGCACGTGCAGGTCCAGGTGGAACAGTCGACCACACGATCGACGTGATGCAACTGTATCTTGTGACAGGCGTCGTGTTGATTTGGTAGGACTCTGAATATTTTCTGCTGATCTGTAGCCATATTTTCTCGTTTGCGGGGCACGTTTCTTAATGTTTTTTGAGTTGTTCAAAACAGATCCTGTCTGACGCCATTTTCCGACTAAGCGCTGCATGCCATCATTGCTGGCAATTTGACACCACTAAACTTCTCAGCAAACAACTGACCACAGCGTTTCCACGACACTGTTGTCGCGTAACTTTCCACAACGAACGCCAGATGCTCCACTATGAGTACCATCGTCACTTTTGCACTGCTCCACTCACAATGATACAGCCTGCACTATGCTCTGAACCGGTGCGGATCATGTGGCAGTGTACATGTGGTGTGCACGTCACAGGGTGTGGTTATATACATAAATTCACCTCCAATCGTACCCACTCGTCCGAGCCACTTTTATTTGCTCTTCCCTGTATAAACAACCTTCTGCTAGCTTCACACGAAAAAAGTATATTAGTGTGTATCACTATTTTCTAAATCAACTGTGTCCGTTTAGTTCACTCGTCCACAGTACACCATGTACATGGTGCCATTGTTGCGAAAGTCATCACTAATAGTTGAGAATCTTGATAGCAGATGTATTTTCCAGTCTTTCAGATAAGCCAGCGTTGTTGCTCCAAATTTGATTCTGGCGTATCTCGTGCTCGATATTGGATGGCACTCTCTGTCTTCCAAGAGAGATAATCTTTCAGCGCGTAATACACTTCTGCTGGCGCCCAGAAACTTCAAGCTCTGCAACATGCAAGTAGATGAATCCCTGCTTTCTTGTATTGCAAGTAATTCATAAGTGAAACGTAAACCGTGACTGTGGCTATAATCTTAGCAAGGCTTGGGAACCAGCGACTGTGTTAATCAAGAGTAAATCGAGCAAACGTGTAGTTGTGACGACCACGGCGGACAGAGCCATCACACCGACGTCATCTCAGACGCCGTCGCAATCTGTTCCACCGCGCGACCGTGGCGTGGGGCGCGGACGGTGGAGGGAGCACGCCGCGGGCGGAGGGTATTTAAATCGGCCGCCTCAGCGACCGAATCCAGTTCCCTCTGAGCAGCCATAGCGTACTGATCTCCGTGCCGGCACATTCACAGGAGCTCAGTCCGTCAGTTCACCTGATGATGGCGACATGTATGATCGCCGAAATATTGTGCCCATTGGACACTGTAGACCGGCAGTACACCCGTGGATATTTTGATTATAAATTTAATTAGTACAAGCATTACGTAATGTATGTCATATTTTGTGTCCAAAAAAGAAGAAAGCGCTGAGCGATGGGGAAAACTCTGTTGACGACATTGGTGGTGACGTCTTTGACACTGCAGCAACAATGGCAAGCTACTCGTGGTGCGTCTTTTATAACACATCACCATGCTGGGTCAACAAGTTCTGACAGGCATGAAACGCGATTAGTCGGCTAGTCAGCAAGTCCCGTCTTGTCAGCACAAGCACCATATTTCGTCTTCCACATCTCCAAGGGACATCATCACAGAGGTACGTGTACTTCGAGGTACATATTCTGTAGCTCAGTCCTAACTGTGTGTGTCGTATATGTACATTTCAAACAACAGGATGCACACATACGCATTCAGGGAACTCTGATGCAGATGTTGTTGCCTCTCTGCGTCTCTGTACTGCACGAATTACATTGGCTGACCACAATTTTTGCGGAAAAAAAATTAACTACCGCAGTTTAAATCGCGTGTGATAAGCTAAGTCTTTGAGTCTCACATTTCAAAACAAGTGCTAGCGTTCACTGGGCTCTTTTTCCTTGTCAGAGCAAAATACACTGAGGTGACAAAAATCATGGGATAATGATATGCACACATACAGATGGCGGCACAAGGTATAAAAGTGCGCCGGCCGCTATAGCCGAGCGGTTCTAGGACCTTCAATCCGGAACCGCGCTGCTGCTGCGGCCACTGGTTCGAATCCTGCCTAGGGCATGGATGTGTGTGATGTCCTTAGGTTAGTTAGGTTTAAGTAGTTCTAAGTCTAGGGGACTGATGACCATCGATGTTAAGTCCCATAGTGCTCAGAGCAATTTGATTTCTTTTTAATAAAAGTGCAGTGCATTGGCAGAGCTGTCATCTGTTCTCGGGTGATTAGTGTGAAAAGGTTTCCGACCTGATAATGGGCATACGACGGGAGTTAACAGACTTGCAACACGAAACGACAGTTGGAGTTGACGCATGGGACATACCACTTCGGAAATCGTTAGGGAATTCAGTATTTCGAGATCTACAATGCCAATAGTGTGCCGAGAATACCAAATTCCAGGTATTACCTCTCACCACGGACAACGCAGGGGCCGACGGTTTTACTTAACGACCGAGAGCAGCGGCGCTTACGCAGAGTTGCAGTGCTAACAGGCAAGCAACACTGCGTGAAATACTAGCAGATATCAGTGTGGGACGTACGATAAACGTATCCGTTAGAACAGCGCGGCAAAATTCGGCTTTAGTGGGTTGTGGCAGCAGACGACCGACACGAGTGATTCACTAATAGCACAACATCGCCTGCAGTACCTCTTCTGGGCTCCTGACCATATCGCTTGGACCCTATAAGGCTGGAAAACCGTGGCCTACTCAGATAAGTTGCAGTTTCAGTTGGTAAGAGCTGATGGTAGGGTTCGAGTGTAGCGCAGACCCCACGAAGCCGTGGACACAAGTTGTCAAAGGGCACTGTGCAAGCTGGTGGTGGTTCCATAATGGTGTGGAGTGTGTTTACGTGGTCTGGTCCAACTGAACAGATCATTGATTGCAAATGGTTTTCTTCAGCTACTTGGAGAACATTTGCAGCCATTCGTGGACTTCATGTTCCCAAACAAAGATGGAATGTTTATGGACGACAATGCGCCATGTCACTGGGGCACAATTGTTCGCGATTGCTTTGAAGAAGATTCTGGACAATTCGAGCGAATGATTTGGCCACACAGTTCGCCAGACATGAATCCCATCAAATATTTATGGGACATAATCGAGGGGTCAGTTTGTGCACAAAATCCTGCACCGGCAACACTTTCGCAATTATGGACGGCTGTAGAGGCAGTGTGGCTCAGTATTCTGCAGGGGTCTTCCAGCGACTTGTTGAGTCCATGCCACGTCGAACTGCTGCACTATGTCAGCCAAAAGGAGGTCCGATACGATGTTAGGAGGTGTCCTGTGACTTTTGTCACCTCAATGTAAGATAGACGCTTGGCTGAGCGGTACCTTACATCCACCACTGTGTTAAGTGTCGAGGTGAGAATCTAATATTGGCGCTATAAGTAAGTCTATATATTCAGTTCCCTCTGAAATCGAATACGATCCCTCACCATGTGTTCCCAAGATTTACTGTGTGCTGTTCAATATGTGAAGCCCCATACAATAATTATGTGAACCGTTTCCAAATCTGCGTAAAACACTTTTTGTGGGCGTCTTTCAATTGATGGAATGATGTCACATGCAACTTCCTACTCTGCAATTAAGTCTATCACTTTATTATCGTGTGAATCATTGTCTACCACTTTCGACTGTACATTAATCTTGAAGACTGCTTGGGATGTTTTCAGTGAAGTGTCAATGTATCTGGAGGAATGGTAGCCCATTCTTTTTATAGAGGTGAAACCAGAGAAGGTAGTAGTGTTCGACACAGATATCGAGAATGAAGTCGAAGTTAATCCCAAAGATTTTGCATCTGATTCAGATTGCAACTCAGGACTGGCTAGTCATTTTCAGGAATGTTATTGTCCATAAACCGTTGTCTCACAGATGCTGCTTAATAACAGGGTGCTCTGTTCTGTTATGCTGATACAATCAATATTCGTCTCGAAGGAGTTCCTCTACTGTACACAATGCTATAAAATGTTTTCATATCCAAATTTAGCGTCTTTTTAAAAGCAATAAGGGAACCACGCCATAACCACGAAACCCTCCCCATACCGTAACACCAGCTCTTCCTCCTCCGTAATTCGCTGTTGGCAGATTGCTGCAGGGGACAGTGTGATTCACCACTACACATCATCGTTTCCAGTCATCCACTGTCCAGTGGCGCCGCTCTTTCCACCACCTCGAGCATCGCTTTGCATTGACTACGGAAACGTCTGGCTTACGAGGGCCTGTTGCACCATTGCACCCCATACTTTTTAGTTCCTTATGCACAGTCATTTCGCTAGCTAGACTGTCGGCAGCACTCTGGAGTTCACAAATGATTCCTGCTGCTTATCTCATGCGATTATTTATTCCTTACAAGCACCTTCCTTCACGCTCAATGGTCTCTGTTTGTCAGCATACGAGGTGTGCCCGGTCCACGTTTAGCTCTGGTTCTTCCTTCGTGTCTCCACTTCAAATCACCAACAATCGACTTGGGTAGCTTAAGATGGGGCTAAAATGTCCCTGATACTTGTAGATTTGTTACTTGGGTGACATGCACTGACTAGTCTACAGTCGAAGTGACTGATCTCTCTTGACAAAACTATTCTACTGTTTTGCTTCTCTTCTGACAACACAATATACTGGTAGGCCTGCTGAAACCTTCTCCATATTCAATACTTATATTGTAATTAAAACTACGATTATTTTGGTGAACTATGACAACAATGCTGCATGCACGGGTTGAAGAATACATCTAATTGCTACTACTGTTTGAAAATTATTTGTACGTGTTATACATTTACTTTTAAAGTAGTCCTGTTAATTGCTTCACTTACCTTACATAATGTGAAATAAATATCCTGCGAGAACGCTTCTAAGACTGCTATTAATGTTCAGTGTATTTATCTGCGGTCGAATCGAGGTGACCTATTGTGCAAGTAAATAACCCATCAGTAGCTCACTGTATTCGGGCTTGCTGGAATGTGTCAAAAAGCTCATTGTTATACTCTGTCAATATGTATCCCTGTAAGAAGGTTTTTCTACACTCCTGGAAATTGAAATAAGAACACCGTGAATTCATTGTCCCAGGAAGGGGAAACTTTATTGACACATTCCTGGGGTCAGATACATCACATGATCACACTGACAGAACCACAGGCACATAGACACAGGCAACAGAGCATGCACAATGTCGGCACTAGTACAGTGTATATCCACCTTTCGCAGCAATGCAGGCTGCTATTCTCCCATGGAGACAATCGTAGGGATGCTGGATGTAGTCCTGTGGAACGGCTTGCCATGCCATTTCCACCTGGCGCCTCAGTTGGACCAGCGTTCGTGCTGGACGTGCAGACCGCGTGAGACGACGCTTCATCCAGTCCCAAATATGCTCAATGGGGGACAGATCCGGAGATCTTGCTGGCCAGGGTAGTTGACTTACACCTTCTAGAGCACGTTGGGTGGCACGGGATACATGCGGACGTGCATTGTCCTGTTGGAACAGCAAGTTCCCTTGCCGGTCTAGGAATGGTAGAACGATGGGTTCGATGACGGTTTGGATGTACCGTGCACTATTCAGTGTCCCCTCGACGATCACCAGTGGTGTACGGCCAGTGTAGGAGATCGCTCCCCACACCATGATGCCGGGTGTTGGCCCTGTGTGCCTCGGTCGTATGCAGTCCTGATTGTGGCGCTCACCTGCACGGCGCCAAACACGCATATGACCATCATTGGCACCAAGGCAGAAGCGACTCTCATCGCTGAAGACGACACGTCTCCATTCGTCCCTCCATTCACGCCTGTCGCGACACCACTGGAGGCGGGCTGCACGATGTTGGGGCGTGAGCGGAAGACGGCCTAACGGTGTGCGGGACCGTAGCCCAGCTTCATGGAGACGGTTGCGAATGGTCCTCGCCGATACCCCAGGAGCAACAGTGTCCCTAATTTGCTGGGAAGTGGCGATGCGGTCCCCTACGGCACTGCGTAGGATCCTAAGGTCTTGGCGTGCATCCGTGCGTCGCTGCGGTCCGGTCCCAGGTCGACGGGCACGTGCACCTTCCGCCGACCACTGGCGACAACATCGATGTACTGTGGAGACCTCACGCCCCACGTGTTGAGCAATTCGGCGGTACGTCCACCCGGCCTCCCGCATGCCCACTATACGCCCTCGCTCAAAGTCCGTCAACTGCACATACGGTTCACGTCCACGCTGTCGCGGCATGCTACCAGTGTTAAAGACTGCGATGGAGCTCCGTATGCCACGGCAAACTGGCTGACACTGACGGCGGCGGTGCACAAATGCTGCGCAGCTAGCGCCATTCGACGGCCAACACCGCGGTTCCTGGTGTGTCCGCTGTGCCGTGCGTGTGATCATTGCTTGTACAGCCCTCTCGCAGTGTCCGGAGCAAGTATGGTGGGTCTGACACACCGGTGTCAATGTGTTCTTTTTTCCATTTCCAGGAGTGTATTTTAAGAATTTCTTTATGTTTGACATATGATGGTTTCCTCTCGATTTTTTTGTTCTGAGTGTCTCAATGTGTACTACATTAGTGTGCGGAATATTTCGAATTCTGTACGGTCCTGCGTATAGAAGTTCAAATTTTTTGCATCGTTTCTTCCCTTTGTGTGACAGATAATGGGGACGAACTAGTACCTTATCGCCAATTTCGTACTTGCGTAATCTACTTACCTGCTTCTGCTGTCTCTTCCGACGATCTGCAGCTCGTTTAATGTTCGCTAGTGCCATGTCTATTATCTCACAATGACGAAGTCTACGCTTCTTTGGAAAAGTAATCATTTCAGTAAGTTTATTCGGTGTGTCTTTATTCGTCAGTATTACAGTTGGTGAGAGCATCGTTGAGTCATTAGGTATTGCATTTATTACTTCCTGAAACTGTGAAATGTATTCGTCCCATGTTGTATGTTTTCTGTGGCAATAAATTCTACAAAGTTTCCTGATCTCTTTCGTTATTCTTTCTGACGGGTTAGAAGAACTGTGATATCTTGATATGTAAATTGGCGTTATGTTCTTACTCTCTAACATTTGTTTCCATATGTCTGACCTAAACTGCGGTCTGTTATCTGAAATAACCTTCTGTACATGTCCTACTATTGATAGAAAATCTCTTACAAATGCTCTTGATACTGATCCAGCTGTTTCTTTCCATAGTGGAGAAAATGTTACAAATTTGGATGTCAGTTTTACGGCTACTAGAATATAACTATAATCTTTACTTGTTCTGGCGATTTGACCGAAAAGATCTACTGCTGCCATGTGTCTTAACTTACTCAGTATGATGGGATACAGTGGTGGAATATGTGATACTGTAGATGATTTAGCTTTCTGACATATCTTACAGGATGCTATAACTTTGCGAATGTGTTTTTCCATATTTTTGAAGTGACAATTTTGTCGAAGAATTAGAAAGCATTTCCTAGCTCCGTAATGTGCATAGCTTAGGTGCGTATACCATATCAATTTGTTTCTGATCCCTTCTGGAATGCATAAAAGCCAGTTGTTGCCGTCTGGGTACGAGCGAATAAACATAATATTTTGATGTATAGTGTAATTATGTCTGATTTTTGCGTTGCTCTTGTCTCGTCAAAGCGTTAAAATCTCTTTTAGTGTTTCATCTTTCTGCTCTTCTCTCTCTATGTCCTGTAATGCTGATGATATAAAGTTTTCGAAAACTACTTGTTTGATATGCATAATACTATGGTTGTTGTAGCAGAAGGTATTTTCTTTCTCTAGTCGTTTATGCTGAATAGATATTGATAGTGCGTCGGCAACAATGTTCTGCGTGCCTGGAATGTGTACAATAGTAAAGTCGAACTCTTGTAGATATAATTTGCAACGGCTTAATCTATCATGCGTAAGTTTTGCTGATAATAAAAGCTGGATTGCTCGGTGATCAGTATATACTGTGGTGTGTCTTCCATATAGATAATTACGGAATCTCTTAAATGCCCATACTACACATAGTGTCTCTAATTCTGTTACAGAGTAATTGCGCTCTGCTGGAGAAAGTATCCTGCTTGCAAACGCAATATGTTTAACGATTGTCTTACCGTCCTCCTCCACTTCCTGGAAAATATGTACTCCTAGTGCTGTAGTTGAACTATCTGTTGTAATGGAAATGTTTTGTGTTGGGCCAGGATGCGATAACAAAGGTGCCCTTAGTAAAGCTTCTTTCAAATTCTCGAATTCAGCTTCAGCATCTTCATTCCATGACCAAATTGTATTTTTACTTGTGAGCTGGTATAGCAAGCGTGTGTCTAATGATTTATAATGAACGAATTTTCTAAAATAATTAATAAGGCCTAAAAAGCTCCGAAGTTCCTTCTTATTTGTTGGCACGTCGATATCTTTCAATGCTTGCAATTTGTCGGAGTCTGGTGCAATACCTGATTGTGAAGTGATATGACCTAGAAATTTTATTGAGGTTTTTCCAAATTCAGATTTACGGAGGTTTATAGTTACATCGTTTTGCTCGAATGTATTCAGTAATTGTTGAAGGGTGTGGCTGTGCTGTTCCCAGTTTTCTGCTGCGATTAGAATGTCATCTACATATGTAGTAATTTTGTTTTTAAGATCCTGTGGGAGAATTGTATTCATGCCTCGTATAAAGGCTGCAGACGAAATCCTTAGCCCAAACGGAAGTTTACAAAATTGGTAAAATTCACCAAAGCAAAGGAATGCCGTATACTTTCGGCAATTTGGATGCAACTGGATTTGCCAAAATCCTGATTTGAGATCGAGGGTGGTATATATAGAGGTGCCATGAAACGTTTGCAGTAACTCTTCTAACGTCTGTGGTCGGTCAGTTTCTGTAATGATTATTTTATTAACCTCACGTGAATCTAAACTAAACGGAGTGATCCATCCTTATTTTCAACGATGTGTAATGGATTTATGTATTGGCTTGCTGCTGGTTCAATTCTACCCTGATCAGTCATTGCTCGTAACTCTTTCTCAACTGCTTCTGTGTATATATGCGGGATTGGATAGTGTTTTGCTTTGAAAGTCTCGTGTGGTTTCACCTGAAATTCTTACATAAATCCTGTCATCGTTCCTGGAACATTGTTAAAAACTGTTTTATGTTGCACAAGAATATTTTCTAATTCTGTGCGTTCTGTGTCGACTTCTGCTATACTGTCTCCAGCCTTGCGTGTAACTGTCTCTAATACATTATACTCCTGTTCCTCTGCCATGTCGTTATTATGTGTATTCGTGTATAGTGTGAGATAACAATCGCTATCTTTAGAATCTGCAGTAATCTCGATCCTGTGCATATTTTGTTCTTCTGAGGATACTGTGTTTTGAAATCTCACTACCTCTTCACTGTCTTCCTTCTGTAATGTTAGGTATGCCGATTTAAAGTCAATCTTTGTGTCGTACTGTACGAGAAAATTCATTCCTAATATTACATCTACATCTACATCTATACTCCGCGAGCCACCTTACGGTGTGTGGCGGAGGGTACTTATTGTACCACTATCTGATCCCCCCTTCCCTGTTCCATTCACGAATTGTGCGTGGGAAGAACGACTGCTTGTAAGTCTCCGTATTTGCTCTAATTTCTCGGATCTTTTCGTTGTGATCATTACGCGAGATATATGTGGGCGGTAGTAATATGTTGCCCATCTCTTCCCGGAATGTGCTCTCTCGTAATTTCGATAATAAACCTCTCCGTATTGCGTAACGCCTTTCTTGAAGTGTCCGCCACTGGAGCTTGTTCAGCATCTCCGTAACGCTCTCGCGCTGACTAAATGTCCCCATGACGAATCGCGCTGCTTTTCGCTGGATCGTGTCTATCTCTTCTATTAATCCAACCTGGTAAGGGTCCCATACTGATGAGCAATACTCAAGAATCGGACGAACAAGCGTTTTGTAAGCTACTTCTTTCGTCGATGAGTCACATTTTCTTAGAATTCTTCCTATGAATCTCAACCTGGCGCCTGCTTTTCCCACTATTTGTTTTATGTGATCATTCCACTTCAGATCGCTCCGGATAGGAACTCCTAAGTATTTTACGGTCGCTACCGCTTCCAATGATTTACCACCTATGGCATAATCGTACTGGAATGGATTTCTGCCCCTATGTATGCGCATTATATTATATTTATCTACGTTTAGGGAAAGCTGCCAGCTGTCGCACCATGCATTAATCCTCTGCAGGTCCTCCTGGAGTACGTACGAGTCTTCTGATGTTGCTACTTTCTTGTAGACAACCGTGTCATCTGCAAATAGCCTCACGGAGCTACCGATGTTGTCAACTAAGTCATTTATGTATATTGTAAACAATAAAGGTCCTATCACGCTTCCCTGTGGTACTCCCGAAATTACCTCTACATCTGCAGATTTTGAACCGTTAAGAATGACATGTTGTGTTCTTTCTTCTAGGAAATCCTGAATCCAATCACAAACCTGGTCCGATATTCCGTAAGCTCGTATTTTTTTCACTAAACGTAAGTGCGGAACCGTATCAAATGACTTCCTGAAGTCCAGGAATACGGCATCAATCTGCTCGCCAGTGTCTACGGCACTGTGAATTTCTTGGGCAAATAGGGCGAGCTGAGTTTCACATGATCTCTGTTTGCGGAATCCATGTTGGTTATGATGAAGGAGATTTGTATTATCTAAGAACGTCATAATACGAGAACACAAAACATGTTACATTATTCTACAACAGATTGACGTAAGCGAAATAGGCCTATAATTATTCGCATCTGATTTATGACCCTTCTTGAAAATGGGAACGACCTGCGCTTTCTTCCAGTCGCTAGGTACTTTACGTTCTTCCAGCGATCTACGATAAATTGCTGATAGAAAGGGGGCAAGTTCTTTAGCATAATCACTGTAGAATCTTAAGGGTATCTCGTCTGGTCCGGATGCTTTTCCGCTACTAAGTGATAGCAGTTGTTTTTCAATTCCGATATCGTTTATTTCAATATTTTCCATTTTGGCGTCCGTGCGACGGCTGAAGTCAGGGACCGTGTTACGATTTTCCGCAGTGAAACAGTTTCGGAACACTGAATTCAGTATTTCTGCCTTTCTTCGGTCGTCCTCTGTTTCGGTGCCATCGTGGTCAACGAGTGACTGAATAGGGGATTTAGATCCGCTTACCGATTTTACATATGACCAAAACTTTTTAGGGTTCTTGTTTAGATTGTTTGCCAATGTTTTATGTTCGAATTCGTTGAATGCTTCTCTCATTGCTCTCTTTACGCTCTTTTTCGCTTCGTTCAGCTTTTCCTTATCAGCTATGATTCGACTACTCTTAAACCTATGATGAAGCTTTCTTTGTTTCCGTAGTACCTTTCGTACATGATTGTTATACCACGGTGGATCTTTCCCCTCGCTTTGGACCTTAGTCGGTACGAACTTATCTAAGGCGTACTGGACGATGTTTCTGAATTTTTTCCATTTTTGTTCCACATCCTCTTCCTCAGAAATGAACGTTTGATGGTGGTCACTCAGATATTCTGCGATTTGTGCCCTATCACTCTTGTTAAGCAAATATATTTTCCTTCCTTTCTTGGCATTTCTTATTACACTTGTAGTCATTGATGCAACCACTGACTTATGATCACTGATACCCTCTTCTACATTCACGGAGTCGAAAAGTTCCGGTCTATTTGTTGCTATGAGGTCTAAAACGTTAGCTTCACGAGTTGGTTCTCTAACTATCTGCTCGAAGTAATTCTCGGACAAGGCAGTCAGGATAATGTCACAAGAGTCTCTGTCCCTGGCTCCAGTTCTGATTGTGTGACTATCCCATTCTATACCTGGTAGATTGAAGTCTCCCCCTATTACAATAGTATGATCACGAAACTTCTTCACGACGTTCTGCAGGTTCTCTCTGAGGCGCTCAACTACTACGGTTGCTGATGCAGGTGGTCTATAGAAGCATCCGACTATCATATCTGACCCACCTTTGATACTTAACTTAACCCAGATTATTTCACATTCGCATTCGCTAATAACTTCACTGGATATTATTGAATTCTTTACTGCTATAAATACTCCTCCACCATTGGCGTTTATCCTATCCTTGCGGTATATATTCCATTCTGTGTCTAGGATTTCGTTACTGTTCACTTCCGGTTTTAACCAACTTTCCGTTCCTAATACTATATGCGCACTATTTCCTTCAATAAGAGATACTAATTCAGGAACCTTGCCCTGGATACTCCTGCAGTTTACCAATATTACGTTAACTTTTCCTGTTTTTGGTCTCTGAGGACGGACGTTCTTTATCAACGATGATAATGTCCTCTCTGGTAAGCCGTCAGGTATTTTATCGTTTCGCCCAAGGGGGGGGTCCCTCTAACCTAAAAAACCCCCGTGTGCACGCCACACGTACTCTGCTACCCTAGTAGCTGCTTCCGGTGTGTAGTGCACGCCTGACCTGTCTAGGGGGGCCCTACAGTTCTCCACCCAATAACGGAGGTCGATGAATTTGCAACCATTATAGTCGCAGAGTCGTCTGAGCCTCTGGTTTAGACCCTCCACACGGCTCCAAACCAGAGGACCGCGATCGACTCTGGGCACTATGCTGCAGATATTAAGCTCAGCTTGCACTCCGCGTGCGATGCTGGTTGTCTTCACCAAATCAGCCACCCGCCGGAAGGAACCAAGGATGGCCTCAGAACCCAAGCGGCAGGCGTCATTCGTTCCGACATGTGCTACTATCTGCAACCGGTCACACCCAGTGCGTTCAATAGCTGCCGGAAGGGCCTCCTCCACATTACGGACGAGACCCCCTGGCAAGCACACCGAGTGCACACTGGCATTCTTCCCCGACCTACCCGCTATTTCCCTGAGGGGCTCCATAACCCGCCTAACGTTGGAGCTCCCTATAACTAATAGGCCCGCCCTCTGTGACTGTCGGGACCTTGCCGGAGAATCGGCCACTGGCCCAACAGGCGAGGCATCCTGTGGTGGCTCGGAAACGATGTCATCACCACTAGGAAGCACCCCGTACCTGTTGGAAAGGGGTAAGGCAGCTGCCACGCGGCCAGATCCCACCTTCGCCTTTCGGCCAGGCACGCGCGAGCCCACCACTGTCCGCCATTCACCCTGGAGTGATGGCTGACCGGTAAGATGCTCACTGCCGGAAGACGCAGCGACATCAGGGGTTCCATGTGATTCCAAGGCCACCGAAGTAGGCATAGGTCTCACCACAGTTGCCCCAACGCCACTACGAGCCGACGCCTGCGCCTCGAGCTCGATGAGCCTAACAGACAAAGCCTCCACCTGCCCCCGAAGAGTGGCCAATTCTCCTTGCGTCCGCTCACAACAACCACAGTCCCTACACATGACTATGTTTACCCTACTCTATACGGTGACAAATTCGCAAGATAATCTTCTGATGAGCTACTCTGATAATCAAGAAACACTCACTGAAATACGAGACGCGAAAACTACGCTAGGTTTTCCCAGAAAATCTATTTAAAAGCTAAGCGCAGCAAATAAGTACAGAAACGCTTTATACAAACAGTACTCGCTGCTGCTGGTGCTCTCGCTCTGGCTGTCACAAGACAACTGCTGATTCAAGTGACTAGTGGCTAACGGCCGCGAAACAAACAAAAGACGGTTTTAGGGCGCTTTCTGTTCTAAACGATCAAGAAAACACTAAGAAATCTAACACGAAAACTACGTAAAGTTTTATCAAGAACTGTTAGTTACTATGCAGAGCAGATAAACACAAATAGAATCCCTTCCTTAGTGGAAGGTCGTAAACAAAATGCAAAATAAACGCTTTATACAAACAGTACTCGCTGCTGCTGGTGCTCTCGCTCTGGCTGTCACAAGACAGTTGTTAAATGTGGAACTATCCAACAATTGCTGTGGAAAGTTTGCCCTCCAGAAATAAACGTTAATTGTGTCTGTCTTTTGACTTCAACGATTTTTCCTGGAAATGCTCCCTTAACTTTAGTTTTTTGTAACGGGGATACTGGATAATCATTATCGCTATTGCATCTGTTAAATGCGTCTTCGTTAATTACGCACATTGGTGAGCCTGAATCAATTATTGCTAAAATATTTAGTGACTTTAAATTTATCTGAATTATTGGGTGGCATATAGTTTTCTGCATGATCGGTTTTTCTTGTAACAATGTGTCTCGCACGTCGTCGAATGTAATGGCATTCTCTATCGTTATCTTTTCTCTGTCCTTATCCATAGTGTCGTCATTTAGGGATTCATCACAAGCTATCTCTAGTCATAAATGTTCTGACATTTCATTTTCTGTTGGGGAGTGTTGTGTGTTTTCTATGAGCTGTACTGTTCTACCGTTTTGATTATTGGCGGTAGGTGGCGGATGAAATCTTGTGTCCGGTACATTCATACGATAACTTGGTTGTTGTACACTGTTTGAATTTCTATGAAAATTATCATTGTAGAATGTCCTTTGCGGTCGGTGTTCGTTTTCTCTCCTTCTGTCGTCATAACTGTGGTTATACGGCGAGGCACGCATGTTTCTCTGAAAAGACTGTCTTTGTTCGTTTTGTGTATTTTGCGGCTGACCCGTGTAATTGTTTGCACCTGTCGCCTTTTCTTGGCGATGTCATGTGAAAGTTTGACCGGTTCGGCATTTCCTGTCGTATATGTGTCGTGTTATTTGGATGGCTTTGTTGTTTTGAATCCCTGTGTGTATTCTCGATTAAAGTTTTCATTTTCGCTGCGAAAGTGTTTATTATGATTGTTATTGCCTAATCGTGTTTGCTCAAAATTATTATTATTTGTCTGGTTTGCGTTATGCCGTGAAAAGTTCTTATTAACAAACGCGTAATCTGCCTCGTGTACCTCTAGCAATTGCAGGATGTCTCTAAATGCGTACACGCTGTCCTTTTGCTGGCCTGTTAATAATGACACTTTCAATGCTCTGGGGAGTTTTGAAATACACAGCTGTATTAATGCGGATTGACTGTATGGCTCATTGAGGTAATGGTTTTGTTCAACCATATACTCGAAAAATTGTGAGATTGTTGGGAAAGTAGAATTCTCGAAATTTGGTATACTAATTAGCAGATCTTTAATGCTACTCTGTGTGGTATCTGACCAATATGCTACTAGAAATGCTTCCTGGAATGCTTCTACTAAAAAACACTGTCTAGCAATTGGTCGCATTCTTCTCGCTGGTTCACCTTCAAGAAAGCTAATAGTAAATTCTAGCTTATGTTGAACTGGCCATGATGGTGGGAGTGCCGTATTGAATTGTTGGATCCAGTCCAGTTGATGTATTTGCGTCCTGTCGTTTTTAAACGTTTTAAACTTTCTCACTGAAAGGAAATGCTTGTGGTCGAAACCATCATATCTTTGTGCGTAATTATTTTCGTAATGTTGTGAATATGAATTTGTGTGTCTTTCTGCCTGGTTAAGATCTCTTTCTCTCTGAAGTCTACCGACATTATACGTATTGTGCATCTTAGGCATGTCGTAACAGTGTGTGTTCTGTTGGAACTGATTGTTTGCAGTTGTTTCTTGTGTAAAGAATTGATTTTCAGATGTAACAAATTATTACGTGATTCTAGGTCTGCGATTGTTTGTTACACATTTGTAATTTGCCTATCTTTACTATTAGAAATCTGTTGAACTGAGACTGGTGTAGTGTCATCTGATTTACTCTCATTGGTAGTATCTAACAGGTCTATTCTTGTAGTGAGTTCGTTGATCTTTTCTGTCAATTCGTTTCATAATTTACGATTACTTTTGGTTACTTTCTTAAAATCTGCTTTCAAATTTTCTGAGTCTTGATTGATTTCTGTGTGTTCCATTTTGTCAGTTAGTGTCAGAACTTCTTCTGTTAATTTATTCCTAATATTCTGGATTTCAGTGTGTGTAGAAAGTTTCGCCTCAATTGTATGTGACTGGATTTCCGTGAGCCTCTCTTGTATTTGAATATTTGTCTCCTTAACCGTTTCGATTTCTTCCGAAATCGAGTGTATGTGATTGTCCACGTAAGTTTTTCCATGAGCAAACACTTTCTTTTTGTCGTCCTGTCGCTGTTTATTAATTGTTTGTGATAGTTCGTTCTTTATTCTGCGATCGCACCAGTTTGCGGTGACGTATCAAACAGTTTTCTGTGTGATTGATAAAACGTTCATCAATGTGAGCGTTTTGTTTAGAAAAGTTCTCTGTCATTGTTTCTCGTATGCTTACCGCGAATGCGTGTAATTCTTGGTTTGATTTTTCAGCGACAGCTTGAATTTCTACTTTGATTTCGTGTTTTAGATTTTGGTACATTTTGTCTAATTTCTGATCTGTGTGTGTGCTTTCTGCCTTGATTTCGTTTATTAGGTCTGCTGATTCTTGTGCCCGTCTGTTAAAGTTCTGATTCATGTCTTCTCTCATTTGTAGCAAAAATGCCATTATTGGATCCATTTCGGATTGACTTCTGTGTTTATTTGTATTCGTTGTTAAAGGTTGTACATCTGTGTTCATTTGTACATCCTCAGACGATTGTAATCGTGTCACCTCTTTCGTGGTTTCGGAATTTTTGTCAATAAAACTGTGGTATCTGCTACGCAGATTGTGTGGCTGTGTACCGTTTGAATCCGTTTCGGCACGTAATGGAGTCACACTGTTTGACTGCATTATAGTGGTTTCGTTACTGAAACTGTTATGTCTGCTACGCGTAATTTGTGCCTGTGTAGCGTCTGTTGTATTTAAAAACAAATTATTTTGCACTAATGTCTCATTATCAGTTGGCATTTTTGATTTCTGAAGTCGATTGTTCGTCAAAAGAATCCATATTATTACTGCTCTCGAATGTCTGTTCACCTAATGTTTCACTACCGCGTTTTTCACACGTATTATTTCTGTCTATTCCTGAAAAGAATTTCTCGTCACTATTTTCTACACTTCTACCGCTTTGAGAACGAGTAATTATTCTGCGGGACATTGTCTGTAATTAACACACCCAACAAAATATATCACTGTTCAAAGCGGATTTAACACTGAACAAACACTTTTCAACGCAGAATCAATAGAGCAAACAGAATTGCCGATGGGCTGTGAATGAAAGGTATACAGTTTAGTATAAGCGTTGCGCCACTTAACACTAGCTTATTCATACAATTGTCAGAGTCAGTATATTCATTTTCACAGTAGACTCACTAAAGAGTCTTACCGATTGGATGTCGCCAAGTGAAACCATCCCGTCTCCTCTATATCTCTTTTGTTAATGATAACTTTCCCTTTTACAATAAACTATGTAACCTTCCCTTAGGATTTCTATGTCTTGCTTAATAATAACAAATGAAATCTTCCCTTTGAAATTTATTTTCTTTATCTTCGCATACAAATTTAATTGCTGCTTATTAAAAGTGATTTTCTGATTATTTCGACGAAACGTAGAATGTGTCGTCGTCGTGGCCCTCAGTCGTTATCTGCAATAACCCAAAACTGTTCCTTACCTTTTTTACTGTTACTGGATCGCCATGTGACTGCTACATCGAACTGCGACAAGAATATACTTACTCTGTTTTACTATACTCTATTAGCTGCTGGTGGGCTTTCATAATAAGTGGCTGCATTTATTACCAAAGCTGACGTTATACTTTAATAGCAAAGCTGACGTTATTCTTTAATTAATTTGACTGATATTACGTAATTCATAGTTAAAGTTTTTCTTGACAACAATAAAATTTTGCAGAGTTTTACGTTGATGTTTTTTGGGATGGATTATAATTAGAAATGCAATATTGCTGGCAAAAGTTAATTGTATGCTGAATGAAATGATTTTACAAACGTTCAAATGGGACTTACTTTTTACAACAATCTTACAACTAGCAATGCGCAAACATACCTTCAGTAGTCTTGAGTTTCTCAAAAAATTAATTCAATAATATTAGTTCCTCTTATTATAGTAGTTAACTGATGTCTCTGTACATCCGTTTATAATCTCTTGCAAATCATAGCTAGTGGCTGGCAGGCACACCGCTCCTCTCAACCTCTCGCTTCAGACCTGCTACCGACTCGCTTCACTTCTCGCTTACTACTGACTTCCTACGAACGCTAAAGTGCGGTCTCTCCTGCCAACAATGCTTTCTGGTGCAGACAATCCCTGCTACCATTACAAAATGTGTCAATGCGCGGTCTTTCCCGCTCTTTTCTTAAAATGTATCCTTACGCCGTCTCTTCCTCCCTTTTTAAAATTATATCAATTTGCGGTCTCTCTTGTCAACAATACTTTGGTGCAGACATTCCCTGCTACCACAATTATTTCCAACATGACGAATATTAATTATTCCTACTTAATCCTCTTAATAAAATATAAACATCTTTCATAAATTGTGATTTGACAATAGACAATAGAAAAATACACGTCTTACACTGCCACAGAATTTCCTTCACATAAATCGTTAAAAAACAAAGTTTCACAATGCAAGCATTCCCACAGACCGTCAAAAGAACTGGAACGTAGCAGAATGTCAAAGTTTTGCAAAATGCTGTTCGTTCATATAGTCGTCAAAATTTCTCGAGAAGCTAGTTTTGCATTGACGTTGACATGTTCTTGCTGTACTTACCCATATTGTATGTTTTCGTCATATTTAGCAGCCTTTCTTGTTTTTATGTAACACAGTTTCTCTGGGAAATAAACGTCGATGTTTTGAAAATGTTTGTACGTTGCTTTTGTTGCCTCTAGTCTTCTTACTGGCTTGATCCAGTCCACAATGATTTCCTCTGGATTAGTTTTCAGTAACATAAAAGTTACTGCATACAGCAGTATGCTACCTTTGATAGCTCGCTCGTAGTGGCAGCAGTGGGTGACTGACGTCAGGTGGTGGTCTGACAAGCAGCTGTTGCCGTCCAGCTTATGTAACCACGCAGCACAGATGGGTAGAGAGGCAACACCTGCATTTGAGTTCGTTGAATCTGCATATCTGTTTCCTGTTGCTTGAAATGTGGAAGCGAAATATGACGGCAGCATAGAGGCGGAGAGATTATGCGTATCTTGAAGCACACACACCTCCAACATCACGTTTCTAGAAATTCGCAAGAGAAATATAACGCATATGTTAACCAAACAGGATTCAACGCTTTTGGAACAGGTTGGAATATATCTAGAACTGGTCAGAACTTGTTGACTAAGCATTTCATATAAGATAACAAATTTTTGAATGTGCGTGTGTAGACCCTTCTGCCCCCACCACTTGATGATTCAGCAGGAAGGATCAGAACCAGGGCTGGCGCAAGGCACGTGCGTCAAGTGCGGTCGCGCAGTGCAGCACATCTGCAGGTTTGCCTCCCTTGCTGGACGAGGCGAGGGTAGAACGGGAGGAGAAGTTTGTGAGAATTCATTTCTTCTTTGTTTTGTTTTGAGAGTAGCCATTGTTGCGTTTATGTGACCACTAAGTATGAAAGCTATTTTTGTCTTTATTTTTAGAAGAACTATTGCAGCTATTGTTGCATTCTCTACGACTGCAAAATATAGAATTCGTCTTGGTAGTTGGCCGAAGGGGTCAAGACTGATGAAACGTACTGTTATTGCTTTTCCTAACCACGGAAAAAGAGGAAATCACAATTTGTTGTGACTTGGAATTAAATAATTTACATTGATGTAATAGATTAGTATTTTTCATGTACAGTACAACTAGTACTGTGCGTGCATGTTGCTTATAACTTAGACTTTTCTCCATTAAAGTTGCAGAAAGGAAAAATGTTTTCTTATGATCTGTTATTTCGAAAACTGGTAGGGCAGAAAAAAGCAAATGTCTTCCCAATACCTAGACTGAAAGTCCGCCTGCTTAGGTGGGTGGTAACGTGCTTTCCTCCCTTGCAGCAAGCCCGGGCTCGATTCCCAGCTGGGTTGGAAACTTCCTCTGCTTGTGGACTGAGTGTTCTGTTGGCCTCTTTACCATTTCATCCTCATCACTGGCGCGCAAGTCGCCCAATGTGGCGTCAACTGAAATAAGACTTGCACTTGGCGGCCGAACTTCCCCGAATGTGGCCTCCCAGCTAATGATACCATACGCTTATTTCCAATTTTACCTAAAATGCAAATAAAGGGAAAAAAAGTGAAGTGATACAGCGATGAAGACTGGTTTATGTGCTGGCGTAAGCTGGCGCCAGCACATCATACGGCATAGAGGTTGCAAGGCGATAGATACAGGCCAACAACAGACTTACAGGAAACGTGCCGCCAACGCCCACCTGACCGTCAGTATTTAGATGGCCGCCACGGACTGGAGGGCGAGTTAGTTCGAGTCTGTTCGAGTTTGTCTCACTGGGGAAGTTCCAGTGTCGTCAGTTGCGGCCCAGCGGAAATTGCAGTAGCAGTTAGCTCCGCGCTAACTCAGAGACATGCATCACTTAGCAACCAGATAGTCTTCATAGCGGACTTTGTACTTCAACAGCAGTGTACTATTACAGAGAACTTGTACCACACAACAACTAGCTAAAGTTAAGTAGATGTCTTATTCTTATGAATAAAGAAACCAGTTAATATACTGTGTGCAGTTTGTGTTATAGAAAGAAAGAAACTGGCCATCAAACAATATCCCCTCCTTGCTCCCATGGTACAGCTCTACAGAGACAAAGAGAAGACATAAAAGTTTGTTACACTTTATTGAATAATCAGACACGAAAGAGCTAATATGTGATAAGGATCACATGCGTCCAGTGACGGTCCTTTCCAATGAGCGACCGCGGTGCAGCGCGTTCATATTTTTCTATTTACCTTCTATTACGTTCTTAATTTCAGAATTAAAAAGCAAAAAGTTATGAAAAATTAAAAGAATGTCATCCCATTTTCTTGCTGTTACGAGAAATACTCTCCTTCTTCCTATAGATGCTACTACGAATCGCATAGCGTCTGCTACACTCTACATCAGAAACAGCGAGCTCAGAAGAAAGTGACGAAAATTTACGAAACTGAGCCTTATTGACGCATGAAGCCAGATCGTCTCAGCGGGCTGCACTTTTCAGTAACGCTTGCGTCGCTGTTGTATGAGAAGCTTAAAAAAATTATAGGAACAGATAAGGAAATGCTACGTTTCACAGGGTGGACAACAGTGCAACTAGAAGAAGGTATTTAAGTTAATTTTAACGTAATAACATTAGATATTTTGGTTTGCGGAAATCAAATTTTGTTTCGTGTACAGTCAGTCAAGAATACAATTTGCTCGAGTGAGAACTTCAAGCGGTTATTTTTCTGAAGTATTTGATTGAGAAACACGTAATTTTGTCTATTTATAGACGTTACTAGCGAACCTGGCAATTACTAAATACGTATGGGAATTGCATATACATCCTAAATTCCTTGGCCTCTCACCCTGTCCATCTTCTCATCCCCCCCCCCCCTCTCTTTCTCTCTCTGTAAATCTTCTCATCTCCCCATCTATCTGAGCGTAACCTCTCCCTCCCCTCTCTCTGTACATTTTCTCCTCCATCCTCTCTACATTCTTTCCCATTTGAATGTTCAGCAGGGTATCATGTAAGAATTGGAAATAAATCTGTCAGGATCTTTTCGAGAATTTTGATTACAACATTTCCGGTTTACACACTACATTTATATTTATATATGTAATATATTACAAGACTATGTGGCCTATGTCCGTCCGAATGTTCATTAGGGTATCATGTAAGAACTGGTAGTAAATCGGTCAAGAACTTTCCGAGATTTGTGATATCAATGCATCCCCTTTTGTCTTCTTCTTTTCTTTAGCGTTTGTCCCTCCTTGTGGTAGGGTCCTCTGAGTAGATCCGCTGTCTCCATTTTGTACGATCGTGGGTCACTTCTGGATGAAGATTTACAGCCATCAGATCGTTGTGCAGAATGGCGTCTCATTGTTTTCTAGGTCGTTCCTTGGATCTCTTTCCCATGACTTCCACTGTGTATGCTGCCTTTGCAATGGTATCATGCTCTGTGTGAAGCACATGTCCAAACCATCGCAGACGGCTGTCTTACATTTGCTTCTGGATCGGGGTAACACCGAAACGTTTCCTGATAGTGACATTCGAAACGTGATCAAGCTGAGCGATGCCACCTGTCCATCTAAGCATCTTAGACTGCATAACCCCCAATCGTCCTTCTGTCTCTTGTAGCTGGCCAACACTCGGTGTTCTAGAGAGCAACAAGACAGATGACAGTCCCGTAGATCTTTGACTTCAGATGATCCTTAATACGACTATCGCAATTGACACCTGTTGTCATTCGCCACTTCATCCAGGCCTGCCTCAGTCTTTGCGTTGACCTCATCTACAAGTTGGCTATCGCTAGGCATTGTAGAACCACAATAATTAATTTTTTCTACTCTTGGTAGATCTTCTCCGTCAGCGTTGATGGTCCCAGCTTCTCGTAGACGTGATGACAAGTACTCAGTTTTCTTTTTGTTGAACCGAAGGCCATAACGCACGAGTCGGGCGTTCACCTCTTGTGTTTGGTGCTGGAGATCAAACTCTTTCTCCACAGTCACCCGCCGGCCGAAGTGGCCGTGCGGTTAAAGGCGCTGCAGTCTGGAACCGCAAGACCGCTACGGTCGCAGGTTCGAATCCTGCTCGGGCATGGATGTTTGTGATGTCCTTAGGTTAGTTAGGTTTAACTAGTTCTAAGTTCTAAGGGACTAATGACCTCAGCAGTTGAGACCCATAGTGCTCAGAGCCATTTGAACCATTTTTGAACCACAGTCAACCTGACATCATCAGCATAGAGAAGTGTCCATGATAGTGACATGTGCAGGTCTGATGAGACAGAGTCCACCACAAGAATAAACAGTAGTCATGATAGGGCCCAACCTTAGTGGACTCTTTACAAAAAAATGGTTCAAATGGCTCTGAGCACTATGAGACTTAACATCTGTGGTCATCAGTCCCCTAGAACTTCGAACTACTTAAACCTAACTAACTTAAGGACATCACACACATCCATGCCCGAGGCAGGATTCGAACCTGCGACCGTAGCAGTCGCGCGGTTCCGGACTGAGCGCCTAGAACCGCTAGAACACCGCGGCCGGCGGACTCTTTACATACAGAAGCCGTACCCAGTTAACAAGGTACTCCAGAATGTGATGGTTTCGAAGCGCTGACCAGATTAAAACATGTGGTACCCTATCGAAAGCCTTTTCGAAGTCTAGAAAGGCAAGATGCAGTGACTTGTTTTCGCGACATTTTTCACCAGCAGCCACGCAGCATGGATTGCGTCAGTTGTGGCAAAATTTTCACAAATATGGCTTGGTTCTTTGTGATCTGAGCTGTCTCTCTAATCCTTTGGTCGAGAATGCGTTCAAGAATCTTCATCACGTGACTCATTAATCTGATTGGGAGTAATTAGAAACTCAGCCGAGATTCCTTTCCTTTTTAAGATTGGTAAAGTGATGCTCCGCTGCCAATCTGTTGGTAATCTATCTTCTCTGATGATCTGGTTGAAAAGATCTATTAGCTAACCTGCCGCATTCCACTGTCGAGAACATTATAACTTTGCTGGAAAGTCATCATGGCCAATGGCCTTCCCTCACTTCGTCTCCTTCAGAGCAGCCTCGACTTCAGGAATGTTAATTTCCTTAACTGGTCCTTCAACGGCTGACATGGTTGGTATTGGTGGAGAGGAAATTTCTCAGTCGATATTCTCTCAAAGTAGCTCCTCCAGCATTTCCTGGTTTTCTTCCGGTCGACCAGCAACTCACTTGTTTCGTTACTGCTACCGTAAAAATGTTGGATGTCTTCCGTTTTCTGATATTTTGATTTGACTAGTCGATAAATGTCACGTTCTCCTTTGAATGAGTCTAGTTTCGACTTGAGATCCGAATACTTGTCAGTTTTTGTTACTGCAATGACCTTCTTCGCCTCTCTACAGACTTGTTTGTAGGCTTTCAAACGGGATAGTGTTTGTATGCAAGGAACTAGTGGTACAGTATTTTTTTTCATGCTTACGGCATGCATCGTCATTCCAAAGTCACGTGTCTTTTCTGATCATTCGTGGTCCTGATTTCGTTGTTCCGTAAACAGAGTGTGCGGCTTAGGGAACAGAGGTCTTCAATTTATTCCAGCTATCTTCGACCGTGTTTATTTGTGGCTCTGTAATTTTTGTCATAATGTCAGCTTCCCTTTCCTTGAAACGCCACTATTTGAGTTTTGATGGTCCGTTTGTGGCAGAGTACGCTGATCTCAGATACCCAAGCTACATAAAATTCTGAAGTCCTAATTAGTAATTTAGAAAGAGGACAAGAAAAGGATTCCTCAGCTCCACAAGATCAGTGCCGGAATCATTCCTTTATTTCGACCAGGGTCTTTCATATTTTAGTTTAAGACATGCGAAGTGGAGACGAGGAAAGCTAAATGAAGATAAATATTAAACAAACACCGACATCAACAGTTTGTTTCATGTAATCGTTCTTTACAGGCTGGAGCGAGACATGTCCGACGATAGATCGATGCTGAGCCACAGACCGAAGAGAACTAGTGGAGCTACTGACGCTACGTCTCATCTTGAGCATATGACCAAATATGGCCAAAAAGCTGACGAGAACATCCCTGTGATCACCGAAAACAAGAGCAATGCTGACAGTGAGCCATGCACAAGATTTTCAACAGGCCTCCACTCGATTGAAGACCTAGTTTATAAAGAAATCTCCGAGAACAACACATCTGGCAGAAATGAAATTAGGTGCCCTAATTCGGAAAATAGCGGAAGGACATCAGCTGCAGTAGTCACCACCGCAGATGGGATTGAAATCGAGCCTAAACTTGAAGACACAGTTCACTCAGATACCGGGAGATGGCCGGATATCATTAACGATTGCTTTCGAATGACTTTGGTCAAGGAATGTCCTAAAAATGCGGGCAATCAGCACTTCAGCCCTGTGCGTTACACTATTCTCTGCAGAATCTACAAAAAGCAGGTATATATTGGCTGGTGTACTCAAAGAACAAAGATGCTGTCTTTTGCTTTTTTTACAAACTTTTTTCGTCATCTGCAGTAAAACTTGCAAATAACGGTACAAGCAACTGGTGGCACATTGCTTCTTATCTCGAAAATCATGGGAAATCTACGGATCATTAGAATTCGCACAAAAAGTGGATCCCGTTTTCTGAAGGACTGGAATACTCACAAACTGTGGACATCCATCATCAAAGGCTGTTGAATATTGAAAGCGAATATTGGAAAAATGTTCTTGAGCGTTTAATAAAGATAAAACATTCTCTGGGTCAGCAATGTCTGCCATTGACAGGCAGTGGAGATACACTCTTTCAGTGGATAATGGAAACTTCTTGAAACTCGTCGAATTATTCGGAAACTTCGACATTGCGCAGAACAAACATCATTATCTTGGAAAAGACACACAGAACGAAATAATTCATCTTATTGTGTCATCTATAACCAAGAACATATTATTAGTAATGAAATCTGCGAAGTATTACGGTATCACTCTGGACTGCACTCCAGATATTTCAAAAAATGAGCAGATGACAATTGTGGTACGCTTCGTTCAGGAGACACGACTCGAAGGGATATACGATGTCCGAATTCACAAGCACCTGAGATTTTTTTCAGTGCCCGATTCTTCAAGCTCCATTTTGAAGCAAGTCATACTCAAGTTCTTGGAAGATAAAAAAAAAAAATGCCTTTGTATAATATGAGAGGTCAAGGGTACGACAATGGGGTGAAAACGAAGGGAAAGCATTCTGATATCCAGAAAAGAATTTTATATTTGAACAAGAGAGCATTTTATGTACCATGCAACAGTCACTGAGTGAATCTTGTTACAAACGGTTCCGCTGTCTCCCCAGTATGCTGTTTCCATGTTTCCGACAGTTAAGAGCTTGCAGAATTTCTTCTCGTTCTTCGTTCGGAATTGGGATTTCTTGAAGAAGTATTTGCCTAACCTGACGCTGAAGCCACTGACCGATATTTGGTGGGAAAGCCGCATCGATGCTCTTACTCCCCTTAGGTTTCAAATTGGAGGAGTTTATGATGCTTATTCACACATCAAAAGAATTTGATGGCATGACCGCTCACGAAGCCGCTGCACTTGCAAATCAAATAAAAAATTACACCTCTCTTACTTCTCTGGTAATCTCGTACGAAGTACTACTTCACATCAGTGTAGTCAGTAAGACCCTCCAAAGCACTAACATAAAAGTTTCTGAGGCCGTGGAAATGTCTGAATGTACAAAAGCGCAATATCTTGAGAACTACGGAACAAAAGAAAAGTTTGTCTTTCTTGACTGATTCCACAGAATTGGCCATACAATTAGTGCTGTAAGATCTAACGTTATCGCCGATGCTTCCAGGCGACAAAGCAAGAAGTAAAGCCACTTTACCTATGAAGGAAGGGATGAGACAATAGATGATCCAAAGAAACGTTACAAGATTGAATTATACTGTTACCTTTTAGACGTAGTTAGCACATCTTTGGATAAGAAATTCACTAAGCTGAAGCCTCATTGTCATCATTTTGATTTTCTGTACGACATCGGCAAGCTGAAGAATGCACCTCCTGAGAGTCTGGACGAAAAGTGTAGAAACGTCACAGCGGTTTTTTGAACAACGAGTCTAGCGACATTGATACGCTGGAGTTGAGGAAGAACTTAAAGTGAAACTCGGAATATGTCCAATAGAGACTTTGAAATTTAAAGGAAGACATAATTTTTGCCCCACTGTAAACGTTGCTCCAAGAATTCTCCTAACACTCCTGGCTACAGTTGCGAGCGGAGAGAGAAGTTTCTCAAAGCTAAAAATGATGAAAACATGTCTCAGATCAATGATGAGCCAAACTCGTTTGAGTGAACTTGCAACAATATCCATTGAGCAGAGCGTGCAGTAGACTGAAATTACGCGGATCGAGTGAAAGAGTTTGCGCCAAGCGAAAACCGGTAAGGTTCGATTTTTTTTTTTTTATGTTCGCCGGCCGCTGCGGCCGAGCGGTTCTAGGCGCTTCAGTCCGGAACCGCGCGCTTGCTACGGTCACAGGTTCGAATCCTGCCTCGGGCATGGATGTGTGTGATGTCCTTAGGTTAGTTAGGTTTAAATAGTTTCTAAGTGTAGGGGACTGATGACCTCAGATGTTAAGTCCCATAGTGCTTAGAGCCATTTGAACAATTTTTTTGAAATGTTCAGTTGATTAATTCTTTATCGTCTTGTTTTTTATTTTATTCAACGGAAAATAAATTGTTATTGTACACATTATTGCTCAAAGAATATTAACATGCAAAGTATAAATTGTCTTGTAATTATATTTTGTTTTCGAAATGTATTATCGGTAGACAACCGTAAAAGTATTCATTTATAGTAAAAGTAAATTCGCATGTTTTATTAAAATTGTTTTTAAGGGCAATATTTGCTTAAATCATTTGACTAACTTTTCAAGTGAAGTTTCCATACATAAAAATTGACAGATTTTAACATAACACCATTTTTTTTAAAAAAATGAGTGTGTGTATGGGGGGGCGGAGTTTGGGGGAGGGGGGTTGAGGGGGGGGGGCGGATGACAATTTTGCAGCTCGCATGAGGCGGCAGTTCGGCTTGCGCCGGTCCTGGTTAGGAGTTTCTTCTTATTACTGTATCTGACTATTTTCATGTCTGTTTCTATTGTGCTAGGGTGGTGGATTTCTTGTCGGAGGTGTTCTGAAGATGTTGAATGGCTAGTGTCATATTTACATGCTCTTTTATGTTCTATATTCGTTATTTCAAAAGTTCTGCTGGTCTGCTCTATGTATATAGCATAATATATAGCATCACTCTGGAGTTAGTAAAAGCCAAGATTTTTGGTATAGGTCAGTTCCATCTTCCTCCTTTAGACATTTTTGTATTCAGTAATTGCTTTGGTATGCTATTTTTATTCTTGTTTCTTGAGGATATACCCAATTCTGTGTGTCAGTTTGTTTTCATATCTGAGTACGTACCAACTTGTCCGTTGAGTTTCTGTGGTATGCCCCTGTTGTGTAGTGCTGTTTTCAGGTGTGTGTTTGTGGTCGATGTCGTGGATGTCTGGATTTGTATGGTGTTTTGATGTTTTTCTAGACTTTCTTGTTTAGTTTTGTAACTAGAGATTCAAGGTAACCGCTATTTTCTGCTATCTGAATCATTATATCCAGCTCGTTACAGTATCGTTCCTCAACTGGTACTGTGTTTAGTCTGTGGAGCATATATATGAGAGCTGATTCTTTTTGGTTCTGTCAGATGACTTGTGTAGTACAGTGTCTGTTGTGGAGTTTTCATATATATGCTGAATGAGGGTTGGTTATTTTCCTTTGTGATGGACATATCTAGGAAGTTTATTTGGCTGAATTCTTCTTTCTCTGAAGTGAAGTTTATATGGTTTTGTGTTGCTTGTTTAACTCTGTGTGTAGTTGTTCTATCTTATTTTCTGGTTCGTCAACCAAGTAGACGACGTCAACCACGTATATCTTTCGGTATAGTATGTTGTACTTCCCACATGAACCATGGACCTTGCCGTTGGTGGGGAGGCTTGCGTGCCTCAGCGATACAGATGGCTGTACCGTAGGTGCAACCACAACGGAGGGGTATCTGTCGAAAGGCCAGACAAACGTGTGGTTCCTGAAGAGGGGTAGCAGCCTTTTCAGTAGTTTTGGGGCGACAGTCTGGATGATCGACTGATCTGGCCTTGTAACATTAACCAAAACGGCCTTGCTGTGCTGGTACTGCGAACGGCTGAAAGCTAGGGGAAACTACATCCGTAATTTTCCCCAAGGGCATATAGCTCTACTCTATGGTCAAATGATGATGGCGTCCTCTTGGGTAAAATATTCCGGAGGTGAGGGACACATGTGTATTCAGGGGATTCTTTGATGACTCTTATCACTATTTAATCTGCAGTGAAATTGGTATTGTGAGGCCGAAAGTGCAGGCGGTCAGGTCCATATGTAGGAGGATAAGAGTGGAGAAACTTCAGGATAAGGAAATCAGGCACAAGTACGTAATAGTGATCTCAGAAAGGTACCAGTTAGTTGAATGTAGTCAATTACAGTCATTGGAAAAGGAATGGACAAAGTACAGGGACACAGTACCAGAAGTTGCTAAAGAATGTCTTGGAACAGTAGTGTGTGAAGGTAGGATGAAGCAAACAGCTTGGTGGAATGACACAGTCAAGGCAGCCTGTAAAAGGAAAAAGAAGGCGTATCAAAAATGGCTACATACTAGAACTCACGTAGACAGGGAAAGTTATGTTGAAGAAAGAAACAAAACCAAACAGATAATTGCAGCATCCAAGAAGAAATCTTGGGAAGAGTTTGGAAACAGGTTGGAGACTTTGGGTCAAGCTGCTGGAAAACCATTCTGGAGTGTAATTAGCAGTCTTCGAAAGGGAGGTAAGAAGGAAATGACAAGTTTTTTGGACAGGTCAGGAAAACTGCTGGTGAATCCTGTTGATGCCTTGGGCAGATGGAGGGAACATTTTGAAGAGTTGCTCAATGTAGGTGAAAATACGATCAGTAATGTTTCAGATTTCGATGTACAATGGGATAGGAATGATGATGGAAATAGGATCACATTTGAGGAAGTGGAGAAAATGGTCAATACATTGCAGTGCAATAAAGCGGCTGGGGTGGATGAAATTAAGTCTTAACTCATCAAATACAGTGGAATGACAGGTCTTAAATGGCTACACAGGAAAATTGAAATGGCGTGGGGTCGGGAAAGGTTCCATCAGACTGGACGAAAGCAGTAATCACATCAATCTTTAAACATGGAAACAGAAAAGATTGTAAGAACTACAGAGGTATCTCTTTAATCAGCGTTGTGGGTAAAATCTTCTCAGGTATCGTTGAAAGGAAAGTGCGAGTATTAGTTGAGGACAAATTGGATGAAAATCAGTGTGGGTTTAGGCCTCTTAGAGATTGTCAGGACCAGATCTTTAGCTTTCGGCAAATTATGGAGAAGTGTTGCGGGTGGAACAGGGAATTGTATCTATGCTTTATACATCTAGAAAAGGCATATGACCGGCTTCCTAGGGGGAAGTTATTGTCTCTTCTACGAGATTATGGAATAGGAGGCAAACTTTTGCAAGCAATTAAAGGTCTTTACATAGATAGTCAGGCAGCAGTTAGAGTTGACGGTAAATTGAGTTCATAGTTCAGAGTAGTTTCAGGGGTAAGACAAGGCTGTAACCTGTCTCCACAGCTGTTCATATTATTTATGGATCATATGTTGAAAACAATAGACTGGCTGGGTGAGATTAAGATATGTGAACACAAAATAAGCAGTCTCGCATATGCGTATGGTTCAAATGGCTCTGAGCACTATGGGACTTAACATCTATGGTCATCAGTCCCCTAGAACTTAGAACTACTTAAACCTAACTAACCTAAGGACAGCACACAACACCCAGCCATCACGAGGCAGAGAAAATCCCTGACCCCGCCGGGAATCGAACCCGGGAACCCGGGAACCCGGGCGTGGGAAGCGAGAACGCTACCGCACGACCACGAGATGCGGGCGCATATGCGTATGACTTAATTGTGATGGCAGATTCGATTGAAAGTTTGCAAAGTAATATTTCAGAGCTAGATCGGAAATGTAAGGACTATAATATGAAGATTAGCATCTCCAAAACGAAAGTAATGTCAGTGGGAAAGAGATATAAACGGATTGAGTGCAAAATAGGAGGAACAAAGTTAGAACAGGTGGACGGTTTCAAGTACTTAGGATGCATATTCTCACAGGATGGCAACATAGTGAAAGAACTGGAAGCGAGGAGTAGCAAAGGTAATGCAGTGAGCGCTCAGCTACGATCTACTCTCTTCTGCAAGAAGGAAGTGAGTACCAAGACTAAGTTATCTGTGCTCCGTTCAATCTTTCGACCAACTTTGTTGTATGGGAGCGAAAGTTGGGTGGATTCAGGTTACCTTATCAATAAGGTTGAGGTTACGGATATGAAAGTAGCTAGGATGATTGCAGGTACTAGTAGATGGGAACAATGGCAGGAGGGTGTCCACAATAAAGAAATCAAAGAAAAACTGGGAATGAACTCTATAGATGGCGCAGTTAGGGCGAACAGGCTCAGATGGTGGGGTCATGTTACACGCATGGGAGAAGCAAGGTTACCCAAGAGACTCATGGGTTCAGCAGTAGAGGGTAGGAGGAGTCGGGGTAGACCAAGGAGAAGGTACCTGGATTCGGTTAAGAATGATTTTGAAGTAATAGGCTTAACATCGTAAGGGGCACCAATGTTAGCACTTAATAGGGGATCATGGAGGAATTTTATAAGGGGGACTATGCTCCAGACTGAACGCTGAAAGGCATAATCAGTATTAAATGATGATGATGATGATAAAATAGTCCCCTATTCGGATCTGCGGGCGGGGACTACTCAGGAGGCCGTCGTCATCAGGAGAAAGAAAACTGGCGTTCTACGGATCGGAGCGTGGAATGTCAGATCCCTTACTCGGGCAGGTGGGTTAGTAAATTTAAAAAGGGAAATGGATAGGTTAAAGTTAGACATAGTGGGAATTAATGCAGTTCGGTGGTGGGAGGAACAACACATTTGGTCAGGTTAATACAGGGCTATAAATACAAAATCAAATAGGGGTAACGCAGGAGTAGCTTTAATAATGAATAAAAAAGTAGGAGCACGGGTAAGCTGCTACGAACAGCATAGTGAACGCATTATTGTAGCCAAGATAGACACGAAGCCCACGCCTACCACAGTAGTACAAGTTTATGTGTCGACTAGCTCCGCAGATGAGGAAGCGATTGAAGAAATGTGTGATGAGATACAAGACGTTATTAAGATAGTGAAGGGAGACGAAAAATTAATAATAATGGGGGACTTGAATTCGGTAGTAGGAAAAGGGACAGAAGGAAACGTAGTAGGTGAATATGGAATGGGGGTTAGGAATGAAAGAGGAAGCCGCCTGGTAGAATTTTGCACGCAGCTTAATCATACCTAACACTTGATTTAAGAAAGTTGTATACGTGGAAGAGGCCTGGAGATACTGGAAGGTTTCAGGTAGATTATATAGTGGTAAGACAGAAATTTAGGAACCAGGCTTTAAATTGTAAGACATTTTCAGGGGCAGCTGTGGACGCCGACGACATTTTATTGGTTGTGAACTCTAGATTAAAACTGAAGAAACTGCAGAAAGGTACGAATTTAAGGAGACGGGACATGGATAAACTGAAAGAACCAGAGGTTGTAGAGAGTCTCAGACAGAGCATTAGGGAACGATTGACAAGAACAGTAGAAAGGAATACAGCAGAAGAAGAATGGGTAGCTTTGAGAGATGAGATAGTGAAGGCAGCAGATGATCAAGTAGAGAAAAAGGCGAGGGCTAGTAGAAATCCTTGGGTAATACAAGAGATATAGAATTTAATTGATGACAGGAGAAAATAGAAAAATGCGATAAATGAAGCAGACGAAAATGAATGCAAACGTCTGAAAAATGAGATCGACAGGATGTGCAAAACGGCTAAGCGGGAATGACTAGAGGACAAATGTAAGGATGTAGAGGTATATATCACTAGGGGTAAGGTAGATGCTGCCTACAGAAAAATTAAATAGACCTTTGGAAAAAAGAGAACCACCTGTATGAATATCAAGAACTCAGATGGTAAACTAATTCTAAGCCAAGAAGGAAGAGCCGAGAGGAGGAATGAGCATATAGAGGGTCTATACAAGTGCGAAGTACTTGAAGGCAATATTATTGAAATGGAAGAGGACGTAGATGAAGATGAGATGGGAGATATGATACTGCGAGAAGAATCTGATGGGACACTGAAAGACCTAAGCCGAAACAAGGCCTCGGGAGTAGACAACACTCCATTAGAACTACTGACAGCCTTAGGAGAGTCAGCCCTGACAAAACTCTACCATCTGGTGAGCAAGATGTATGAGACAGGCGAAATACCCTCAGACTTCAAGAAGAATATAATAATTCCAATCCCAAAGAAAGCATGTGTTGACAGATGTGAAAATTGCCGATCTATCAGTTTAATAAGTCACGGCTGCAAAATACTAACACGAATTCTTTACAGACGAATGGAAAAACTGGTAGAAGCCGACCTCAGGGAAGATCAGTTTGGATTCCGTAGAAATGTTGGAACACGTGAGGCAATACTGACCCTGCGAATTATCTTAGAAGATAGGTTAAGGAAAGGCAAACCTACGTTTCTAGTATTTGTAGACTTAGAAAAAGCTTTTGACAACGTTGACTGGAATACTCTCTTTCAAATCCTGAAGGTGGCAGGGGTAAAATACAGGGAGCGAAAGGCTATTTACAATTTGTACAGAAACCAGATGGCAGTTATAAGAGGTGAGGGGCAAGAAAGAGAAGCAGTGGTTGGGAAGGCAGAGTGACAGGGTTGCAGCCTTATCCTCGATGTTACTCGATTTGTATATTGAGCAAGCAGTAAAGGAAACAAAAGCAAAATCTGGAGTGGGAATTAAAGTCCGTGGAGAAGAAATAAAAACTTTGAGATTTGCCAATGACATTGTAATTCTGTCAGATACAGCAAAGGACCTGGAAGAGCAGATGAACGGATTGGACAGTGTCTTGAAAGGAGGATATAAGATGAACATCAACAAAAGCAAAACGAGGATAATGGAATGTAGTCGAATTAAATCAGGTGACGCTGAGGGAATTAGATTAGGAAATGAAACAATTACAGTAGTAAATGAGTTTTACTATTTGGGGAGCAAAATAACTGATGATGGTCGAAGTAGAGAGGATAAAAAATGTAGACTGGCAATCGCAAGGAAAACGTTTCTGAAGAAGAGAAATTTGTTAACATCGGGCATAGATTTAAGTGTCAGGAAGCCGTTTCTGAAAGTATTAGTATGGAGTGTAGCCATGTATCGAAGTGAAACATGGACGATAAATAGTTTGGACAAGAAGAGAATAGAAGCATTCGAAATGTGGTGCCACAGAAGAATGCTGAAGATTAGATGGGTAGATCACGTAACTAATGAAGATGTACTGAATAGAACTGGGGAGAAGAGGAATTTGTGGCACAACTTGACAACAAGAAGGGATTGGTTGGTAGAACATGTTCTGAGGCATCAATAGATCACCAGTGGAGTATTGGAGGGCAGCGTGGAGGGGCAAAATCGTAGAGGGAGACCAAGAGATCACTACACTAAACAGATTCAGAAGGATGTAGGTTGCAGTAGTTACTTGGAGATGAAGAAGCTTGCGCAGGATAGAGTAGCATGGAGAGCTGAACTAAACCAGTCTCTGGGCTGAAGACCACAACAACAACAACAGTATGTTGTATTTTCCGGCTTCCACTTTCTACAATATTTTTCCTTCTATTGTGTTCATGGAGATGTGTTTTCGTACTTTCGTGAAAAGGGGGTATCCCAGTGGCAATCCTTCGCTTGTAGGTATAGTTCTTTATTGAATTCAAGGTAGTTTTGGTAGGTAATACTGCAGTATAGACAAATATGTTCGATCACGATGCCATTTTTTGGAGTTCTGATGAAGCTTACATAATTTTTTGGTCGTGCTGTATTACTGCCAATATATTTTTAAAATGACATAATAATATGCAATTCTGGTGAAACGCGTGTATTTTGTTTGGGAACACTGTAGTATCAGGAATAACATTATTTAAAACGACGTCAGTTTTATGCAATTCAAGTGAAGCTAACGTAATTTGGCAGCTTCATTATGGTTGGTTTGGGGGATTAAAGGGACCAGCATCATTATGATTGACTGCTTTATTTTAATGGCTTCTAAAGTATTAGCCAGTGATTGGCTGGAGGAAGGAGCGGGGGGGGGGGGGGGGTGACAGAGATGGGTGAAGGGAAGGAGTGAGAGGATGGAGAGGAAGGAGGAAGGTAGGTTGGGTGTATGAGGACATGATGCGTATCGTAGGTAGCCCCGCCTCTGCATGTAGGCAAGCCTGATATTTTGAGTTTTCTTTTTCTCTAAACGTTAACAAAACAACTTGTTTGGGCCAGGAGTCCTATTGCATTCCTACTGTCAAGCATCAAGTAGTGTCATAAATAGTTCCAAATTATCCGCTGGAGCTTTGTATATTGTGACTGTTACAGTTACCTTTCAATGACCTTCTACTTGTGTAGCACAACTTTCAGAATGCTGATCATTAGTCAATGTAAGAATAGCTGTTTTGTATTTGTATTCCTTTCCAATGTGCAGCAGTCCACTTCGTCATCATCTTCAGATGAGTCTCACCACGCTGATGCTAAGGTTTTTTTTTTTTTTATATAATCATCTCATTTTCTCATAGAGAAGGGGTTGGCCGCAGAATATGACTGCTCTTCAACCAAACAGTGTTTGAAGACACAGTGTGGCTAAAATCAAGAGATAACTCACACACAGGATGATATGAAAGAAGATGGTCTTGATTTGACGGTGGTTTCTACGGCGAACATCAACGCCACGTTGATTTGTTCTGTCAGATGGTGTTGATGCTTCTACATGTCGACTGGGGGATAGTATTTGAAGGCGTGATGACCGATTATGGGTAGTCAGGTGGATGAAATGGGATCTTGAGATCATGAGGAGGAAGTTGAATGTAAAGTATCTGTGGTGAGGTTATGTTGGACGTTGGAGAAGCGAATTGGTCAAGTTTTATTCCGAGGATAGGTGTAGTGGAAGAGGGTGTGACTCTGTTCATGGAGGGGAATTGGTTCAGTAGGATTGGGAACGATGTACGTGGCAACGTAGGAGGGGGATCAACCAAGATACATCTAAACTGTAGACTATGAAATATGTGGAAGCGGCGTTCAAGTGATATGTAGATGAAATTTAGAATGCGCAACGAGAGTGTTTTTCTTAAAAAAAAAAATGTGAGGTCGCTCGAAGCGGTGGATATTATGGCGGACTGTCGTTGCAAAGTGACTTATACCTTCAGAGGAGGGTGTGTAAGTTTCCCCTGTTGAGTTGCTTAAACTAATGAAGGAGAAATTGTTGAAAAGAATTTCTTTGCGAAGCTGCACAAGTAATCAAGCAAGTATGAATATACGTGGCTCGTATTCGAAGCCTAAGAGGCGGATCCTACACTCTTACCGTAATCCCTGTTAATCTTAGCCGGCCGAAGTGGCCGTGCGGTTAAAGGCGCTGCAGTCTGGAACCGCAGGACCGCAACGGTCGCAGGTTCGAATCCTGCCTCGGGCATGGATGTTTGTGATGTCCTTAGGTTAGTTAGGTTTAACTAGTTCTAAGTTCTAGGGGACTAATGACCTCAGCAGTTGAGTCCCATAGTGCTCAGAGCCATTTGAACCATTTTTTTGTTAATCTTAGAAAACCGCTCAGAGACAGTTTACTGCGTTTAATAGAAAATGTCACAAGGAATGCAGCGAAAGGTTACAATGTTCGATTCTTCAGTTACGGTAGCCCAGCTACAATTCACGCACAGGAGTGGAAGGGTGAATTTGGGACACCATCTGAAGGCGTACATACTCTGTTAGGGATCTAATCGGTGCAGATACAGAACTTCACGAGGACTGCTATAACATTTTATTTACAGGCTCAGCATCTACACCGAGAAAAAGAGGACGCCCTGGGGATGAAGGAATTTCTGTATCAGTGGGGGAGATGTTCAGCTACATAGAGGAGAATGATGATTGCTTGTTCATCTTAGACGAGTTGTTGGAGAAAGTTTTGGGGACGATATCTCATATGAGAACAGTCAAGGGCAGAATGAGATCCTGAATCCCCTTTCCTATCTCTACACTTGAAAGCGGAGCTTGGAATGTGTAAATCTGTTTTTCTACCCCAATTCCTCTGTCAGTCATGAGGATCTAGACACTAATTATGGTGCCAGTGGCAGTGTCAACAAATGATCATAATTTCTTTGGGTTTTGTGAGGGACCTTCTGATAACATTTTGCTACGGCAAAAAAATGGCTCTGAGCACTATGGGACTCAACTGCTGTGCTCATTAGTCCCCTAGAACTTAGAACTACTTAAACCTAACTAACCTAAGGACATCACACACAGCCATGCCCGAGGCAGGATTCGAACCTGCGACCGTAGCAGTCGCACGGTTCCGGACTGCGCGCCTAGAACCGCGAGACCACCGCGGCCGGCTTTTGCTACGGCAGTAGCTGAATTATTCTTCTAAACTCGAGCCACAGTCCTTCTGCATACTCCAGTCCAGAGTTAAATGCTTCAAGTTCAAGAGTCGAGGGGCATGAAAGTGAAGCAGTGGTTGTGAAGGGAGTGAGATAGGGTTGTAGCCTCTCCCCGATGTTATTCAATTAATATATTGAGCCAGCAGTAAAGGAAACAAAAGAAAAATTCGGAGTAGGTATTAAAATCCACGGAGAAGAAATAAAAACTTTGAGGTTTGCCGATGACATTGTAATTCTGTCAGAGACAGCAAAGGACTTGGAAGAGCAGTTGAACGGAATGGACAGTGTCTTGAAAGGAGGATATAAGATGAACATCAACAAAAGCAAAACGAGAATAATGGAATGTAGTCGAATTAAGTCGGGGGATGCTGAGGAAATCAGATTAGGAAATGAGACACTTAAGGTAGTAAAGGACTTTTGCTATTTGGGGAGCAAAATAACTGATGATGGTCGAAGTAGAGAGGATATGAAATGTAGACTGGCAATGGCAAGGAAAGCGTTTCTCAAGAAGAGAAATTTGTTAACATCGAGTATAGATTTAAGTGTCAGGAAGTCGTTTCTGAAACTATTTGTATAGAGTGTAGCCATGTATGGAAGTGAAACATGGACGATAAATAGTTTGGACAAGAAGAGAATAGAAGCTTTCAAAATGTGGTGCTACAGAAGAATGCTGAAGATTAGATGGGTAGATCACATAACTAATGAGGACGTATTGAATAGGATTGGGGAGAAGAGACGTTTGTGGCACAACTTGACTAGAAGAAGGGATCGGTTGGTAGGACACGTTCTGAGGCATCAAGGGATCACCAATTTAGCTTTGGAGGGCAGCGTGGAGGGTAAAAATCGTAGAGGGAGACCAAGAGATGAATACACTAAGCAGATTCAGAAGGATGTAGGTTGCAGAAGGTACTGGGAGATGAAGAACCTTGCACAGAATAGAGTAGCATGGAGAGCTGCATCAAACCAGTCTCAGGACTGAAGACCACAACAACAACAACAATGCCACTATTAACTCTATATCTAGTCCAGTGAATAAAAAAATCTTTTGTACTTGTTGTAGCTGTCCTTTGTAGTTTGGTAATCATTATTGCTTCAACCGCTTCATGGTCACTGATACCGGTTTCAGAATGGACTTCTGCAAAGACGTCAGATCTATTTGTGCCTATGAGAACTAAAACATTTTCGTAAGAAGAAAATAGTCTTCAGAGAAGGCATTTAGTGTTGTATTGTAGGTTTCTTCGTGTGGCCCGTCACTAAGAGGACTGCAACTGTCCCCGTGAATTGTTGAATTATTAAATTACCTTCCAATGACGATAGTGTGGTTGAGGAACAAATAAATGCACTAGCGAGTTGTTTCTTTTTCGAAAGTTTTCAGGTACATCTGGGGGTGAGTTTGGTGGTCGTTAGAAGGAAAAAATGGAAGTTTGTGGTCAAGACTATCGGACCAAACTGCTTAGGTCATTGGTCGCTAGGCTTATGCACTACTTAATCTAACTTAAAGTAACTTATCCTAATCACAACACACACACCCATGCCCGAGGGAGGACTCGAACATCCGACCGGGGTAGCCGTGCGAACCGCGACAAGACGCCTCAGACCGCACGGCTATCCCGCGCGGCGATAGAAGGATTCAATTATAAATTTATGCCCACAGTTGATACTGAGTCTTGCACTAGCATGTAGTTTCATTTTCTATTTCGGCGGCTTTGAACTTCTTGTCCGCTATGACGAATACGACACCTAGATTTCCCATTAGCCTATCGTTTCGATACACACTTAGATTTCCCGCAAAAATACACTCCTGGAAATTGAAATAAGAACATCGTGAATTCATTGTCCCAGGAAGGGGAAACTTTATTGACACATTCCTGGGGTCAGATACATCACATGTTCACACTGACAGAACCACAGGCACATAGACACAGGCAACAGAGCATGCACAATGTCGGCACTAGTACAGTGTATATCCACCTTTCGCAGCAATGCAGGCTGCTATTCTCCCATGGAGACGATCGTAGAGATGCTGGATGTAGTCCTGTGGAACGGCTTGCCATGCCATTTCCACCTGGCGCCTCAGTTGGACCAGCGTTCGTGCTGGACGTGCAGACCGCGTGAGACGACGCTTCATCCAGTCCCAAACATGCTCAATGGGGGACACATCCGGAGATCTTGCTGGCCAGGGTAGTTGACTTACACCTTCTAGAGCACGTTGGGTGGCACGGGATACATGCGGACGTGCATTGTCCTGTTGGAACAGCAAGTTCCCTTGCCGGTCTAGGAATGGTAGAACGATGGGTTCGATGACGGTTTGGATGTACCGTGCACTATTCAGTGTCCCCTCGACGATCACCAGTGGTGTACGGCCAGTGTAGGAGATCGCTCCCCACACCATGATGCCGGGTGTTGGCCTTGTGTGCCTCGGTCGTATGCAGTCCTGATTGTGGCGCTCACCTGCACGGCGCCAAACACGCATACGACCATCGTTGGCACCAAGGCAGAAGCGACTCTCATCGCTGAAGACGACACGTCTCCATTCGTCCCTCCATTCACGCCTGTCGCGACACCACTGGAGGCGGGCTGCACGATGTTGGGGCGTGAGCGGAAGACGGCCTAACGGTGTGCGGGACCGTAGCCCAGCTTCATGGAGACGGTTGCGAATGGTCCTCGCCGATACCCCAGGAGCAACAGTGTCCCTAATTTGCTGGGAAGTGGCGGTGCGGTCCCCTACGGCACTGCGTAGGATCCTACGGTCTTGGCGTGCATCCGTGCGTCGCTGCGGTCCGGTCCCAGGTCGACGGGCACGTGCACCTTCCGCCGACCACTGGCGACAACATCGATGTACTGTGGAGACCTCACGCCCCACATGTTGAGCAATTCGACGGTACGTCCACCCGGCCTCCCGCATGCCCACTATACGCCCTCGCTCAAAGTCCGTCAACTGCACATACGGCTCACGTCCACGCTGTCGCGGCATGCTACCAGTGTTAAAGACTGCGATGAAGCTCCGTATGCCACGGCAAACTGGCTGACACTGACGGCGGCGGTGCACAAATGCTGCGCAGCTAGCGCCATTCGACGGCCAACACCGCGGTTCCTGGTGTGTCCGCTGTGCCGTGCGTGTGATCATTGCTTGTACAGCCCTCTCGCAGTGTCCGGAGCAAGTATGGTGGGTCTGACACACCGGTGTCAATGTGTTCTTTTTTCCATTTCCAGGAGTGTATCACTGGGGTCAGTTTCGGTCCTTAGCCAGCTTTCTGTATCTAATGTTATGTGAGCTCCACTGCTTTTATAGGAGCTTCAGTGGTTATTCACTAGGATTTCAATTGCCTCATCGTCTGTGTGGAGAGTGGGGGGGGGGGGGGGGAAGATTATTTCTTTGGATCTTACCCTAATATCTCGTGGTCTCCAACAAACATTATTTCCTGGACCGGTTGAAGTATCGCTTAATAACAAAAAAAAAGGAGAAAGAAAAAGAAAAAACCTCTCGCTCTCCCACACGCTGTCAGTTACCTGGGTAGAGCCTTTGATGTGTAGTATATCCCTGAGCCGTTTAGGGAAACCCTACAGTTCTAAAGTGACAGACTGTGTTCAATCGAGACTAATTTGCAAGAAATAATAATGATTGGGTCAAATATCAGCATATGGTCATAGCTTAAGATTCATAAATAGAGTACTTACCAGTAATGGGATAATTTCTCCCATAAGTAAAATAAAATTTTTTATGATTTTGAAGTAAGTTTCTTTAATTTCATGTTTTTATCTGTAACCGTTGTCTACTGCCATCTAAGATGCTGGGAAGAAACGTTCCACACGTCTCATATGAAACAAGCAAGTCGTTCCTGTGCACTAACTTGTACCAGTCGCTAACAGCTTACAGAAATATTTATGAGATATGGAGATATTTCGCATCGTGACACCAGCGTATTAGCTTTGTATATCAATAACTTCTTTCGCTAACGCTTTTATCCCGTATTGTGCACAGGGTCGGCAGGGTTAAGTACGGATTTGGCATGGTTAATTTTTTGGAGTGGCCGGATGCCCTTCCTGCCGCCACCCCATACCCCCAGGGACGGAATTAGTGTACCCCAGCTGGCTGCGTCTAGTGTAAATCGTGAAATAGTGTCAATGTGTTTCAAATGTCTGTGAGTCGTGTAACTGAGGCGGGACGTGGGGACCAGCCCGGTATTCGCCTAGTAGGATGTGGAAAACCGCCTAAAAACACATCCGCCGGACGGATTCGATCCTGGGCCGGCGCGCCTACTCGAGTCCAGGAAGCAGCGCGTTAGCGCTCTCAGCTATCCTGGTGGGTCTTTGTATATCAATAACGTATTCTGTAAAATCCAAATAACTGAAATGGGAAGAGGTGGCTCAGTGGCTGTGAGACTGAAACGCTATTCAGAATAAACGGGGTTTAAATCACCATCGAAGTATACTGATTTAAATTTCCGTGATTTCCCTATATGACACCAAGCGAAGGACGGGATAGTTTCTTAACCAAATACTTAACATTATACCCTAACTTCTATAATATATTTTGAGAACACCATTGTAGGTGTCACACTTTTTTTTGCCTCTAAAGTGTGCAACCTATTAAACATTATTTCTGTAGTCATGGAAACAGTCGATTTCGCTTTACATCAAATTATAAGTACGTTTTTATCGTGTTTGCTGAGTTGGGATAATGAGTATTCCAAAACGTACACATAAAACTTCATGAACCTATATATGACGTGTACCAAATGAAACAGTCATGACGTAGGAAAACGCACTATTCATGGTATTTTAAAGAAAGTACTAGCATTGCTGAGCCAACGAAGTCTCAGAAGGAAGGAAATATGTTTGTGCGAGGATAGCAGTCATAGATAACAAAAAGCGCTTTCAGAGCTGACTGACTATGTCTGAGACTACTAGGAAGAGAGAAAACTGCAATGTAATGGATGCAGCTTAACTTATCGCTTCATGGTGTGAACAATATTTCACAGAAATCGAGCGTGGATATAACAATGTTCTGCGAACGATGTATTGGTGATAGCAGAGCGATACGCTGTTTCCCAGAAATTCCATATCTAGCGATAGCAGAACAGTATCCCAGAAGCTACATAAAAGATCACAGCAACACGGACTCGTGAGAAAATACCACACTTCGAAGTAAACAGCAGTAAATTTTGAACTCTTTATTAAGCTACTGGTTTCGATGTTGCATTACGTCATAATCATCAAGAGTAATAATCAACATATAATGGAGAAGATATTTATTTGATGAAAGAACAACAGTTCGAGACAAGTAAATACAATAGGTATGTAAGAATCAACTTAATAGGGAAGTTTAGAGAAAATAATTGCCAAAATTCAATATAAGCAAAGTGTCTCATCAATGTGGATGTATAATTAGTAATATTGAAATGAGATCAATATAAATAATTAAAACTAATAGGTAACAAATACGCGTTGTACCCAAGTCATATAAAAAGCATAGAATAACAAGAATCAGCACATATCAGTAGGAAATTAACAGAAAGTAAATGACAATTTTCAAACTATGTATGATATTTTTCTCTGTAGTAATAAAATAATTTGTAGCGGTCTTGCCAGAGGTAACGGTTACGAACTTTCACTACATAAAAATACATATGAAATACGCAAAATATAAAATCACGAGTAAAATCATAACTAGGTAAAAAGTACAATCATTAAGTGAATAAACCATGTGTGGGTAGGTAGGTACCAGACACCTTCCCACACGTGTTTTATTCACCTAATGAATATACTTTTTACCTAGTTATGATTTTATTCATGAATTTACATACTGATCTTTTACATGTTTCTTATATGTTTTATATACTGAAAGTTCGTTACAGTTACCTCTGGCAGACCGTCACAAATTATTTTATTATTACAGAGTTGAAACATCATTCATTGTTTGATGGTTCAAATGGCTCTGAGCACTATGGGACTTAACATCTATGGTCATCAGTCCCCTAGAACTTAGAACTACTTAAACCTAACTAACCTAAGGACAGCACACAACACCCAGTCATCACGAGGCAGAGAAAATCCCTGACCCCGCCGGGAATCGAACCCGGGAACCCGGGCGTTGGAAGCGAGAACACTACCGCACGACCACGAGATGCGGACATTCATTGTTTGAGAATTGTTATTTTCCGTCTGTTAACATCCAACTGATATATGTTAATTCCTGTTGTTGTATACTTTTTATGATCGGGTGCCGTTTGTATTTGTTGCCTATTACCTTCAATAATTTTATGTGGATCCCACTTTAAAACTACTAATTGTTACATCCACATTGTGAGACACATGCTTAAATTTATTTTTGGGAATTAGTTTTTGTTAATATCCCCATTGTATTAACTCTTTCTTAAATACCTATTATATGACCCGTTGGCGTTGTTTTCTTGTTCCAAACTGTTGTTCGTTCTTCAGAAAAAATGTCCTCTTCATTATTGTTGATTGTTACACTTGATTATTTTGTTGTTTATACGAGGAGCTGATGGCGGTGTAATGTCATATCGAAAGCGGTAGCGTAATAAAGAGTTCAAAATTTATACTGCTGTTTACTTCAGATTGGCTAGCCGATGTCCCAAATACCATCTCCAGCAAAGATGGACATACAAAGATACCTCACCTTGGTGGAACGTTGCGCAAGACTCTCCATTAATAAAAGTGTCTTCGTCGTCTGTGCGTTACCGCTTCCTTACCACAATTTATATTTCAGAAAAATAATGGAGTATCTTCATCTTATTGTATGAGGGACGTTCAATAAGTTATGCAACACATTTCTCTTCTGAAAGCAGGCTGGTCTTATTCAGAATTCCAATACAGCATATAACTCCCCACTCTTCTGGCTACAAAACTCTTTTTTTCACCATAATCTCCGTTCAGTGCGAAGGCCTTACGTCACCTTACTAGAGGGCTTGTATGCCCGCGTGGTTCCTCTTTACCGGTCGACGTCGGAGTTAACATCTTGGTGCACCAATAACCTCATCGTCCACGCACTGCTTCCTGCAGAGCGTATCATTCATTTGGCCAAATAGATGGAAGTTCGAAGGTGCGAGCTCTGGGCTGTGGAACGGATGAGGAAGAAAAGTCAAATAAAGTTTTGTGAGCTCCTCTCGGATGCACAGACTTGTATGAGGTCTTCCGTTGTAGTGGAGAAGGAGGATTTCGTTTGCATTTTTGTGGTGACGAACACGCTGAAGTTGCTTCTTCAGTTTCCTGGGGTTAGCACAATACACTACAGAGTTGTTAGCTGAACCATGAGGGAGGACATGACCCCTTCGGAGCCCCAGAAGACCGTCACCATGACCTTACTGGCTGAGGCTGCAGCTTTGAACTTCTGCTTCGGAGGAGAGGTGGTGTGACGCCATTCCATGGATTGCCGTTTTGTTTTCTGTTCGAAGTGATGAACTCATGTTTCATTGCCTGTGAAGATGCTCGACAAAAATTGTCACGATCAGCCTCGTAATGCACAAGCGATTCCGCAAAGAAGGTTCTTTGTTGCTCTGTATGGTCTTCTGTTAGCATACAGGGAATCCAGAGGGCACACACCTTTGTGTACCCCAAATGGTGGATTAGTGTGTCTGCACTACCAACAGAGAAGTCCAGTTGTGCAGCGAGGGAATTGACTGTGATCCGCCGATCACCTCGAATGAGAGTGTCCGCACGTTCCAACCTTGCAGGAGTCACGGCTGTACGGACGGCCGGCACGCGGGAGATCGGACAGGTTAGCGCGATCTAGTTGCGATGTTGACAGACTCCTCTCTCAACGACTCACCATGCTTTTGTTCACTGCCATGTCTTCGTAGACATTCTGCGAGCGCCTATGGATACCTGCGATGCTCTGGTTTTTCCCCAGAAGAAGCTCAACAGCTCTCTGCTTGAAACACAGCTCTGTTACAGAAGCCATTTTGAAGGCTACGTATAGCGTCGCCACCTATCGAAACTTTCTGAAACTATAGGATCTGTAGTGGAAATATTTCACATTCCACAAAAAATTCCGCATTTTTTCAACCTACATCTACATCTACATTTACATCCATACTCCGCAAGCCACCTGACGGTGTGTGGCGGAGGGTACCTTGAGTACCTCTATCGGTTCTCCCTTCTATTCCAGTCTCGTATTGTTCGTGGAAAGAAGGATTGTCGGTATGCCTCTGTGTGGGCTCTAATCTCTCTGATTTTATCCTCATGGTCTCTTCGCGAGATATACGTAGGAGGGAGCAATATACTGCTTGACTCTTCGGTGAAGGTATGTTCTCGAAACTTTGACAAAAGCCCGTACCGAGCTACTGAGCGTCTCTCCTGCATAGTCTTCCACTGGAGTTTATCTATCATCTCCGTAACGCTTTCGCGATTACTAAATGATCCTGTAACGAAGCGCGCTGCTCTCCGTTGGATCTTCTCTATATCTTCTATCAACCTTATCTGGTACGGATCCCACACTGCTGAGCAGTATTCAAGCAGTGGGCGAACAAGCGTACTGTAACCTACTTCCTTTGTTTTCGGATTGCATTTCCTTAGGATTCTTCCAATGAATCTCAGTCTGGCATCTGCTTTACCGACGATCAACATTATATGATCATTCCATTTTAAATCACTCCTAATGCGTACTCCCAGATAATTTATGGTATTAACTGCTTCCAGTTGCTGACCTGCTATTTTGTAGCTAAATGATAAAGGATCTATCTTTCTGTGTATTCGCAGCACATTACACTTGTCTACATTGAGATTCAATTGCCATTCCCTGCACCATGCGTCAATTCGCTGCAGATCCCCCTGCATTTCAGTACAATTTTCCATTGTTACAACCTCTCGATACACCACAGCATCATCTGCAAAAAGCCTCAGTGAACTTCCGATGTCATCCACAAGGTCATTTATGTATATTGTGAATAGCAACGGTCCTATGACACTCCCCTGCAGCACACCTGAAATCACTCTTACTTCGGAAGACTTCTCTCCATTGAGAATGACATGCTGCGTCCTGTTATCTAGGAACTCCTCAATTCAATCACACAATTGGTTTGATAGTCCATATGCTCTTACTTTGTTCATTAAACGACTGTGGGGAACTGTATCGAACGCCTTGCGGAAATCAAGAAACACGGCATCTACCTGTGAACCCGTGTCTATGGCCCTCTGAGTCTCGTGGACGAATAGCGCGAGCTGGGTTTCACATGACCGTCTTTTTCGAAACCCATGCTGATTCCTACAGAGTAGATTTCTAGTCTCCAGAAAAGTCATTATACTCGAACACAATACGTGTTCCAAAATTCTACAACTGATCGACGTTAGAGATATAGGTCTATAGTTCTGCACATCTGCTCGACGTCCCTTCTTGAAAACGGGGATGACCTGTGCCCTTTTCCAATCCTTTGGAATGCTACGCTCTTCTAGAGACCTACGGTACACCGCTGCAAGAAGGGGGGCAAGTTCCTTCGCGTACTCTGTGTAAAATTGAACTGGTATCCCATCAGGTCCAGCGGCCTTTCCTCTTTTGAGCGATTTTAATTGTTTCTCTATCCCTCTGTCGTCTATTTCGATATCTACCATTTTGTCATCTGTGCGACAATCTAGAGAAGGAACTACAGTGCAATCTTCCTCTGTGAAACAACTTTGGAAAAAGACATTTAGTATTTCGGCCTTTAGTCTGTCATCCTCTGTTTCAGTACCATTTTGGTCACAGAGTGTCTGGACATTTTGTTTTGATTCACAAGCCCCTGGGGGCTTGCCAAGGAAAAAATGTGTTGCTTTACTTATTGAACACCCCTCGAATGCCGTGAATAACGGTAAACTGATCAGTTTGACACTATATTTCGTATTTGTGTACGCGATTGTTTGCCCTAGCCTTTCTCAGACGTTTCAACTAATTTACCCACCGACTTAAACCCGTTTTAAGCGAGCGACTTCCTGGCCAAAAACGACTACTCGTCGTGGGTGCGCGTCACGAGATTGCTTGTAAATCAGCCGCCTAACACGTCGCGAGTGGATCAGTGACGTCAATGCTCAACTGACTGTGCCGAGTGTGGAGCATGCTGCAGACTGCGCATGAGCAGAAACAAGCAACTGTGGTGTCGTCTGCTATTTTCGCCGCGCCATCTCCTATTATAGAGCAATATTTTAGTTACAATAGTGTCCAAAGTTATGATGAATGTCTCGAATGATATAAGTTTCTGCACTGGCTGCTACTGTAGGATCAAACCATCCGTTTATTTCATATCGTTCACCATCACATGTGGTTCCAACGGTGTAGCCATTCTCAGTTGTAGAGTATAAATAGCAAAATACACATACTTGGGTTACAGAATTACAGACGTAAAGGTCTTAATTTTGTCGTGTGCTGTCAAGAACTTGTATGCATTTAAATACGCAGTAGAGAATTATTAAACTCGTCTGAATAGTTACTCGCCCGCAGCCGGTGACTGCTGCTGGCACTCGTTAAGACCTGCAGTGACATTCACGCCAACATTTGACGCCATCAGTGTCAATTAGCCGCCACAGCCGCTTGGTGTAAGACCAGTAAAGCGCAACTAAATCCCGCAAAGACGACAACCTTCTATTTCAGCAAGAAGCGCTCCTCGATGCCTGTCAACTTGAGACTGTATGGGCGGGATATCCTATGAGGGGCAACGGTGACTTACCTGGGGGTCACTTTGGAAAGCACTTCTTTCTCCATAAACATGTTCACCTTCTCAGGAACAAAGCTTTTGGTATGGCCAAGAAACTCCTCCCTTTTTTCAAGAGTACTGACCTGAGCTAACTCTGGCAGCTAACTCTAAATATAGATAAATGTAAATTAATGCAGATGAATAGGAAAAAGAACCCTGTAATGTTTGAATACTCCATTAGTAGTGTAGTGCTTGACACAGTCACGTCGATTAAATATTTGTGCGTAACAAAGCCGAGCGATATGAAGTGGGACAAGCATGTAATGGCAGTTGTGGGGAAGGCGGATAGTCGTCTTCGGTTTATTGGTAGAATTTTGGGAAGATGTGGTCCATCTGTAAAGGAGACCGCTTATAAAACACTAACACGACCTATTCTCGAGTACTCCTCGAGCGTTTGGGATCCCTATCAGGTCGGATTGAGGGAGGACATAGAGGCAATTCAGAGGCGGGCTGCTCAATTTGTTGCTGGTTGGTTTGATCATCACCCGAGTGTTACGGAAATGCTTCAGGAACTCGGGTGGGAGTCTCTAGAGGAAAGGAGGCGTTCTTTTCGTGAATCGCTACTGAGGAAATTTAGAGAACCAGCATTTGAGGCTGACTGCAGTACAATTTTACTGCCGCCAACTTACATTTCGCGGAAAGACCACAAAGATAAGATAAGACAGATTAGGGCTCGTACAGAGGCATATAGGCAGTCATTTGTCCCTCGTTCTGTTTGGGAGTGGAACAGGGAGAGAAGATGCTAGTTGTGGTACGAGGTACCCTCCACCACGCAGCGTATGGTGGATTGTGGAGTATGTATGTAGATGTAGATGTAGATGAGTACCACAGCAAAGTTTCGATTATATAAGACGATGGTGCTGCCTGAGATACTGTATGGCAGCTCGGTCTGGAGTCTTGCCAGTCCAACACAAATTGGCCGGCTGCAAGTTTTACAAAATGTGGTACTCAGATTGATACTTCGTGCCAGCCGCTATACTCGCATCGTTGATTTGCAGGCTGCCCTCCATGTGGATACAGTACTAGAAGCACGACCTCCCAGAACAAAGTACACACTTTGCGTCACTCGGTGTACCACGCAAGAACTCTGGGCAGGACAATACCCCTCCCATGGCATCGGTATAAGGCACCACGTTCCTTTGTACTATGACACCCTAATCCATTCCAACAACTGGCGGTACCTTGGTACAACAAACATATTAGGAAGTTGCCGAGAAACCAGAGAATTTCGCACAGTCGTTTTAGACGTAGTCACTGCCCCGCTGACAAACAGAAATTACGCGAAATGAAAGCAGCTGTCAGAAGGACAATGAGAGACTCTTTTAACGAATTTGAAAGCAATATTTTATCTGCAGATTCTAAAAATAACCCCAAAAAATTTTGGTCGTACGTAAAATCTATGAACGCTAAAAATAATTCAATACCTTCTCTTCCTGACAGTACGGGTAATGTAAGTGATGATGATAAACAGAAGGCCGAAATTCTAAACCCAGGTTTCAAAAACTCGTTCACGATAGAGAACTACAGCAGCATTCGCCCTTTCAATGATCGAACAAACGAAAGGATGGCTGACATAGTGTTTACTGTATCTGGGATTGTAAAACAGTTAAGATCCTTAGAGGCCAGAATGGCATCTGTCCAAGACGGTATCCCCGTAAGATTTTATGTTGACTATGCTACAAATATAGCACCATTCTTATCCATCATCTATCAGAGATCATTGGAACGGCGGAAAGTTCCACGGGACTGGAAGAGGTTAAAAAAAGTAATATTCACTACTTTTCCTGCGTTGCTGCCTCTGGATCACGGGCTCCTAGGTTCGACTTCCGGCCGGGTTGGGGATTTTCTGTGCCCGGGGACTTTGTGTTTGTGTTGTCCTCGTCATTTCATCATCATCATCATTTGTGAGAGTGACTAGATTGGATTGCGAAAAGAAAATGGACTGTGTAGAAACTGGGACTTTGTACGGGCGCTGATGACCGCGCAGTTGAGCGCCTCACAAACCAAACATCATCATCATCATTACTTTTCCTATGACACTTACTGAAAATGGGGTGATGGACTACTATTTTTTTCTTATTTTCCAAAATCAGTGCAGTCGTGGGTGTGGTGTTGAGTAGAATAAGCGTCCAACTTAACAACTTTGCAAACCTAAGCTTACTCATCACAATAAATCAAACAAAAATCAGAATTAGCCCTACATCCAAACTCCATTTTCAATCTACCAAACAAAAACAGATCTTGTCCTACATAATATTCTGGCAGACCTACTCAAACACCACAATTAGGCTGAGTATTAAAACATGTTCCTTTACTATCTTCCAGTGTATTAAGATAAATGTATACAAAATTGCGTATCACCAGATTCCAGCAACTGGCTCTGACTTCTTACTTTCGATAAAACCAATATTAACCATTTTACTATGTGTAATTCATTATAATTAAGATAATAGTAATAGTCTTCGCCATTTCTGGCTGGATATTCTCTAATTCGTAGCATAGGCACCGAGCAACTTCTGTGGTCCAGGTTATTTCTGGTAAGTGGCTCTGCTGTCGCCACACCTCGCTCAGGACGTGTACAATAACTGCAACTTATTAATTACAGCTACAATTAACATACGTTTAAGATACAAATTTACCATTTTTTAATTCTTTAAAAAATAACTAATGGTTCGACATTCTGAGTGGTGAAAAAATGTTTAAAGAAAACACTTAAATCAAGAGGACAAAGTGGTAACTTACCTTCGATTCTGACGTCTGGGGAAATTTAACAACCATTCAGGCTGGTCCCGTATCCCCAAGTCCGCCATCTCGAGTCTATGCTTAGGACAAGTGATCTGACAACCATGCATCCTGGGCTCATATCCCATGTCTGCTATCTTAGATTCTATACTTAGCACAAGAGCCCTACTTCCACCATCTTGGATTTCCCACCAATAAGAAAATAATCAGTCCTACCCGCACAGATAACAGGGTATCTTTAGGTGCCGCTTCCAGGCAGGGAGGTGCACCAGCCCCATATCTAACAATACTTCTAAGTGGTCTAACCATGAAGACTAGTGTGCTCGCCAGCATGGATGTGGTTTTTAGGCGGTTTCCCTCATCAACTAGGTGAATAACTGGCCCGTACCCAAATCCTGCCCCAGTTACTTGATTCACAAACATTTAGAAAATGTTTGCTCACTTTCACGTGAATAACGCTACATGCAGACAGTTGGGGTACGTCTGGGGAAATTTAACAACCATTCAGGCTGGTCCCGTATCCCCAAGTCCGCCATCTCGAGTCTATGCTTAGGACAAGAATGGACAGGAATGGTGTAGTGACAGGAGGGGCATTTGACCATCTCTTAAATTAACCACGCCAGATCCATAAATAACCATGTTGACCCTGTGCTGATGTGAAAAAAGAAAAAATTGCACAAGAGAAAGAAGAGGAAGAGAACAATTGTCCAACTTGAATTTTTCGAATTCCCAGCCATTTTACCCTTAGAACAATTGCGTTCTGAGTTGTCCTGTCATAGGGGTTGTGGAAAACCCTGTAGAACATTTGGGCTATTTTGAATTTTGAATTTCCCATGAGTTTTCGAATTTCGTGACATTTTATACATAGGGCAATTGGTCTGTGTCATAGGAGGGGAAGTCTTGTATCAATACATGAATGATCGATGACGTCATAAAAGAGGGGGGACTAAATCTGGCAACAATGCAGAGTGGGCTTGAACATATATGGCTACCCTATTGACATGTAGTGCAGCAGCTAAGAGCTTTGAACGGTTTCAAACTGTGTGGCTCGAGTCCCCTGTAATATTTCACTTTCGTACTGCGCTTCATGTTCTCTTACGAAGCAAATATTGAATACAGGCAAATGCAAATAAGCAGTACTGATATTTTATTTGAGAACAATTTCATTTACAGTCACTGAATGAAACATGAAAGTCTGTTACGATTTGTAATTATTTATTAAAATTATTCTCAGATAACCTACTTTTAGTCCCTGATCATTTTGCAAACACTCTGAATCTGTTCTACAAATGGAAACAGAATATATGAGGGCAATAAACAAGTTTCTCGTATTAGTAACGGACAGTTGTTTCAGTTACAACCGTTTCCTATGGTATTTTCGTGGAGTACTTCCAGGTGTTATATATTTATTGCAGTGAAAGTCAATTTCCTTGCAGCTGTATCTTTTATTTCATTATCACGTTTATCTCATAAATGTACAATCGATTCGAGACAATACTGTCTCATTTTCAGGTGTGTTTCTCGAATCAAATGCCATAAGTAAAGAACAACGTAACAGTGATTCCATTAAGGGAGGCGCCTATAGTGTGTCTGATTTCACTACAATTTTACATTTCTTCATATTCACTTTATACTGTAAATCTCACTTAGTCCACATGCTCTTTCCATTTTGTGTATTCTTTGATCTATCGCAGATTTTTCTAACCCATTTTCTCGAATTAACGCTTATAGTTACTTGAACTTCCTGGCCTTCTCGTAATGATAAGAATGTTTTGGTCCGTCATCACAAAGCTGGATATGTGATATCGAGACACTGTTAGGTATTCTGTAATCTATGTATTGCTTTAAAACTGTAAGTAACGTGGGCAAGGGAGATAACAGTGGAACAGTATGGTTCACATGTCGTTTGGTTGCGTGTCGAGACGATTTTTCACAATGGCATCTTCTCTGGACAAAAAGATAGAGCGAGGCTGTTAGGTTCAAACACGGCGGAGAACAGAGAGATACAGGCAATGTGCCTCAGTCCTCATGCAAAGCCGACTTTACCAGTTAACTTAACAGAGACATACAGTTATCATGGAGAACATTATGACCAACGACCTACTATCGATACAAACCAGTGCAGGTGGAAGCAGCGTCACCTGGCGAGGAATGATTGCTAGTCAGACACACGCAAGGTGCGTGTAGTATCAGCAAACGTGCTGTTCCTGTGTGGAATGCAGAAAGCGCGCGATCTATTTGAGTTTGACTGACGGCAGATTGTAATGGCCCGGAGACTCGGCACGGGCATTTCTGAAACTGCATGACTTTTCGAGTGCTCGAGGAGTGCTGTGGTGAGTGTCTTCTACACATGGCGAAACCAAGGCGAAACCAAGTCCAAACGTCGTGGGACTGGGCAGCCACCAGTCATTACAGATGTCGGACCCCATAGGCTGGGCAAACTGGTAAAACAGGACAGGCGGCGAACTGTGGCGGAACTAACATCAGACTTTAATGCTGGGCAGAGTACAAGTGTGTCTGAACACGTAGTGCATCGAACACTTCTAACGATGGGCCTCAGCAGCCGACGACCCATGCATCTGACAATGTTAACACCGCGACATCGGCAACTACGACTGGAATGGGCACGTGACCATCGGCACTGGACTTTGGTGCAGTGGCAGAGCGTTATATGGTCTGAGGAATCCCGATACCTTCTTCATCACGCCTATGGGAGGGCGCGAATCCGTCGTCTTCTAGGGGAACAGCCTCTTGACACTCGTACTGCGGGATAGAGACAATCTGGCGGCGGCTTCATTATGCTCCGGGGAACTTTGATGTGGCTATTCGTGGATCAAGTGGAGCTCGTGCAAGGCACCAGGATGGCCAAGGATTATCGTACACAGGTTGCAGACCACGTGCACCCCTTGATGACGATCATGTATCCGGACGACATTGGCATTTTCCAACAAGATAATGTGAGATGTCACAAGGCTAGGAGTGCGATGGAGTGGTTCGAAGAGCACAGTGGCGAGTTCCAATTCCAATTGGTGTGCTGAACCCCCAACTCGCCAGATATGAATCCAATCGAACACATCTGGGATGTGATTGAACATGGCGTCAGAGCTCACCGCCCCTCTCCCCGAAATTTACGGGAATTTGGTGCCTTGTGTGTGTAGATGTGGTGCCAACACCCTCCAGAGAGCTATCGAGGCCTCATTGCTTCCATGCCACGACGGGTCGCCGCTGTTATCCGAGCCAAAGGAGAACATACCAGCTGTTAGGTAGGTGGCGATAGAGTTCTGGCTGATCAGTGTATTCTTCTGTCGTTTCTGTGGATGGAATGTGCCTACGGCAACAATTGGGTTAGCGACCTGTGAGAAGCCAATGCAGCAGCTTCTCTGAAGCCAATCGCCGATGAACGGACGACGGTTCTCAGGGAACTTGTTGAAGGACAGTGTTAGAGGGAAGTCTCCATCAAATATGGGCCTCTGTTCCCGACGCAGGACCCATGCGTCATTGCGATGACTGTTGCCGCGGCCAAGGTCCTCCGATTTCTCCAGGCTCGTTGAGTTCCTGTGCATTTTTATCATTTTAGCTTGTGGATGGAAATGTATTAAAATTCGGGGTGTTTCAAAATGATCCTTGCAGGTTTGATCAAATGTATTTCATAAATGAGCACAGGTACAAAGGCACTTTTCTACCCATTGCCGTATCTGAAATATACGTGATGGTTTTGGAACACACTGCACATTCTGTTTTACCCCGATTCCTGTGTTCATAAATTCTTTAACATGTTAGTCCAAATAATAAATCGTGTACACGAAATGTATTTGCAGTTGCGAGTACGATCAACCATCAGCTGTAAAAGGAAATGACAACACTGAACATTTGTGCCAGGCCGGGACTCGAACCCGACTTTCCCTCGTTACGCGAGCGGACGTTTTAACCGCTTTGACTATCAGTGCAATTCCCACGGCTATACCCAAACTCCCACGTCGTTTCTGCGTCACAACCTGTACTCGTTCACACATTATGTAAATCTCGTACAGGGGAGGACATTATAATTGAAGGTTGCTTGCTGATATCGACGGATAAATACGATACTGGAGTGCCTGTGCTGGTAAGAACAACGATGCAATGTTCCCTCGGACATGAGTACGTGACCGAAGCAAAATTGTATCGTTCTTCTTAAGAACACAGGCACTACAATATCGAATAAATCGTGTGTTGCTGGAGCCACTCATTTTGCAGCTCTGGAATCGATCAACAGTCACAATATACTCCACCCAACCCTGCAATAAGGAGCGAGAGGATGCCCTTTGTTCCACAGCATTTCTATTTCGATAAATATGGTTTATTTCAGAGGAATTGTAGAGTTACATTAATTTGGCGATCATATCTGAGGCTATGATTTCAGCTAGCGATACAGGCCATGATGTCAGGCGGAGACCAACAGAGGGGTATTTCATCTAAATCTGTTACTAAAACTTTTGGTAAAATTTTTTGTTAGTAAAAATTTAGTTTTAGCTACAGAAATTCATAAAACTGCTATACTGACTATCTTTTTCTGACTTGTACTTCCACGCCTCCTATTTTTCCAGATGGTATAGAAAAGTCTCAGTTTGGATTCCGTAGAAATACTGGAACACGTGAGGCAATACTGACCTTACGACTTATCTTAGAAGAAAGACTAAGGAAAGGCAAACCTACGTTTCTAGCATTTGTAGACTTAGAGAAAGCTTTTGACAATGTTGACTGGAATACTCTCTTTCAAATTCTAAAGGTGGCAGGGGTAAAATACAGGGAGCGAAAGGCTATTTAAAATTTGTACAGAAACCAGATGGCAGTTATAAGAGTCGAGGGACACGAAAGGGAAGCAGTTGTTTGGAAGGGAGTAAGACAGGGTTGTAGCCTCTCCCCGATGTTATTCAATCTGTATATTGAGCAAGCAGTAAAGGAAACAAAAGAAAAATTTGGAGTAGGTATTAAAGTCCATGGAGAAGAAGTAAAAACGTAGAGGTTCGTCGATGACATAGTAATTCTGTCAGAGACAGCAAAGGACTCTTGAAAGGAGGATATAAGATGAACATCAACAAAAGCAAAACGAGGATAATGGAATGTAGTCTAATTAAGTCGGGTGATGCTGAGGGAATTAGATTAGGAAATGAGACACTTAAAGTAGTAAAGGAGTTTTGCTATTTGGGGAGCAAAGTAGCCGGCCGCGGTGGTCTCGCGGTTCTAGGCGCGCAGTCCGGAACCGTGCGACTGCTACGGTCGCAGGTTCGAATCCTGCCTCAGGCATGGATGTGTGTGATGTCCTTAGGTTAGTTAGGTTTAAGTAGTTCTAAGTTCTAGGGGACTGATGACCACAGCAGTTGAGTCCCATAGTGCTCAGATCCATTTGAACCATCTTTTTGGAGCAAAGTAATTGATGATGGTCGAAGTAGAGAGGATATAAAATGTAGACTGGCAATGGCAAGGAAAGCGTTTCTGAAGACGAGAAATTTGTTAACATCGAGTATAGATTTAAGTGTCAGGAAGTCATGTCTGAAAATATTTGTATGGAGTGTAGCCACGTATGGAAGTGAAACATGGACGATAAATAGTTTGGACAAGAAGAGAATAGAAGCTTTCGAAATGTGGTGGTACAGAAGAATGCTGAAGATTAGATGGGTAGATCACATAACTAATGAGGACGTAAAAATCGTAGAGGGAGACCAAGAGATGAACACACTAAGCAGATTCAGAAGGATGTAGGTTGCAGTAGGTACTGGGAGATGAAGAAACTTGCACAGGATAGAGTAGCATGTAGAGCTGCATCAAACCAGTCTCAGGACTGAAGACCACAACAACAACAACAACAACAACAACATAGAAAAGTCATTGTGAAAAACCAAACAATTACCTTCATTAGAATGTATCCTTTTTCTCAACTTTTTAGGTGATGCTTAGCGTTCTTACAGCTTTTCATTAAAAACTCTCACTATTTTTTTCTAACACAGATTTGAACAATTGGAGATAAAGGTTTTATCTTGTCTTACACACGTATTTTAAAAAGTTTAGAGATTTTGTTCATGAACTTTACTTTTGAGACTGTGTCTGTAAGTGTTTCACCCATTACATTAAACGGTTTTAATTTCAGGCCAAATCCTCGTCTGAAGTTGTCTAGGATTTCTCAGAGTCCAATGCCTTCTAGAAATCCAAAAATATTACAACTATGTTTTCAGAATTCATTTGTCTGTGTCAAAGCGAATAAAATATAAAATAACTATTATTACTAAACAGTGCTGTGGAAACTAGATGAGCAGTATAAATGAAAAAAAGAGATTATTGTGTATGTTATGCAGGATTTAATTATTGAGTTAACCGGTTTCCGGCTAACAAGGCCATCATCAGACTTTTAACTGGCTATTGTAGTCAGACAAGTTATAATACTCGTGAACAACACTGTAAAAAATGTTACTCATCTAGAAAGAGGCACGAACAGTTTTGTTTACAAATATTGTAGCTTTTTTGCCGACAATATTCATTTAAATTCTGATGGTAGCCGTGTAACCCGAAAACCGGTAAACTCAGTATCACGTAGAACATACACTGATAGAACAATATCACCACCTACCTAATAGCCAGTATGTCCACCTGTGGCACAGATAACAGCGGCGACCCGTCGTGGCATGGAAGCAACGAGGCCTTGGTCGGTCGCTGGAGGAAGTTGGCACCACATCTGCACACACGGGTCACCTCATTCCGGTAAATTCCGAGGAGGGGGTCGATGAGCTCTGATGCTACGTTCAATCACATCCCAGATGTGTTCGATTGGATTCAGATCTGGCGAGTTGAGGGTTCAGCACACCAATTGGAATTGGAACTCGCCACTGTGTTCCTCGAACCACTCCATCACACTCCTAGCCTTGTGACATGGCGCATTATCTTGTTAAAAAATGCCACTGTCGTCGGAAAACATGATCGTCATGAAGGGGGTGTACGTGGTCTGCAACCTGTGTACGATACTCCTTGGCCGTCATGGTGCCTTTCACGAGCTCCACTGGATTCATTGATGCCCACGTGAATGTTCCCCAGAGCATAATGCAGCCACCGCCAGATGGTCCCCATTCCGCAGTTCAGGTGTCAAGACGACGGATTCGCGCCCTCCCATCGGCGTGATTGCAAAGGTATCGAGACTCATCAGACCGTGCAACGCTTTGCCACTGCACCAAAGTCCAGTGGTGATGGTCACGTGCCCATTTCAGTCGTAGTTGCCGATGTCGTGGTGTTATCATTGACACATGCATGGGTCATCGGCTGCAGATGCCCATCGTTAGGAGTGTTCGGTGCACTGTGTTTTCAGACACACTTGTACTCTGCCCAATTTAAACTCTGATGTTAGTTCTGCCACAGTTCGCCGCCTGTCCTGTTTTACCAGTCTGCCCAGCCTTTGGGATCCGACATCTGTAATGACTGGTGGCCGCCCAGTCCCACGACGTTTGGACTTGGTTTCACCTTGGTTTCGCCATGTGTAGAAGACACTCACCACAGCACTCCTCGAACACTCGACAAGTCGTTTAGTTTCCGAAACGCTCGTGTCGAGCCTCCAGGCCATCACAATCTGCTATCGCTACCAACTTAAATTAAATCACGCGCCTTCCCGATTCTACACAGGGACAACGTGCTCACTGATACTTCATCACACTGCTCGTGTGTCTCACTTGCAGCCATTTCTCAGCAGGTGACGCTGCTATCGCCTGCACGGGTTTATATCGATAGTAGGTCTTTGGTCATAATGTTCTGGCTGATCAGTTTATACAATATAGTATTTATCATTTATAATTCCCGCGCCCGGGTTCCCGGGTTCGATTCCTGGCGGGGTCAGGGATTTTCTCTGCCTCGTGATGACTGGGTGTTGTGTGCTGTCCTTAGGTTAGTTAGGTTTAAGTAGTTCTAAGTTCTAGGGGACTGATGACTATAGATGTTAAGTCCCATAGTGCTCAGAGCCATTTGAACCATTTATAATTACGTTGTTCTACAAGAAACGACGGAAGATTCAGTTTTCATAGATGAGGACTACTCGGGTCATCAATACTTATTCTTCGCACGCTTTCCAGAATTCAGGAGTGCTGCATAAGAGGTTTAATGGAAGAAGATGCTGTTACTGGATTTCCAGCTTGATGACAACTGCCACTGGTAGTGAGTGTCTCACTTTGATTTCTATCGAAAATGTTATCGCACCTTCCCGTATAAATCATCTGTTCAAACCGGGCCACCATCTATTCATCACAAGAGCTAATCACTAACTTAACCACAATTTGTCGTAAGTCGTAAGTCCAGGCATCAGGCCAAGCTGCTAAAATTGTTGGGAGCGGCAGTCTCTAGCGGAAGATCTGCACTGACAGTATGTTTTCCATATACCCTATACCAGTGGTCGCCAAAAGGGAGACCTAGCTTCATGAAGAAAGGCGCCTATGTGTGCCAGAAGATGGCAGCGTATGGTCTTATTACTTAGGGAAAAATAGTCTACATCACGTTTTCATTTAACCACTACACGGTCCAGTCACATTAATGTGACCATCGCTTATGTTCGACGTCAGCGTGCAATAACCACTCACAGACGGCAGGTAGCAGACCTAGCACTGGACGTTATATAAAATGTGGTGTCACCGCCAGACACCACACTTGCTAGGTGGTAGCCTTTAAATCGGCCGCGGTCCGTTAGTATACGTCGGACCCGCGTGTCGCCACTATCAGTGATTGCAGACCGAGCGCCGCCACACGGCAGGTCTAGAGAGATTTCCTAGCACTCGCCCCAGTTGTACAGCCGACTTTTCTAGCGATGGTTCACTGACAAAATACGCTCTCATTTGCCGAGACGATAGTTAGCATAGCCTTCAGCTACGTCATTTGCTACGACCTAGCAAGGCGCCATTACCAGTTACTATTGATGCTGTAAAACATGTACTGTCAAGAGCGATGTTCACCATTTATGGATTAAAGTTAAGTATTCCACCAGCTACGTCCGTTTTTTCTACATTCTAATTTCCTTGTCCTGTTCCAGACCTCACGCCAGCCTGCGTGAGCTAAAACGCGTGCCTTTCGGCTTCCTCTCAAAACCGGGTTGGCTCTCTTGCCAATCCACAACATAAAACGTGTCGGGGGACGCGGAGAACAGTGCAGTCGTTGTCATAATGTGGAAATGGACCGATTTATCTGACATCCAAAATGGCAACCTCATTGCCTTTCAGGCCAAGGGTGGTAGCATTTCCGAAAAGGCTGAGTCTGTGAACTGTTATCGCGCCGCCATGGTTAAAATATACCGTGCATGGCACAATGGCGCTATCTAAAACCGGCACAGAGGGGATTGTGATGCACCACAGACCATAGATGACAGGGGTGATCGACGGCCACAGAGATGTGTACAGGCGAATAGACGCGCAACTGTTGAGCAACTGACCTCCCAGATGAACCGAGGAGCTACCAACAGTGTCTGCTCAACGACCGTTCAGCGAACGTTGCTGCGTATGGGCCTCCTCGGCAGGCAGTTGGTTCGTGCACTCATGTTGACTGCTGTTCATTGGCGACGAAGGCTGAAATTTGCATACCAATACCACAACTGGACGTCCATTGAATGGCGACTGGTAGCCTTTTCAGATGAACCACTCTTTATGCTTCATCTAACAGATGGTCTTTGACATTTCTAGCCTGAAACGTCTGAAAGCAAAGGGTCCAGGCCGGAGGAGGGAGCGTTATGCTCCGGGGAATGTTTTCGTGACATTCCGTGGGTGACCTCATCATTCTGGAAAGCACAATGGATCGACCCAAGTATGTATCTATCCTCGGGGACCGTGTCCATCCCTACATGCCGTTTGTTTTTCCTCGGCACGATAGCATCCACCAGCAGAACACTGTATCGTGTCACACAGCTCGCAGTGTACGCGCGTTGTCCGAAGAGCAACAGGATGAGTTTACTGTACTCCCACGGCCACCAAACTCCCCGATTTAAACTGAGTCGAGAATGTGGGACTACCTCGACCGGGCTGTTAGCGCCACGGATCCTCGACCGGCAGTGGAGTCGGCATGGCCCCGCATCACACTCGGTACCTTCCAGAACGTCATTCACTCTCTTCCTGCACGTCTCGCGGTGCTCCACGCTGTAGAAGGTGGCAATTCAGGTTTTTGACGGGTGGTCACATTAATGTGACCGGACAGTATATTACTACCCCCAGATTTAAAACCAAAATACAGGAGTACTGTTGCAACCACCAGGTCAGCCGTTGTTCGTCGTTGCAACTTTCGGATGAACTGAACGAACGGGCTTTTCATACGATTCAAAGACTGCAATTGGAAAATGCATAATATCGCTGTAAATTATACTATATCGTGTCCAGTCTGTTGTTACCCTCGATGAAAGCTCGACAGATATTATTATTCTTGTCTAACTGGCACTTGTGGTGAGCAGATATTTTTAAGGTTTTCTTCCCAGTCGCTACGTAAAGTTGTATGATTGGTGACATAGGTAGCAAGCAGATTCTTTCGCAATGCGCTGATATGTATCAAACACATCCTACCACAATACTCTGGAGAAGTCACCCCTGGATTGCCCAACCGATCTTCAACATTTTATACCTGAATCACAAGGCCCCACCAGGTAATACGAGCCACATCAAACAGAAAATATACTGCCTGACAAAAAGCGAAGGATCAGATGTCATAGTCGCATGTCAATGTAACACGCCATCGACGGGTATGTAAATAAATAAAATATAAATACTGTATGAGAGGTAGAACGCTCACCAGAGAGCATTAATGTTGTTTGTGTTTAGTGTTGTTACCGGGCCTGGTAAGATATATAAGGGCCGTGAAAAGAGTCATATGTTGAGTGATCACAGTTAACGGCACGGCGATGCTACGTACTCGTGAGAGAAAGCGTTGTCCGCGCCTGAAATAGCATGAAAGGGCCTCATTGTGGATCCCCATTTCTCCAGCTGGTGTAATAGTGCAGTATCCAGATTTGCGGAGCACTCGAATGTGACACTAGCCCGATATTGGACTGCATAGGAACGTGAAGGCAGGCATACTCGTTGTTAAGGTTCCAATCGACCACGCCTGTCCCATACAAGAGAGAATAGCCTCATTGTGCACCAAGCATACCGCGATCCCTTCACATCTACGCCCGCCATCCGAGGACAAGTAACGGATTCCCTGCAACATTCTGTCATCTCACACCACTGGTCGAAGACTCGCAGCAGCCGGACTACTGAATTCCGTTCCATCCGTCGGCTGCCATTAGCACAACACAAACGGTTGCGTTTGGAGTGCTGCCTTACCAGGAAGCACGGACTGCTAATGAAGGGCGTCGCATTTAGTTCGCCGATGAACTGCAGTTCGCACTACTCTAGATGATAATCGACAGAGGTCCCATTGTTCGAATGCTTTTGAGAGGCACAGAAGTTTTACGTTGTCATGTTGCGGGGAAGGAGCGGGTCATGGCTGGTAGTGACTGAGGGAACTCTGCCGGCATAGTGGTACGTCTTTGACATCCTGCGCCTCTATCTATCTATCTATATTCATACCCAACGGTGTGTGGCGGAGGGCACTTTACGTGCCACTGTCACTACCTCCCATTCCTGTTCCAGTCGCGTATGGTTCGCGGGAACAACGACTGCCGGAAAGCTTCCGTGCGCGCTCGAATCTCTCTAATTTTACATTCGTGATCTCCACGGGAGGTATAAGTAGGGGGAAGCAATATATTCGATACCTCATCCACAAACGCACCCTCTCGAAACCTGGACAGCAAGCTACACCGCGATGCAGAGCGCCTCTCTTGCAGAGTCTGCTACTTGAGTTTGCTAAACATCTCCGTAACGCTATCACGCTTACCAAATAACCCTTTGACAAAACGCGCCGCTCTTCTTTGGATCTTCTCTATCTCCTCCGTCAACCCGACCTGGTACGCATCCCACACTGATGAGCAATACTCAAGTATAGGTCGAACGAGTGTTTTGTAAGCCACCTCCTTTGTTGATGGACTACATTTCCTAAGGACTCTCCCAACGAATCTCAACCTGGTACCCGCCTTGCCAACAATTAATTTTATATGACCATTCCACTTCAAATCGCTCCACACGCACACTCCCAGAAATTTTACAGAAGTAACTGCTACCAGTGTTTGTTTCGCTATCATATACTCATACAATAAAGGATCTCTCAGGTGACAGAATCGTAGTGCCATTTTTCAACAGGACAATGTTTGCCCACACATGGCACGTGTTTTTATGAACCGTCTGCGTGATGTTGCCGTACTCCCGTGGCCAGGAAGATACCCATATCTGTCGCCGATAGAATATGTGTGCGACCAACTCGGACGTCAACTCTGTTCCAGTGCCAGTAAGCAGGTTACAAAAGATGTGTGCCAACGTGCCTTAGGAGAGGATACAACGACTTTATGACACCCTTCCCAAACGAATCAGTGCAGGCATCCAAGCCAAAAGGGATGCAACATGATAAGCTGGTTAATATGGCCAAGTTATTTGTAAATTTCACTCGATTTTGGAACCACTGCAGTCACATTACATACCCCCTCAATCTGGCTGAAGTTAGAAAAAGCAAAGAAAGCAATTGGTTGCACAACTGAAGTCAGTGTCTGAAGCCACGGAGGCAGGTGGTAACAGAAGTAGCGAACACTAGCAGCACGTTAAGTACAAACTTGAGAGCAGCACTCCAAGTGAGGAAAAAAGACATGTCGGAGCTTACCGAGGCTGGGCACGAGCGACATGGAGTCGGCGCCCCAGCCATCTGACTGGGAACTCTCTCTGAATGCAAAAACATCGGTTTTTAAAGAATCGTGGTGGCGCACCATTTCTCTCTTCCTATAGTTGACCCACCAATCCACCAGCGCTTAACAAACTTTGGCCAATCAGGCGAGTCGTTCTGCACCTCTGACCAATCACGTTTAGATTCCTCACCTACACCTACTTGGTAGGTAGGGATGCTTCTGTATTTTACACTAACAAACTCAAAGTTTGGTATCAACAGCGTTCAGCTGAAAGCTAAACGTCGCTGTCACTCTTATTATGGTCAACAACTACAGTGTTTTATGTCGCTTGGCCCCGCCCTTCGCCCTTCTGTGGGTGGGGACTGCTGTAGTAGAACTGTTACCTTTGTAAACCCACTGACTTTGCAGTTCTCAGGAGCAGATATCAAGCTTGCTGCCTCTGCTAAGACGTGCCTTTTCGTGGCCATTTTCCACAGTGACGCTTTACGACAGCGTCTATGCGGTGGATGGAGTTACCAGTTAATTCTCTGAATTGAAACTTCTCCGCTGTGACAGCTACGCACAGCGTCTGCAATTTGCACGGCTCTAGAGTTATTATTTATTTTGTGTAGTGTCGGCAGACTTGCCAACACTACGTACACTAATAGAAAGAGGCGGCCAAGATGCACGCGCTAACTCACGCAGGGTGGCGTGAGGTCTGAAACAGGATACGTAATGAATGCTATAAAGAAAAGTACGTAGCTGCTGGAATACTTAACGTTAATCCATCATTTGTATACAGCGTTCTTGATTATACAAGTGAGACTCTCTCTAGATAAATGCAATGTAATGCTAATGGCGCCTTGCTATGTCGTAGCCATTGACTTAGCTGAAGGCTATGCTAACTAGCTGCTCGGCTAATGAGCGAGGCTTCGTCCGTGTAGTCGCTAGCAAAGTCGTCCGTACAACTGGGGCGAGTGCTAGTCCGTATCTCGAGACCTGCCTTGTGGTGGCGCTCGGTCTGCGATCACTGACAGTGGCGACACGCGGGTCCGACATGTACTAATGGACCGCGGCCGATTTAAAACTACCACCTAGCAAGTGTGGTGTCGACATGAAAATGGCTGGGTCTATACCCATGGTGTACTTGAAGAACCAGCGTCCTTGAAACGCTCTGTCTTACGAGGTGTTCCTTTATGGTGCGGATTCAGGGTTATATATGGTACTGGCTAAGGTCGGTTTTCCCCTGGATAGATGATGGTTGTGGAGGCGGCAGCGATGATGATGTAAGTGTATGTTTGCACATGAATTTATATGACTAACGCCTGAATTGGCGATGGATGGTGGCGATTGGTGCTCTCTGGCCAGGGTTTTCATCCCTTCCCAGAGAGTTGATGAGTTGGTGTGGTGATGCATTGGATGATTCGTAGAATTTTAATGATTTTTGTTTTATGAGGTGATAGAATGATGGCTGTCCTAACATTGCTCTGATCTCCTCATTGCTCGAGAACCATGGAGCGTCTGCAACTATACGGAAGGCTTTGTTTTGGATGATTTCCAACTGTTTAAGGTTGGTGTCTGCTGCCATACTCCACGCTTCTGAACCGTAGAGCATGGCTGTCAGGATGATCGTTTTCCAAATTTTGAGCTTGGCAGGTATTGTGAGTCCCCTGCCTTTAAGGAGAGGATATAACTGAAAGAGCCGGGCGGAGCCCTTGTTTCTGGCCTCTTTAATGTGATGCACAAATGTCAGATTCTTATCCAGTTTTAGCCCGAGGTAGGTAACTACTTCTCTCCAGGGTAGTACCTGGTTGTTGTGCGTGATGTTCACTATGGGGCGTTTTATTTTGTGGCTGAATAAGATAGTCTGGCATTTGTCTGCGTTTATCTTTATTTTCCACAGATTGCACCACTTTGTCACTTTGTCTAGGTGTCGCTGTAGGCGGTAGGCTAGATAGTTGATGTTTCTGCCACTGTGGAATAATGCAGTGTCATCTGCATATAGGGCAATGTTACCGCCCGGCTCCTTCGGCAGATCGTTGGTGTATAGTAAGTATAGGAGGGGGCCAAGCACAGATCCCTGTGGGACACCTGCTTCTATTTGTTTTAGCTCGCTGTCTGCTCGATCTACTGTAGAGTAAAATGTCCTTTCCACCAGGAACGAGTGGACTATTTTAAGCAGGTGAAGTGGGCAATTAATCTTCGACAGCTTGTATAGCAGGCCGCCATGCCAAACCCGGTCGAACGCTTTTTCAATGTCCAGGAAAATGGCAGCTGTGCTATTGCCCTGGTTCTTCTCTGTGCAGATGTGCTCCACCAGACGAATGGCTTGTTGTGTTGTGCTATGCCCAGCACGAAATCCAAATTGTTCAGGGATAAGGATATTGTTGGCAGATAGGAATTGTAGTAGGGAGTTTTGGATGAGGATTTCAAGTAATTTAGACAGGTGGTTTAGCAGGGAGATTGGTCGATAGTTTTGAGGGAATAGGTGATCTTTATTTGGTTTTGGAATTGATATTACTTTAGCAACCTTCCAGGTTGAAGGGAAATATTGTGCTGTAGGACAATTATTTAAGATGGCAGTGAGATGGGAGATTGCAGGTTGGGGGAGGGCCTTAAGGAAGGATGGTTTGATGTTGTCAGGACCAGGGGCTTTTGCAGTGCCGATTCGCCTGATGATAGCAGCAACTACACGCTCGCTGGTCAGTTCGAAGGTCGTGTCGGACCTGGTGCGAAGTCTACGATGGAGGTGTCGTTCTACCCGCTGTTCCAGGGCGTCTGCTTCGTCCTCGTCGTCCTCTATGACATTCTCCCGGAATTGGAGCTCGAGGGTGTTTGACATGGCAGTCGCTTTGTCCTCCGGCGTGTATGCCAAGCCGTTCTGCCCGTGTAATGGTCTGTTGGCTTTGTGGGGTTGCCGCCTAGCTTTTATTATCCCCCAGAACTTTTCAGGATTTCTCTCAGCTGCCTGAAGACTTTGTTCCCACCTGGAACATCGCAGGAGTTTCAGTCTGGTTTGGATTTCATGGGCCATTTGATTCATGCGTCTCCTATCCTGGGGGTCTCGGTAGGTCTGCCATCTTTTGCGCATGCGGTTTTTATCTGAGATTAGTTGTGCTAGTTCTGGGGGCAGGTTGGATCGCCCATTGTTGTGTGTGATTTTGGTGGTGGTAGCCTTTCCACACGCCTTGATAATGTTGGTAAACCGCTCTATTGCCTGGTCAATTTCCACATGGGACCCGCCGAGCCACACAGTCAAACAGACTGACTGTGAGGCCCTTGGTGGTATCCCGCGCCTGCTAGGTGTAGGGAAAGGTCACTGGCACGGAAATTGTCGAAATATAGGACAAATTCTGTAAACCGTTTCATTTCACGGTTGCCCCACTATGGGGCACCCACAAGACCGACATCCAAGCGACGACTCACACAGTGTGGACCCGACAACTATCACGACCTCATCATCATCTCTTTCTTCTTCTATGGACCACTCACCCCCATCACCATCATCAGTCACTAGTTCGGACTCCGACAATCTTGTCATTGTCACCGACAGTGACACCAGCTCTATCTCGTCATTGGGCGAGGGACGTCTGCGGCGAAGCGGGAGGCTGCTTCAAAAGCAGGAAAAATCTGGGCAGCCCCTGCAACCCGCTATTGCGGAAGAAAATCAACCGCTCACGCCACCTGCCTCAACAAAAGAAAACCTAAAACATGTCGAAACGGCAGAACAGGTAAATCCTGTACTGCCACAACAATGCCAGGGCACAGAAATCGAAACCCCGATATCTGACCGCCCCCATAAACCAACAGCAGATACTAGTGCGAACACAGAAAGCGCAGCACCAACGCCAAACGCCACCCAGATGACGTCAGAGGGCGGCAACAGGGGACAGGAGAAAACAAGTCCAGTAGCTCCCCAGGCGCAAGGGGGCCCTACGCAAAATAGAAACCAAAGAACTAACAGAGGCCGAAGGGTTCCACCTATCACTGTGTTCGAGACGAAAGGGTACACTACCTTGATAGGGCAGATTCAAGGAAAACTAACAGGTGCCCTTAGTACCTCATACAAGGGTGATAGCATCGTCTACCAGGCTACAAACCCGGAGGATTTTCAATACCTCAAGCAAGAATTCAGAAAGCGCAATCTAGAATTCTTCACGTACAATGACGACCCGAAGAGCACACTGAAGGTCGTCGTTAAAAGACTGACGCCCTACTGGACCCCAGAGGACGTCAAGAATGCACTCGCCGAGAAGGGCTTTCCGGTGCAAGACGTATTCCAAATGTCTAAACCGCAGACTGAAATCGATGACTCTGGAAACGTAGTATCAGCGCCAAGGAGAAAAACGGCCAATTTCCAGGTCAATCTATTGAACACGGCGGAGGCCAGGAAAATATTTAAAGTGGAAAGACTACTTCATATGAAAGTCACCATAGAATTATACCAAAAACCTAGTGGGCCCACACAGTGTTATTTATGCCAGAGATTTCGACACGGGGCAAACCAATGCGAACTCGCCCCCAGGTGCGTCAAATGCGCAGGACCGCATCTTTCTGGCGCCTGCACAAAGAAAAGGGAAGAACCGGCCATATGTGCCAACTGTAGGGGCAACCATCCAGCCTCCTTCAGGGGCTGCCCGGAAAGACTGAAGATCGTCCAGGCGTGGGAGCGCCAGCGAGCTTCAGCTCCCAGAAGGCAAGAACCACTTCCCAGAATTCCACTGAGAAACCCCAACCCCCCTCCAGCTCCCCCCATGGAAGTTGTGGTTTCTGCCAGAGCAGAATCCACAAGCCCTCCAAACCCTGCCCAACCCCAACGGAGTACACAACCATCTGCTCCACAACATCAACCACGCCACGAAGAGAGCCCTATTGGCAACAGGACTTTAGCCGAGGTTGTGAAAACTGGGCGCACTCCTCCCCCCCCCAAATACCCCTAAACCAAAGCCTCAACGATCCCCCCTCAAGGCAACTCTGCCTATTAACAGAACTCCACCCCAACAGGTCGCCTCTCCCCCACAAAACATACCCCTCCCCACCCCAACCCAACCTGTAACAGAGAAGGCAGCAACAACACCACTGCCCTCAACATCAAAGGCCACAAGCGTACAACCACCAAGAGCCATACCAGCCCAAGACATACCCACCGAACCCGCCCAAGCCACAACTGCACCAGCAGTTACCAACAACACTATTAACATCGTCAGTGGCCAGACCACTGCGCAGGAACGTTCCGTTCAGGTCGAACAGGAACAGCCACTCCAGTTGCTCTCTAAGATTTGGGCGTTTATAAAGTCCCTCATTTCACCAGCCTTCCTTGAAGGCATAACTCAGCTATGCACCAAAATAGCAGCAGCCCCGGACCTCATCTCTACAATCTCAATACTCGCCACCAACATCCTACCACTGCTCTCCAATGGCAAATGAAGAAGAGAAGCAGCATATCACCATCGCCATCTGGAACGCAGATGGCATCTATCACGACAGGTTCGAGCTTGAGATGTTCTTGGATGATCATGGAATTGATGTAGCTCTCCTCAGTGAGACACATCTAACCCCAGATGACACATTTCAGGTCCGCAACTACCAACTAATTAGGACGGACCGTCCTAACAGACAAGGTGGCGGTACAGGTATCCTAATAAAACGGCGCATATGCCATCGCCAGGTACCTGTACCAAGACTCATTAACACAGAGGCAACAGTGGTGGAAGTTGTTCTGAACAACCGCCCCACACACTTGGTGGCAGTATACCACCCACCAAGCACGACACTATTTCCTCACGACCTGGACGGTCTTCTGAACGGCAGTCACAACACAATAGTAGGAGGGGACCTGAACGCCAAGCACAGGGCATGGGGTTGCCGCACCACGAACACCAGTGGAAATCGGTTACTGAGATACCTTGATAACCACCCAGCAGTGCAGGTCGTCTCTCCAGACGAGCCCACTCACTTCCCATATAATTCAAGATGTCGACCAGACATACTGGACATATTTCTGTTAAAAAATATCAATCTGGCAACCACCACAGAAGTTGTCAACAGTCTAAACTCTGATCACAGCCCTGTGGTGCTCAGATTTGAGGGAGATCAAGACGTACCCAACAGCAGAATACATACAACGGTGTACACCGACTGGGATAGGTACAAGCAACTGGTCGCCCTACACATCCCAGACCATGCACCAGACATGCCAACCCATGTGGAAATTGACCAGGCAATAGTGTGGTGTCTGGCGGTGACACCACAATTTATCTCCGGTAACCTAAACCCTACCATTTTTGCCTGCTGTCTGCATTGAGTATTTCCTATCTTTGGAGTGCCTTTGATGGCTCCAAATAGACTTAAGCGTAAAACGCCCAAGTCATTATGTCATCAATATATGACAATCATCCCATGACAAATCACTACCAGAATACTACTAAGCAAACTTGCAAAAGCGATATTTGAATAATCCGTCAGAGGAAAAAAAACCGAGAAGAACTGTGAAAACATAAATAATTCCAAGCTTCAATCGACATTTTGATCAGCATCTTACGATATGATGGACAAGGCTATTCTTACACAGGAGAAACCACACAGAGGACTTAAGACCAACGCCACATTGCAACCAACGTACGAATATCTCATTGAGACTTTGTTGCAGCCGGCCGAAGTGGCCGCGCGGTTAAAGGCGCTGCAGTCTGGAACCGCAAGACCGCTACGGTCGCAGGTTCGAATCCTGCCTCGGGCATGGATGTTTGTGATGTCCTTAGGTTAGTTAGGTTTAAGTAGTTCTAAGTTCTAGGGGACTAATGACCTTAGCAGTTGAGTCCCATAGTGCTCAGAGCCATTTGAGCCTTTGTTGCATATAATAATGTGCATAGACCAAACAAGAATTTGTAACTGAAGGAGAAAAACATCATTATAATCAGTAGAAAGTCAGAGAACACGGTTAGTAATCATTGGCCAAGTATAGATTCCAAATATAATGTTTATGAATACTATGCAGTGACGAGTGAAACACCATATCCTCAAGATTTTACCGTCTTTCTTTTTAAAGACCACCATAGTTTAAAGAGAGAGACCTATAGAGATTTGTTACAGTATTATTTTTTTAGGGACTGTCTTATCTCAAGAAAGAGTTTTAATTTAATAACATAACAAATAATAATCCTATGTGGAAAGTAAAAAAAATAAAAGATCGAAGAAAATAAAAAAATAAAAATTCTATGTTGGCACAATTTCAAAGCTTTTTTTTCGCCAGTTCCACCACGGCGTGTGTTCACCGATTCTGTAATTTTTATCCTGGTTGATTCATAGCGGTTGAACAAAACCCAAATTGTTTTTTAGCGAAGTCTTTGGTTCTTCTAGAGCAGACACCTGTGATCGCTCCTGCCAGATGTTGATTCGAGTATGGCAGAATTCTTATAGACTATATTAAATATGGCAACAGGAAATTACTCTATGTAACCTTTAGCTATTTCAGTTATTAATGTATCAAGTGATATGCGGCTAAGAAACGTTGACTTCTCAAACCATAACTGTGAAGGGGTTTGCGTTTGTATGCATTCAGTTCCAACAATTAGCTGATACAACACTTGATGACATCCACTCAACAGTCAACATTCAGATCAGGTCCAAACTTATTCAGTACTTCGTTAGTTGATGGATTTAAATGAATACTTACGTTACCTATTGATTCATATTCAGTCATAATATAGCACAACTTCGGGTAGCTTTGAGGATGTGGTGTTTCACACTTGCTCTCGATAATTCTATTTAAATATTCTGATACCATAAAAGGCGTCGTTAGTGAGAAACTGTTTTGAACTAAACTAGGGCCAACTAACGCAAACGGTAGCGTGCTATGCAGAAACCACTCGCCTAGCTCAGCTTGGTAAACCACCTGCTCTTAAGGTAAGCTGTAGGTTGCCATGACTGTGTCTGAGCACTGCTCCTAGCCACACTACAGGATCTCATGGTGGAAACAAAATCGTAGTAAAACACCGTGGAGTGTTTTGCTCCTTCTGCTCAGAGCCATAGGTGTCCGAAAGGGTATAACAAAATTGCAGCCAGTGAAATTTGTACACAACCAGAAATCTGCGAAATTTGCACCCAGTTTACCTGGAAACTACCTGCTCACTACGTCACGGCTCACCTGCGGGCCGAGACCTCGCTCTTTCCCTCCCTCCGGCCTCAGTGGGGTTCTGTGCGGTTCTGTCCGAATGCAGATGACCGTCGTGAACAACAAAGTGCTGAAAGTAGAGCCAGAGCGCCACCAATAACACTCTATGATATTTCTTCTTACATACGCATGTGACACTGCTTTTACTTGTTTTAACGTTTATATCCTATTTTCCTTCTGTTATGATGCATAATTACATCTACATCTGCGTGTATTCTGCAGTTCACACTTAAAGACTTGGCAGAAGCACTTTCACACTATTTCTCTACGGTTCCACTCCCGAACAGCGTGCAGGAGAGACGAACATCAGAGTCTTCGCGTACATGCTCTGATTTTTCTTCTTTTATTACGATGATCCGTTCTCAATGAAACATTTTCGCAGTAGGGGTAGGAAGTTGGAGACCGAAATCTCGTGAAGAGAACTTACCACAATGAACAACACCTTTCTTTTAATGGCTGCCATCTCAACTTGCGTGTCATATCCGTGACTCTCTTCCCTATTTCGCGATAATATAAAACGGGAAACCCTTCTTTCGACTTTTTCAATGTTCTCCGTCAATCCTATTATGCGAAAGAACTTGCTCCCCTTCTAGCAGCAATTTATCGTAGATCGCTTTGTAACGTCCCCTTAGAAAAATTATGAATGACTGTGCTAGTAAACTTCTACGTTATTTGATACAAAGACAGCTGAGTAAAACTGAACGTACTCAGACAGTTCTCTCTTTACTTATTCTGATCATCACTAAACTGACACAGAATATTTTTTAGCGCAACGCAATCTGACTTTCAATAATCCCTACAAAAGAATGGCCCTGACTAACAATAACCTATACCTTTCATGAATCACTTACCTCACAAAAATTTTGGTTACTCGAACTACTGCAATACAGCGAGCGCCGATACTGCCAGCTAAATAAAGGATTCTAACTACTAAAGGCGCTAACTACGGATAGGCATAGTTAGCAAATGAAAGATTGTGATAGAGAACAAACAATGTATTTACCTTAACAGTGTTCAAAAGTCATCATATATATATATCTATCAATTCATGACATCCATCTTTACAAATTTCATTTTTCTGGCGTACACACGTCCAGATCGTCCGCTTATAGCAACCTCTCAAAACTCTGGCATCTCTCTCTCCACATCCACTACTGCTGGCGGCTCACCAACTGCCCAACGCTACGCGCTGTTTACATCCAACTGCCCAACACTACAATAGCAAATATTCAAACAATGCCAACCAGCCACAGACTGCACACAGCACAGTCAGTGATTTTCATACAGAGCGCTACGTGGTGTTACCAACATAAAAACCTAAACAGCCTACTTACAGCTTGAGCAACGAAAGGTACCTAACAACTGGAAAAAAAGCGCAGGTCAATCGCCTTTTTTTAGAAAGGCCGTGAGACAGATCCACAACAATCTGTTGTAGAATTATGGAACATGTTTTATGCTCTAGAATTATGACGTACTAAGAAAATGAACATCTCCCCCATAAAAATCAACATGGATTCCGCAAAAACAGATCCTGCGAAACTCAGCTCGCTCTGATCTTCCTTGAGATTCACAGCGCAGTGGACAACGGCGCTCAGGTTGATGCCGTGTTCCTTGATTTGAGTAAGGGATTTGATTAAAGAAACTGCAAAAAAGTGGTAATTTAAGGAGATGGGACCTGACTAAACCAGAGGTTGTACAGAGTTTCAGGGAGAGCATAAGGGAACAATTGACAGGAATGGGGGAAAGAAATACAGTAGAAGAAGAATGGGTAGCTTTGAGAGATGAAATAGTGAAAGCAGCAGAGGATCAAGTAGGCAAAAAGATGAGGGCTAATAAAAATCTTTGGGTAACAGGAGAGGTACTGAATTTAATTGATGAAAGGAGAAAATGCAAAAATGCAGTAAATGAAGTAGACAAAAAGGAACACAAACGTCTCAAAAATGATATCGACAGGAGGTGCAAAATGGCTAAGCAGGGATGGCTAGAGGACAAATGTAAGGATGTAGAGGTTTATCTCACTAGGGGAAAGATAGATACTGCTTACAGGAAAATTAAAGAGACCTTTGGAGAAAAGAGAGCCACTTGTATGAATATCAAGAGCTCAGATGAAAACCCAGTTCTAAGCAAAGAAGGGTCAGCAGAAAGGTGGAAGGAGTATATAGAGGGTCTATACAAGGGCGATATACTTGAGGACAATATTATGTAAATGGAATAGGATATAGATGAAGATGAAATGGGAGATAAGATACCGCGTGAAGAGTTTGACAGAGCACTGAAAGACTTGAGTCGAAACAAGGCCCCGGGAGTAGACAACATTCCATTAGAACTACTGACGGCCTTGGGAGAGCCAGGCCTGACAAAACTCTACCATCTGGTGAGCAAGATGTATGAGACAGGCGAAATACCCTCAGACTTCAAGAAGAATATAATAATTCCAATCCCAAAGAAAGCAGGTGTTGACAGATGTGAAAATTACCGAACTATCAGTTTAATAAGTCACAGCTGCAAAATACTTACACGAATTCTCTACAGACGAATGGAAAAACTGGTAGAAGCCGACCTCGGGGAAGATCAGTTTGGATTCCGTAGAAACGTTGGAACACGTGAGGCAATACTGACCCTGCGACTTATCCTAGAAGATACATTAAGGAAAGGCAAACCTACGTTTCTAGCATTTGTAGACTTAGAGAAAGCTTTTGACAATGTTCACGGGAATACTCTCTTTCAAATTGCAAGGTGGCAGGGGTAAAATACAGGGAGCGAAAGGCTATTTAAAATTTGTACAGAAAACAGATGGCAGTTATAAGAGTCGAGGGGCACGAAAGGGAAGTAGTGGTTGGGAAGGGAGTGAGACAGGGTTGTAGTCTCTCCCCGATGTTATTCAATCTGTATATTGAGCAAGCAGTGAAGGAAACAAAAGAAAAATTCGGAGTAGATATTAAAATCCATGGAGAAGAAATAAAAACGTTGAGGTTCGCCGTCGACATTGTAATTCTGTCAGAGACAGCAAAGGACGTGAAAGAGCAGTTGAACGGAATGGACAGTGTCTTGCATGGAGGATATAAGATGAACATCAACAAAAGCAAAACGAGGATAATGGAATGTAGTCTAATTAAGTCGGGTGATGCTGAGGGAATTAGATTAGGAAATGAGACACTTAAAGTAGTAAATGAGTTTTACTATTTGGGGAGCAAAATAACTGATAATGGTCGAAGTAGAGAGGATACAAAATGTAGACTGGCAATCGCAAGGAAAACGTTTCTGAAGAAGAGAAATTTGTTAACATCAGGCATAGATTTAAGTGTCAGAAAGCCGTTTCTGAAAGTATTTGTATGGAGTGTAGCCATGTATGGAAGTGAAACATGGACGATAAATAGTTTGGACAAGAAGACAATAGAAGCTTTCGAAATGTGGTGCTACAGAAGAATGCTGAAGATTAGATGGGTAGATCACATAACTAATGAGGAGGTATTGAATAGAATAGGCGTGAAGAGGAGTTTGTGGCACAACTTGACAAGAAGAAGGGACCGGTTGGTAGGACATATTCTTAGGCATCAGGGGATTACAAATTTACCATTGGAGAGCAGCGTGGAGGGTAAAAATCGTAGAGGGAGACCAGGAGATGAATACACTAAGCAGATTCAGAAGGATGTAGGTTGCCGTAAGTACTGGGTGATGAAGAGGCTTGCACAGGATAGAGTAGCATGGAGAGCTGAATCAAACCAGTCTCAGGACTGAAGACCACAACAACCACAACAACATTTGACACCGTCCCGCATTCCTGTTTAACGAAAAAAAATACGAGCTTACGGAGTATCGGAGCAGACGTGCGGTTGGATTCAAGACTTTCTTGCAGGTAGAACTCAACACGTCGCTCTTAACGGAACTACATCGACAGATGTAAAGGTAATATCCGGAATACCACAGGGAAGTGTGATAGGACCGTTGCTGTTTACAATGTATATAAATGATCTAATAGAAGAAGTCGGATGCTCTTTAAGGCTATTCACATTTGACGCAGTTGTCTATACCAAAGTAGCAACGCCAAAGATAGTAAGAACTTGCAGAACGACCTGTAGAAAATCGATGAATGTTGCAGACTCTGGCAGTTGACCCTGAACGTAAATAAATGTGACATATTGCGCATACATAGGGAAAGAAATCCACTACTGTACAGCTACACTATTGAGGACAAACAGTTGGAGACAGCGTCTGCCGTAAAATATCTAGGCGTAACTATCCAGAGCGACCTTAAGTGGAATGACCATATAAAACAGATAGTGGGAAAAACAGACACACTACTTAACCTAAATTATCCTAAGGACAAACACACACACCCATGCCCGAGGGAGGACTCGAACCTCCGCCGGGACTAGCCGCACAGTCCATAACTGCAGCGCCTGAGACCGCTCGGCTAATCCCGCTCGGCGATATGGTCAAGAGCCCAGGAAACGCGCTATAGGCGATGTTGTGCAATCAGCAAAGGTACAGGCACTCAGTCGTCTGCTGCCATAACCCATTAAAGTGAAATTTTGCCGCATTATCCTAACGGATACATTCGTCGTCTCTTGTTTATTAGCACTGACAAATCTACACAAACACCGCTCCTGTCGATCCTTAAAGTGACGGCCGCCGGCCACTGTGTTGTCCGTGGTGAGAGGTAATGCATGAAATGTGGTATTCTCGGCACACTCTTGACACTGGTATCTCGGAATATTGCATTCTCTAACGATTTCCGAAATGGAACGTCCCATGCGTCCAGCTCCAATTACCATTCCGCGTTCAAAATCTCTTAATTTTGCGTCGTACGGACACGAGACACGTCGGAGACCTTTTCACATAAATCGCCTGAGTACAAATGACAGCTCCGTCGATGCACTGCCCTTTTACACGTTGTGTATTCTGTAATGACACATCCTCCTCCAGCATTATTTTTTCCCAACAGTAGTTGTCGATACTAGTATTATTTTTCGAGTTTTGGACAGGTCAATATTGTCTCAGTTGCTTTTCTGAAAACTTTCATACAATTTTTTGCACAGTACGTTATGTTTCAAGCTAAAATTTATGAAAAGGAATTACTTTATAAAATATTTTAGTTTCGGTGCTATAATCGATAAGCACTAGTTTTGAAGGTACAGTTAAAATTACTTTTTTTAGAAAATTTGAAATTACAAATTATTTGCACTCTTAAAATTTCTATTATTAATTACGCAATACTGTAGTGTATTTCCAGATTTATTTATGAAATAATAATCTAAATTAATAATGTAGCGAAAGCTAGTAGGAATTCACTTGTTAAGAAAAATTGTTGAAAATGGTTCAAATGGCTCTAAGCACCATGAGACTTAATATCTGAGGTCATCAGTCCCCTACACTCAGAACTACTTAAACCTAACTAACCTAAGGACAGCACACACATCCATGCACGAAGAAGGATTCGAACCTGCGAACGTAGCAGCAGTGCGGTTCCGGACTGAAGCGTCTAGAACCGCTGCACCACAGCTGCCGGCAAGAAAAATTGTAAACCCTTTGGAACATTGTTGAGAGTCTTAAGCTTGTCTCTGATGTGATCGGACGTATTTATGGACAGTAGGTGCGAACAATGTAAATTCGCCTTTGTTAACAATAAAAATCAAAACACGACATGATACACTAAAATGTGAGAAAATCAGTGGAAAATATATTTACGTAAAAAAATTCTGCAACAACAACCTTCCAATTTATTTCGTTCAAACCAACCGTGAGGACCTGATGTTAAATTTTCAGTTTCATGAATCAGACCCCTAGACAAGAAGAACTGGAGCCATCTCAACATGACAAACTAAGTAAACGTGAAAGTTTATTTTAATCTTCGCTCCTCTCAACTCGTCCTAAAAGACTTTGCTTATTAATTACGGGGATTGGGCATTGTTTAATGTGGACAGGAGATAGAAGAAGGAACGAAGATTACAACTCGATACTACCGCTATCCGTATATGTGCATATCGCTTCGTGACTTCAGTTTATAATGAGGTACTGTTTGAAAAGAAACTGCACGAATGTTCAGTTAGATATTGAAAAGACTTCAAAGTGGTGCCGACCGCTGTGGCCGAACGGTTCTAGGCGCTTCAGTCTGGAACCGTGCGACCGCTACGGTCGCAGGTTCGAATCCTGCCTCGGGCATGGATGTGTGTGATGTCCTTAGGTTAGTTAGGTTTAAGTAGTTCTAAGTTCTAGGGGACTGACGACCTCAGACGTTAAGTCCCATAGTGCTCAGAGCCATTTGAACCATTTTTTTTCCAAAGTGGTGAAAACAGTGCAAACGTGCTTTAAATGTTCATAAATGTAAAATGGTGCTCTTCAGAAAACGAAAAGAACGTGGTATCATATGACTACAGTGTCAATAAGTCACAATTGGAATCGTTCGACTTATTCGAATACCTGGGTGTAACACTTCGAAGGGATATGAAATGGAAAGATCACATAGGAGGCTCAGTCGTAGGTAAAGCAGGGACAGCCTTCAGTTCATTGCTAGGATGCTAGGGAAACGCAATCAGCAGGTCTAACAGCGATACACAACGAAAAAGAGAATGGCAGGAGTAATGGTCACAGGTTTGTTTGGCCAGAGGGAGAGTGTGACGGAGAAGCTGATGAAACTGATCGGACAGACACTTGAAGACGGAGGTCGCAGCTCATGGTCTAGAGGCTAGCGTTCCTATCTCTGGATCATGGAGTCACGGGTTCGATTCTCGGGCAGGTTGAGGATTTTTTTCTGCGCAGGGACTGGGTGTTTGTGTTGTCCTCATTGTTCCATCATCACTTCGTGAAAGAGTCTAGATATGTCTGTGTACAGATTGGGAATTTGTACGGGCACTGATGACTGCGCATTTGAGCGCCCCACACGCCAACCATCACCATCACCTGAAGATGGAGACAAACTATACCGAGAAAGACTAGTAAGTAAGCGTCAAGAATCAGCTTTAAATTATGAATCTATGTGTATACTACAACCTGCTACGTGTCGGTTCCGAAGTGATAGCGAGAAGTGTTTAGTTTAATTACAGTGCCCACTGAGGTGTTTAAGCAATCGCTCTTTCCCTGCTCCATACGTGAATAGAACAGGAAGAAACTTTAATAACTGGTACAGTGGGAAGTACCCTCCGCCATCCACTTCACAGTGTTTTGCATAGCATGATTGTAGATGTAGAATTATTGTTATACAGAAAATTGTTTTCATGTTTCACGACACACATACAGGACGCGCAGACTTAGCGCTAAGTGTGAGAGAAGAGGCTACGTACAACTCACGTCAGCTATACAGGATGAACCAGAACTCTATCAACAAAATTTCAGACTTTGTTCAGAGATATGTTCTGAGTATTTTGGTATACAGACCCGTGGTCTCCGGTGGCGCGTTACGAAGTAATAATGTAATTATGACATAACGGGCTTTGTTTCTAGAATTATCTTCGTTTCTATGAAAAAATTTTCAAAACAGTGAAGAAGGCTGTAATATGCGATCACCAAAACGTAATAACACGAAAGGATGAGGTTATTCGTGGCGCCAATGTAAAGATGCAAAACTACTGTTACGATGTTGTGGTCGCTGGGGGAACAGCTGGGCACTTCGTCGTCGTGCCGTTTTTCCATTTTGTTTAGTGAACCCATAGACGATATGCATGTCGACCGATTCATCATGAGTAAACCTATCCATACCGTTGTGTATTGCTGTTAACGTACTAACACTGTTGTAAAAACCAAGTCGAGGCTGGACCCAGCAGTACCGAATGCAAGCTTGAGGACCAAGGGTAAAGTAAGCCTTAGATAGCCAATAGTAAGTACCGTGAGTGAATGGAATAAGTTTGTCTCCAAACAAGACACACAGCGCATACTGTCAACAATGTCACTATTGTGCAGAGATTTTCAGTGCAATACCGGTATAAGGGGTAAGAAAATAAACGAATTGTAATTACTCTGTTACGAATCATTGGAGGCCACCCTTACACGAAATTTTGTCGGTGAAGTTGTGGTTCACCCTGTACACATGCAAAATACCTTTTGGTTAGACTGACAACGTATCTTATGCACATTACGTGTACCATACACTGATAAGTGGGAATAGACCATATTTTCTTTTAAATTATGCTTTGTTGAGTAGAAGAGACACGATTTTTAAAATTCGTCTTCGTAATTCGGGTGTAGTGTTTTCCATTGTATTTTCTGAGGGTATGGGCGTAAGTAAAAAGAAAATAAATATTATTGGATCCGACAGAAAATAAAAAAAGCTATAATCACTTCCGATTGTAAAAATTTTGGCATTAGAGTTCTTGTTCGAGCTTCTGCAGTTATTTTCATCAGGACACCATATAAGGGCTGGCCGGCGAAAGTCATCGGCCCTTCTACCTGTCGGGAGAGTCGCGGTGTTGGGGGGAATAATGGACCCTTCCTCGACCTTTTCTGGGTGCAAATTTCCCTGGTTGCAAATTACAAGACACCTTCCGGAATGCGGAGGGGGAGGGGGGGGGGGGGGGGGGGGAAGGAGAGGTTAGCAAGAGGGACACTGTACCCCACCCTAGCTCACCACCCTAGGTATCTGGAGTATAGAGTCTTTATACACTGTGGTTGTTGTTGTGGTCTTCAGTCCTGAGACTGGTTTGATGCAGCTCTCCATGCTACTCTAACCTGTGCAAGCCTCTTCATCACCCAGTACCTACTGTAACCTACATCCTTCTGAATCTGCTTAGTGTATTCATCTCTTGGTCTCCCTCTACGATTTTTACCCTCCACGCTGCCCTACAATACTAAATTGGTGATACCTTGATGCCCCAGAACATGTCCTACCAACCGGTCCCTTCTTCTGGTCAAGTTGTGCCACAAACTCCTCTTCTCCCCAATTCCATTCAATATCTCTTCATTAGTTATGTGATCTACCCATCTAATCTTCAGCATTCTTCTGTAGCACCACATTTCGAAAGCTTCTATTTTCTTCTTGTCTAAACTATTTATCGTCCATGTTTCACTTCCATACATGGCTACTCTCCATACAAATACTTTCAGAAACGACTTCCTTACACTTAAATCTATATTCGATGTTAACAAATTTCTCTTCTTCAGAAACGCTTTCCTTGCGACTGCCAGTCTACATTTTAAATCCTCTCTACTTCGACCATCATCAGTTATTTTGCTCCCCAAAAGGCACAACTTCTTTACTACTTTAGGTGTCTCATTTTCTAATCTAATTCCCTCAGCTTCACCCGACTTAATTCGACTACATACCGTTATCCTCGTTTTGCTTTTGTTGATGTTCATCTTATATCCTCCTTGCAAGACACTGTCCATTCCGTTCAACTGCTCTTCCACGTCCTTTGCTGTCTCTGACAGAATAACAATGTCATCGGCAAACCTCAAAGTTTTTATTTCTTCTCCGTGGATTTTAATACCTACTCCGAATTTTTCTTTTGTTTCCTATACTGCTTGCTCAATATACAGATTGAATAACATCGGGGAGGGGCTACAACCCTGTCTCATTCCCTTCCCAACCACTTCGTCCCTTTCATGTCCCTCGACTCTTGTAACTGCCATCTGTTTTCTGTACAAATTGTAAATAGCCTTTCGCTCCCTGTATTTTACCCCTGCCAACTTCAGAATTTGAAAGAGAGTATTCCAGCCAACATTGTCAAAAGCTTTCTCTAAGTCTACAAGTGCTAGAAACGTAGGTTTGCCTTTCCTTAATGTATCTTCTAGGATAAGTCGCAGGGTCAGTATTGCCTCACGTGTTCCAATATTGCTTCGAAATCCAAACTGATCTTCCCCGAGGTTGGCTTCTACCAGTTTTTCCATTCGTCTGTAAAGAATTCGTGTTAGTATTTTGCATCCGTGACTCATTAAGCTGATAGTTCGGTAATTTTCACATCTGTCAACACCTGCTTTCTCTGAGATTTGAATTATTACAGTCTTCTTGAAGTCTGACGGTATTTCACCTGTCTCATACATCTTGCTCACCAGATGGTAGAGTTTTGTCAGGCCTGGCTCTCCCAAGGCTGTCAGTAGTTCTAATTGAATGTTGTCTACTCCCGGGGCCTTGTTTCAACTTAGGTTTTCCAGTGCTTTTTTCAGTCTCTTCACGCAGTATCGTATCTCCCATTTCATCTTCATCTACATCCTCGTCCATTTCCATAATATTGTCCTCAAGAATATTGCCCTTGTATAGAACCTCTATATACTCCTTCCACCTTTCTGCTTTCCCTTCTTTGCTTAGAACTGGGTTTTCATCTGAGCTCTTGATATTCATACAAGTGGTTCTCTTTCCTCCAAAGGTCTCTTTAATTTTCCTGTAGGCAGTATCTATCCTACACCTAGTGACATAAGCCTCTACATCCTTACATTTGTCCTCTAGCCATCCCTGCTTAGCCATTTTGCACTTCCTTGTCGATCTCATTTTTGAGACGTTTGTATTCCCTTTATACATTATAGAACATAATTTTTACTTTTACTTATAAAATTTAGTTCTTGTATCATAACATGTCTCGAAACAGACCGACTGATCTGTATTAAAAATGGCAATTTTATAGTCTTGCTCCTCCTCCCTCTCCCCCCCCCCCCCCCTTGCCACTATTAAATTTCTGTGGATGTACATAATGAGAGCCCAGTCGCTTGTCATGTCTGATGTGTGGACAGCATTGGCAGTGCTTAGGTGCATGGAACACTCGGATCTGCTCGATAAACAGACCGCTAATGAAACGTATTCTTCTCCTTCTGTTAGTACAGTTGCGACCTAACGACATCTTTGGAAATGTTTGGCAATTGTGTTATCGTCCTCTGGTTTCCTGGCGTATCGCTGAATCATCTGACTATCGTCATTTGATAGTCTCCTGCCAACTCTACGAAATATTATGACTAATCCACACACAAAACGTGACGCTGAGTGTGTAAACTTAATAATTTGACTCCACGAAGATCGTTTTACGCGTAGACTACGATTGCTCTTATCTTTAACATCATAACCTGTCTACCTTGACAGTGTTATGGCAGTGATTCAGTTATAAGGACAGCAAAGTATTTTTAGCTTTGTGGTAAAGTGCTCAGAACAAAATGAAAAGACAACTGCAATTGCAGTTCAAATGCCGCTGGAGAAGTAATATAATACATCAAGACTTCGCTACTTAATTGAGCTGTAAATGATCAGAACGAATTCAGTAACTAAATCATAGAAAGAAACCTGCTTTTCTACTGATTCTGTTGCAGATACTGAATATCAGCTTTTGGTAACCGTCAGAATTCTTCTTTATCACCAGGAAACTCATTCATTATTAACGTGTATATTATAATTATTATTTCTTGCAGATGTTGGAGCTATCGCACATCTGTGAGCTAATAGTATAAATGGTTGACAACGAATTTATTGGTTTATCACTCCTGTCATTGAAAGTCACGCTGTTTGCGTTATAGGAACCCACCATAGCCTCTAGTGTGGGAAATTAAATACATATTATCCATGTTCAAGGAATATGGTTCAAGCATTGTAGTCAAGAAACAATTTTCGAGGCATAAGGATCTCTCTCTTACAGAAAGTAAAGAAAACGAAAACGCAACCAAATTTACAATCGTCTTCTGAGAAAACATCACAATTGTCCGTTCACTTACAGAAACCGCCACAGGAAGTTTTCCTAGTCTGTGACTACGCCATTGAATGTCGATAACGACACGGTATTCCATTTTTCAAGAAATTTTTTGTATCTGTTTGCTACAACACATCTATAAAACTGACTGGATCATTAACGCGCTACATTCCGCTTAATATTTCCTTTCAGAGTTCCTACATAGAAGGAAATTCTGGCGCCTTGTAATTCATTCACGTTAAGTACTGTACAGAACTTTCAAGGTTGACCAGGATTTTCATATGGCAGTTATTTCGTGTGCTCGCGTGCTGCAAGCTTATCAGTTCCTAGTTGCTACCTTCAACGTGACTAAAGCAGAATTATCTTCGTGAAACAATCTGCAGCTGCTTCCTGCTCGCCTACAGATCTTCGGGTCGTGACTCACGTTATTATGACGGGTTACGCCATGTTCTGTAACTCTCCAAGTACACTTTTTATCGTTATGGCTTACAAGAAAACGAACAAATGGGAATTTCTGTGTTTACTATTGTCTGTTTGCACAGTCAGTTGTTAATCTTTTTTCGTATAAGAAAGCGTACGTACTTCACTTTGGCTTTTGGTAAATATCGAACTGTGTTAGGTATGCACTACAGTGACATCAATGATAAGCGAGCTCGTCTCCCCTACCTCACACACCCCTATCAGCGTGATGATTCACGTTTGGCACGCAGTTTGCTGCGATATTGATCCTACAAGACTGGGTGCGTGGCTGGAGGTAGATGGCACCAGATGTCCAGGCGCAAGTCACGCATTATGAAGAGGTGGTTCGTGAGCTGTGAGCTGGCGCTCAATTACGTTTAGATGCATTCGCCCAGTTTCACATCTGGCGAATTCAACATCACGTACCCTACGGTAAAGCAGACAGCAAACCCAAGATTGGTTTGACACCACAGTGCTCTCCTAGGAGCGTCTACACTGTAGTGATACATCGTTGTCTTCCTCCGACGTTTGAACTGACTTATTCATCTATTTATAGAGGCCTACGGTTTAACACAGATTCTGTACCACGGTGCAGCTCTGCATTATCTCATTAATAAAGAAAGAAAGAAAAATAAGTGACAAATAAAAATCCCTTCAGAGCGCGGGTTTCGAACCCGACTCTTTGAATCTTAGTCTGACACCTTAGAACTCATCCACAGAACCACCCATTTTCACACCGATGCATCAAGATTGTAGAGTTGCAGAAAGTGTAATTGTCTTACTGGAGAACACCATATCCAGTGGACAAGAAATTAAACATGGAAAGCTGCAAGTGGTAAGCTGTAACACTGCTATGGTCCACAGTTCCTATAGTACCTATTGTAGCAACCATCGGTCCGTAGAAGAGGAAGAGAGGAAGATTAGAGTTTAACGTCCCGTCGACAGCGAGGTCATTAGCGACCGAGCATAAACCCGGTTTACGGAGGAATGCGGAAGGAAATCGGCCGTATCCTTACAAAGGAAACATCCCTATATTTGCCTTAAGCGATTTAGGGAAATTATGGAGAACATTAGTCTAGATGGCCAGAAGGGGATGTGAATAGTATGCGAGTCCTGTGTACATTTAAGAACATTTTTGCTCTTCAAACTAGTTTGGTATCAAATTTTAATATTGCCATCATCATTCCGCGTAAGTTCTGCGATGCACGTGTCGAATAGGTTTACTCGGTCCAATTTTGACGTTCTAGTTCACAATCCTTACTGACCAGATTTCTGGATATGTAAAAAGATCATCTGTTCCATACAAAAATGGTTCAAATGACTCTAAGCACTATGGGACTTAACATCTGAGGTCATCTGTCCCCTAGGCTTAGAACTACTTAAACCTAACAAACCTAAGGACATCACACACACCCATGCCCGAGGCAGGATTCGAACCTGTGACCGTAGCAGGCACGCGGTTTCGGACTGAAGCGCCTAGAACGGCTCGGCCACAGCGGCCGGCTGTTCCATATATCCATTCTGTTTCCAACAATGTGTATTGTACTCTTAAACATTTGTGGCTTCTCCAACAGTACCACACAATGAGCAGAAACAAAATTCCTTCTCTTTTGCTTAAAGTAAACACTAAGATTTTATCAACGGCAAAATATGTTTGAACACCACAGTTCCTCACAAGGCCTGATTAGGTTGAGCGTGAGGTGCCGTTGACTTCGTTCGGCGGAACGACTAGCTCTCCCAGCAAGTTACAGACAGATTACAGTTTAATGTACACCAATCAAAAAAAGTTAAGCATATAATAGGTACTCGTATCTTCAAATGAGGCAGATGTTTTACACTATATTTTTTTAATAATACACAATATTACGGAAAGGAAAACTGCAGGGACTGATGACCTCAGATGTTAAGTCCCATAGTGCTTAGAGCCATTTGAAAACTGCACTATATGTTCTCTTTGAACGGATTATGAAGTGAAAAAGGAACAGTACTTGATAAATCAAAAAAGCTGCAATGTCCCACAACATCAAAGAACATAAACTTGTGTGTTCAGTGCACTGTCCAGTAACGCGTAGTCCGTCGACGAACCCTCAGGCACTCTCGAATGCGAGGGGTCATGCTCAGTACCAACTCATTGAACTCCTATTGAGAAATATTGTCCCATTTCTCAATGGCAGCATTCCTGAAAGCTTCAATCGTTAATGGAGGACGCTGACGACTAGAAATCACTCATTTGAGAAACCTCCATGCATGCTCTCTGCAATTCACATCGGATGAGCGTGCTGGCCAATCTATTCTTCGGAACCCGCATCCTGTCAGACACCGACACACATTGCGAGCACGATGAGATCGGGCGTTCCCATACAGCCTCTGCAAAACCACCAGAATATTGTTTTCATACACTGCAGCAGTCATGTTGCCTTCATGTGGAGCGAGTGGTGTGTGACGGCCATACATGATACCTGTCCAGAATACAATTGAGCCACCGGATTGTCGATGACGTTCCACAGTCATTGAAGGGTGATTGCGTTTCCCTGTTCGCCTCCATATGCGAACAGATTTGTCATCAGGGTGCAAGCCTATTCGCATTTCATCTGTGAACAGCAGCTTTGGTCCATTGGTCTCGTCTCCGATGTTCATGTGCTCTAGACCATCTTTCACGAGTACCCCTCGGATGTGGACGGAGTGTTGGACTCTTGACTGGTCTTCGGCTGTAGAACCTCCCACCACAAAGACTGCTGCGCACAGTTTGGGTACTTACGGTAACCCCTGTGGCTTCTCGATGCTCGTGGCGCAGAGTAGCCGCTGTCCTCGTAGGGTGACATACCGCTCCTGAGCTGCTGCAGTTTTGCGTGAACGACCTTCGCGATGTCGGTCCGCTATTGAATGCGTCTCCTGCAACTTCTTCATCAGTCTGGAGGCAACACTTTGATTAACGTGAACAATATTCGTAACGTCAACTTGTCTCGTGTTTTGTCCCATCAATGTGATGATTTTGATACGGTCTGCTATGGAGAGCCTGTTCCGAGGCATTGTGCTGCAATACGATGCACCCGGACAGCTGCGCATCCACAAGAACTCAGCTCTGGTGTACTGCGTTTGTTCGCAAGCCGTGATTGCACGGCCTCTGATGAGGCAGAGTGGCAACGACAATCGAGTTCGCATTATGTAATCACCCACTTTCCTACGTAAACACAAAAGGAACGTACATAGTGACTATTGGTGGGTAATTTGGAAATATGCTAAAGTTTTTCTGATGAGTGTACCCCGATACACACTGATCAGCCAGAATATTATGGCCACCATCCTAATATCCGGCATGTCCACCTTTGGCTTGGATAACAGCGGTGGTGCGTCGTGGGATAGAAGCAATGAAGCCTTGATAGGCTACTGGAGAGAGTTGGCACCGCATCTGTACACAAAAGTCACCTAATTCCCGTGAATTCCGGGGAAGGGGTCGATGAACCCTGACGCCACGTTCAGTCACGTCCCAGATGTGTTCGACTGGGATCCGATCTGGGGAGTTTGGGGGCCAGCACATCAATTGGAACTCGCTACTGTGTTCCTCGAAGCACTCAATCACACTCCTAGCATTGTGATATGGTACATTATCTAGCTGAAAAATGATACTTCCATCGGGAAACACGACCGTCATGAAGGAATGTACATGGTCTACAACGAATATACGATACTCCTTGATCGTCATGGTGCCTCGAGCGAGCTCCACTGGAGTCATGGATGCCGACGTGAATGTTCCCCAGAGCATAATGGAGCTGCCGCCAGCTCGTTGTCATCCAACAGTTCAGGTGTCAAGGAGCCGTTCCCGTGGAAGACGACGGATTCGCGCCCTCCCATCAGCATGATGAAGAAAGTATATGCAACGCTCTGCCATTGCGCCAACGTCCAGTGCCGACGGTCACGAGCCCATTTTATTCGTAATTGCTGATGTGGTGTTAACTTTGCAACACGCATGCGTCATCTACTGTTGAGGCCTATCGTTAGGAGCGTTCCGTGCACTGTGTGTTCAGACACACTTGTACTCTGTGCAGCATTAAAGTGTGATGTTTGTTTCGCCGCAGTTCGCCGCCTGTCCAGCTTTACCAATCTGGCCAGCCTACGTCTTCAGACATTTGTAATGAGGGGTGGTTGCCCAACTCCACGACCTCTGGACGTGGTTTCACTTTGGTTTCGCCACGTGTTTAAGACATTCACCATGGCATTCGTCGAACACGCGACAAGTCGTGCAGTTCCAGAAATGCTCGTGTCTAGCCTCCGGGCCATCTGCCCTCGGTCACACTCATGTAGGTGCACCTTCTCCATTCTACACAGGGACATCACGTTCGCCGATACTACCTGCACCGTGCATGTGGCGGACTAGCAGTCATTCCTCGCCAGGTGACGCTGCTATTGCCTGGACGGGTTTATATCGATAGTAGGTCGTTGGTCAATGTACTGGCTGATCAGTGCATCTTGAAATTTGTAGCGCACATAGACAATTAATTTTCCGTGATATCTCATTAACTGCCGAGCTTACCGTGTATCAGGCCCCATACAGAACTCAATATTTCGTTCTTAATGTAACACAATCGACAGATGTAAAAGCAATTTCATGAATAATCAAGAAGGGTGTTGTGCGGTAGTTGCTGTTTATAATGAGTATAAATGATCTAGTAGATAACGTCTGAAGCACTTTAAGACTATATGCTAACGATGCCGTTGTGTGCAGCAAGGTTAAAACGCCACAAGAGTGTAGTGAAATGTGGGAAGATCTGCACAGGAACGACGGCTGGTGGAGTGACTGGCACTGGATCATGAATGAATCTAAATGTACTATATTGTACTTTAATAGGCGAAGAGATCCTCTATTGTTTCGTTACATTATTGGTGACAAATCACTGGAAAAATGGGCTACCGCAAAATACCTAGGATTAACCATCCGCAGCGACCGGAAGTGGAATAACAACACAAAACAAATTGTAGAAAAAGTGGATGCCAGGCTGAAATACATCGCGAGAATCTTAAGAAAATGTAATTCGCACACGACAGAAGTGGCTTACAAAACGCTTTCTAGATGGTTCTTGAGTCTTATTCATCAGTCTGGGATCTTTACCAGGTTGCTTTAATAGAGGAAATAGAAAATATGCAACGAAGAGCCGAGCATTTTGCTACGAGATCGTTTAGACCTCATGAGAGCGTTACAGAGATACATAATTGAGGAGGGGGGCGTGGTCCGGCCAAATCTCCTTTAAAGGAAGGAGCAATGGCAATCTTGCGTCAACTTTTGGTTCAGAGAATATACATAATTATAACGGATAACCTTTTGCTCTATATAATTAATGCAGAGCATAAGTATATAAAGTGCCCATCAATCTTAATGGCCCGTCTGAACTGAAATGATTGCTTTACACGTGTGCATGGATGTGTGGATTTCCCGATTTGAAGCAAGTGCCCCACAAGTGAATCGGAAATTTTGAAACATCACAACTACATAAATGTATATTTTTCAGAAAACATAAAAACTAATTTTGAAAGAAAGTTCAACACATATCAACAGTTGATTCTTTCTTTGAATAATTTAACATACAATACTTGTGAAAATTTTCACTGAAATGTGCTTTTGTAATCAACTTAATAATTTTAATTTCAAAAGCTATGAAACTTATAAAAGCTGATTTACACATCACACTTTCACAAATATGACTTTAGTAATATATTGCCTTTAACATTAATATCTGAGGCAACCAACATTTTTTTAAACTACGCATCAAACATAATCTTATATGACTTGGCAATGCAAATGCAAGACTGAAAATAATTACTTTAAATTATCAATGGTTGTCCAAAATATCAAGGTAAAATTGCTGATATTCTACAGAAATGCATTGTAAGGTCTTCTTCAGGTTATCATGTTTAGCTTCAGTGACTGACAGCTGTCTGTTGCATGCCCTTGTTTGCAGTAAACACTCATTACACTTCCCAGTATCCCACAGGATGAATGTATGTTCCACTGCTGTGTTGAATGATGATGCACGTACTGCCCATGGATGCCAAGATGAGTACCTAAAATGCCTTAATGTTGATATCTGGAATGCAGTACCCCTGTCTCTTGAAACATATTCGCTTTCTAGTGAACTTACTAACTTCTTCTATAGGGGAGGCCACTAATCCTTGGAGTTAATTACATCTTCAATGCCTACCATAGTAACCTTGAACTTCTTAGGGAGTCTTGCCTTTACTATTATATTATATACTTCTATTGGAAGATGAATTCGATAATGCTTTGACAAAAGCCTCTCCGCAACGCCAAATCATGGTCATTGTGGAGAAAAGAAAGTCCTCGAGGGGAAAGAAGTACTGGATTTTATTAAAATGCCCTGTTTCTACAAGAGCCATTAAAACATTACTATGGTGTGACTATCACTAAAAAGGAATAGTTCCTTCAGTTCCTTCGGAATGCAATTATCTGCCTAATGCAGAAGAAAAGAAGCTACTTCATTTGGTCCTTTGTTATCCTGGGTTTCATCATAGAGGTAAAAATGACCTTCTCCAGATTTTGCATTATGAATTTAATAAATGTTGAGGGTTAAGTGTCGAAGATAAAACAACTCCTGCACCGGAATATTAGGCAGTGAAACATTCAGCACGTAGTCAAATGTTATAACAGCCAGAACCTCCCTTTCTTTGTACAGATTGGTTGAAGGTTGAAGAGTGTTGTAAAAAATTTAGCTCTTCTTTTGTGGGTCATTAATTCTGTTTCAACAATCTTCTTTGCCTTCTCATCGAGAAATGTGGACTTGAGTTTCTGTTCCATAACTTCACCTTTACAGTAGATATCTACCTAAGGTCTCCCAAAACTGAGCTGAAAATGATCTGTGAAGAATTTAGCATGGTAGTGATATGTAATATCTATGGCGGGATGTTTTTCATCAAACATCTGAGACTTGATTTTCACATTTAACTTTTCACCAAGGTAATTTTTCACCTGGGAGTAATAGTGAGTCTGTTTTCTTGGTTCAAACGGTTCAAATGGCTCTGAGCACTATGCGACTTAACTTCTGAGGTCATCAGTCTCCTAGAACTTAGAACTAATTAAACCTAACTAACCTAAGGACATCACACACATCCATGCCCGAGGCAGAATTCGAACCTGCGACCGCAGCGGTCGCTCGGCTCCAGACTGCAGCACCTAGAACCGCACGGCCACTCCGGCCGGCTTGTTTTCTTGGAAAATACTCAATTTGATGAATGAGCATTTTAATTTCGGCGGGCTTCGCACTTGCTATGGGGTTTTCTCTTCTTAAATTACCTGAAGACTTACCAGCTATGAACAACTGTCTTATACAACGGGGTTTACTGTCACCCTTCATCTACATCGACATCTACATTTATACTCCGCAAGCCACCCAAAGGTGTGTGGCGGACGGAATTTTACGTGCCACTGTCATTACCTCCCTTTCCTGTTCCAGTCGCGTATGGTTCGCGGGAAGAACGACAGTCTGAAAGCCTCCGTGCGCGCTCTAATCTCTCTAATTTTACATTCGTGATCTCCTCGGGAGGTATAAGTAGGGGGAAGCAATATATTCGATACCTCATCCAGAAACGCACCCTCTCGAAACCTGGCGAGCAATCTACACCGCGATGCAGAGCGCCTCTCTTGCAGAGTCTGCCTCTTGAGTTTATTAAACATCTCCGTAACGCTATCACGGTTACCAAATAACCCTGTGACGAAACGCGCCGCTCTTCTTTGGATCTTCTCTATCTCCTCCGTCAAACCGATCTGGTACGGATCCCACACTGATGAGCAATACTCAAGTATAGGTCGAATGAGAGTTTTGTAAGCCACCTCCTTTGTTGATGGACTACATTTTCTAAGAACTCTCCCAATGAATCTCAACCTGGTACCCGCCTTACCAACAATTAATTTTATATGATCATTCCACTTCAAATCGTTCCGCACGCATACTCCCAGATATTTTACAGAAGTAACTGCTACCAGTGTTTGTTCCGCTATCATATAATCATATAATAAAGGATCCTTCTTTCTATGTATTCGCAACACATTACATTTGTCTATGTTAAGGGACAGTTGCCACTCCCTGCACCAAGTGCCTATCCGCTGCAGATCTTCCTGCATTTCGCTACAATTTTCTAATGCTGCAACTTCTCTGTATACTACAGAGTCATCCGCGAAAAGCCGCATGGAACTTCCGACACTATCGACTAGGTCATTTATATATATTGTGAAAAGCAATGGTCCCGTAACACTCCCCTGTGGCACGCCAGAGGTTACTTTAACGTCTGTAGACGTCTCTCCATTGATAACAACATGCTGTGTTCTGTTTGCTAAAAACTCTTCAATCCAGCCACACAGCTGGTCTGATATTCCGTAGGCTCTTACTTTGTTTATCAGGCGACAGTGCGGAACTGTATCGAACGCCTTCCGGAAGTCAAGAAAAATAGTATCTACCTGGGAGCCTGTATCTAATATTTTCTGGGTCTCATGAACAAATAAAGCGAGTTGGGTCTCACACGATTGCTGTTTCCGGAATCCATGTTGATTCCTACATAGTAGATTCTGGGTTTCCAGAAACGACATGATACTCGAGCAAAAAACAAGTTCTAAAATTCTACAACAGATCGACGTCAGAGATATAGGGTTATAGTTTTGTGCAACTGCTCGACGACCCTTCTTGAAGACTGGGACTACCTGTGCTCTTTTCCAATCATTTGGAACCCTCCGTTCCTCTAGAGACTTGCGGTACACGGCTGTTAGAAGGGGGGCAAGTTCTTTCGCGTACTCTGTGTAGAATCGAATTGGTATCCCGTCAGGTCCAGTGGACTTTCCTCTATTGAGTGATTCCAGTTGCTTTTCTATTCCTTGGACACTTATTTCGATGTCAGCCATTTTTTCGTTTGTGCGAGGATTTAGAGAAGGAATTGCAGTGCGGTCTTCCTCTGTGAAACAGCTTTGGAAAAAGGTGTTTAGTATTTCAGCTTTACGCGTGTCATCCTCTGTTTCAATGCCATCATCATCCCGGAGTGTCTGGATATGCTGTTTCGAGCCACTTAATGATTTAACGTAAGACCAGAACTTCCTAGGATTTTCTGTCAAGTCGGTACATAGAATTTTACTTTCGAATTCACTGAACGCTTCACGCATAGCCCTCCTTACGCTAACTTTGACATCGTTTAGCTTCTGTTTGTCTGAGAGGTTTTGGCTGCGTTTAAACTTGGAGTGAAGCTCTCTTTGCTTTCGCAGTAGATTCCTACCTTTGTTGTTGTACCACGGTGGGTTTTTCCCGTCCCTCACAGTTTTACTCGGTACGTACCTGTCTAAAACGCATTTTACGATTGCCTTGAACTTTTTCCATAAACACTCAACATTGTCAGTGTCGGAACAGAAATTTTCGTTTTGATCTGTTAGGTAGTCTGAAATCTGCCTTCTATTACTCTTGCTAAACAGATAAACCTTCCTCCCTTTTTTTATATTCCTATTAACTTCCATATTCAGGGATGCTGCAACGGCCGTATGATCACTGATTCCCTGTTCTGCACTTAAAGAGTCGAAAAGTTCGGGTCTGTTTGTTATCAGTAGGTCCAAGATGTTATCTCCACGAGTCGGTTCTCTGTTTAATTGCTCGAGGTAATTTTCGGATAGTGCACTCAGTATAATGTCACTCGATGCTCTGTCCCTACCACCCGTCCTAAACATCTGAGTGTCCCAGTCTATATCCGGTAAATTGAAATCTCCACCTAAGACTATAACATGCTGAGAAAATTTATGTGAAATGTATTCCAAATTTTCTCTCAGTTGTTCTGCCACTAATGCTGCTGAGTCGGGAGGTCGGTAAAAGGATCCAATTATTAACCTAGCTCGGTTGTTGAGTGTAGCCTCCACCCATAATAATTCACAGGAACTATCCACTTCTACTTCACTACAGGATAAACTACTACTAACAGCGACGAACACTCCACCACCGGTTGCATGCAATGTATCCTTTCTAAACACCGTCTGTACCTTTGTAAAAATTTCAGCAGAATTTATCTCTGGCTTAAGCCAGCTTTCTGTACCTATAACGATTTCAGCTTCGGTGCTTTCTATCAGCGCTTGAAGTTCTGGTACTTTACCAACGCAGCTTCGACAGTTGACAATTACAATTCCGATTGCTGCTTGGTCCCCGCATGTCCTGACTTTGCCCCGCACCCGTTGAGGCTGTTGCCCTTTCTGTACTTGCCCAAGGCCATCTAACCTAAAAAACCGCCCAGCCCACGCCACACAACCCCTGCTACCCGTGTAGCCGCTTGTTGCGTGTAGTGGACTCCTGACCTATCCAGCGGAACCCGAAACCCCACCACCCTATGGCGCAAGTCGAGGAATCTGCAGCCCACACGGTCGCAGAACCGTCTCAGCCTCTGATTCAGACCCTCCACTCGGCTCTGTACCAAAGGTCCGCAGTCAGTCCTGTCGACGATGCTGCAGATGGTGAGCTCTGCTTTCATCTCGCTAGCGAGACTGGCAGTCTTCACCAAGTCAGATAGCCGCCGGAAGCCAGAGAGGATTTCCTCCGATCCATAGCGACACACATCATTGGTGCCGACATGAGCGACCACCTGCAGATGGGTGCACCCTGTACCCTTCATGGCATCCAGAAGGACCCTTTCCACATCTGGAATGACTCCCCCCGGTATGCACACGGAGTGCACATTGGTTTTCTTCCCCTCTCTTGCTGCCATTTCCCTAAGGGGCCCCATTACGCGCCTGACGTTGGAGCTCCCAACTACCAGTAAGCCCACCCTCTGCGACCGCCCAGATCTTGCAGACTGAGGGGCAACCTCTGGAACAGGACAAGCAGCCATGTCAGGCCGAAGATCAGTATCAGCCTGAGACAGAGCCTGAAACCGGTTCGTCAGACAAACTGGAGAGGCCTTCCGTTCAGCCCTCCGGAATGTCTTTCGCCCCCTGCCACACCTTGAGACGACCTCCCACTCTACCACAGGTGAGGGATCAGCCTCAATGCGGGCAGTATCCCGGGCAACGACAGTGGTAGTCCGATCGGGGGATGCGTGGGACGAGCTGGCCGTCCCCGACAAACCCCTATCCGGACCCCCACAGTGATGCCCATTGGCAACAGCCTCAAGCCGTGTGACTGAAGCCAACACTGCCTGAAGCTGGGAGCGAAGGGATGCCAACTCAGCCTGCATCCGAACACAGCAGCTGCAGTCCCTATCCATGCTAAAAACTGTTTTGCAAAGAATGTCTGAACTAATCTACAGAGAGCGCAAACAAATCGACAAAATTTAAATGGTTATTAAAATACAAGATTGCCTAGTAAATGCAGTAATGCTGCTACTTGCGCACTGCTGACACTGCTCGGCGGCGGAAGGAGACTACGCGAATTTACACTATTCAGGTACTAAAACGCGATGCTACAACTCTCAAATACTATAGTACGCCTGAAATTTACGAATTAAACAATGCAAGTACCAAAAACACGCAAAGAAATTAAGAATTAAGCTATGTAACAAATGAGTGAGCTAGGAGTATACGACTTGCTGCTGCAGCTGCTTATCCAACGGCGGCAGGGAGCACACTGACTGTGACCAACCGACACTGGCCGTTCAAAACAAAAACAGAAGACAAACGACTACGCGAATTTACACTATTCAGGTACTAAAAAGCGATGCTACAACTCTCAAATACTATAATACGCCCGAAATTTATGAATTAAACAATGCAAGTACCAAAAACACGCAAAGAAATTAAGAATTAAACTATGTAACAAATGAGTGGGCTAGGAGTATACGACTTGCTGCTGCAGCTGCTTATCCAACGGCGGCAGGGAGCGCACTGACTGTGACCAACCGACACTGGCCGTTCAAAACAAAAACAGAAGACAAACGACTACGCGAATTTACACTATTCAGGCACTAAAACGCGATGCTACAACTCTCAAATACTATAATACGCCCGAAATTTATGAATTAAACAATGCAAGTACCAAAAACACGCAAAGAAATTAAGAATTAAGCTATGTAACAAATGAGTGAGCTAGGAGTATACGACTTGCTGCTGCAGCTGCTTATCCAACGGCAGCAGGGAGCACTATAGAAAGCTATAAGAGCCTACTGGCAGACCTCCTTCTGTTTGTCATTGAGTATAATGACATATTTAAAACTGTGTCTGTACATAATGGATGAGACACTTTTAGACCAACGAGATCTTTGTGTATTGTTACATGTAATGATACCTTGTAAGTACACATCATGTTCGTCTTTGCTCTTGAAATTATTAAAGCTAGCTAACAAAGATTTCTGATGAAATATGTCAACACTAGCAAAATATGCTTCTTGCAACTACATTTCTCACCTGATTTTCTTTCTGGAATTGTTTCTCCTGCATAGTTTATGTATTCACTTCCTTGAACACATGCTCTTTTAATTACCTCACTGTTGTATTCAGCTTCATTCCTCACGCTCCTCTTTCATTTTGAGGAGTTTTCCATTAACACAGAACTCTAAAACAAAACTGCTATCAACCTGTCCTTGTAATCACATAAGATAACGAAGACAAACAATGTTCTGTTGTATCTAAAAGGCAATCAGCTCTTCAGTAATGACAAATCTTTTGACTAGCGTAAACAGATCACACAGGACTGCCAACAGAATCAACAGTGCTGCTACGCTAAGATTAGAAGCATCATAACTCCAGGAGTTACGATGTTTCTAAGACTAACACAAACTTACCAGGCACAAAAAACCTAAACAGGTAAATGTAAATGACGTAGTTTCTATATAGAACGCTGCAGCTTCCCTTAAAGAAGGCTTGGACATAAATAACAGCGGTTCAGTTAGATTTCATACTGGGAGTTCTATGCCCCGCCGGTCGAAATCACTGTGTCTCAGTCAGTGAGTCAGTCGTGATATTCTGCATCGCATATAAAGCCGATGTTACTGTGTTCAACGTTAATTTGTATCAAAACTTCTACAATTTGCATGTTACGCAGCCTGTCAAAAATTCGAAACAGATGTGCTAACAAGAAGTTAATCATTTGTGGAAGGAAGCTAAGTTGAAGTTCACCAACAAGAATTCTCTTAGTGATCATATAAATTGAGAGATTGAAAAGCTACATAAGCAAATGGTTCAATGGAATGTGCAAACAATGTTGCCTTCCATCTATAGTGTAAGTAAAGATTCAATGACGTTTCATGTATATAACATGCAAACAAATGGTTAATTTTTTAGGGATCCGTCTAAACGATTAACACTATTTTCATGGATCCGTTTTCTGCGTCTGTCTTTGAGTTCGAATACTACTCAGGATAGCGCATGTTTAATCACGCGTTAGAAACACTGCTTAGTACAGTTTATAAATAAAACATGGTTTTATGAAGGTGCCTTATGAAAATAGAAGGAACGAACTTCCAGTTACCATGATCGCTTTCGTAAAACATTTATTCGGATTACCGGTTCTGGCAAAACTGTGTGGCCATCTTCGTGTATTGTACACTGTACTTCAAAGCTTCTAGTCCTTGTGTACAAAAAATAGTGCTGTGTAACAAATAGACATTCCAAGAACATGCATGCATGTCAAAGGTAAAACGATCATTATTTAAAATTTCGTACCCAGTGCACAGAATATACATACTCATTCTCACTTAAGAGCCGTATACAGACTTGGCTGACACCGAAAAATCTTCTCAACAACAGCAGATAGTCGGAAATTTCCCGGCCGGCCGGGGTGGCCGAGCGGTTCTAGGCGCTACAGTCTGGAACCGTGCGACCGCTACGGTCGCAGGTTCGAATCCTGCCTCGGGCATGGATGTATGTGATGTCCATAGGTTAGTTAGGTTTAAGTAGTTCTAAGGTCTAGGGGACTGATGACCTCTGAAGTTAAGTCCCATAGTGCTCAGAGCCATTTGAACCATTTTGAACCGGAAATTTCCCGTTCTTGTTTGGGACTGAAAACATCCTGATACCCTCTGGTTGCTAGTAGCACGTAGTTTTTTCTTAAAACTCTCCTCTTCAACGTATCTCTTCTTGGTTGCGGTAGTTATAAAAGTCATGTTGTCTTTCACTGCTCGTATTGCTCCCTACATGACACATGGATGCCATAATTATTGACTTTCTCCTTCACAGTTATGTGTGCATCACATGAAGTATGCAAGAAATAAATTTATTTTTATTATTTAATAATAATTATTATTTATTATTATCCAGTAATTATTATATTTATTATTAATTATTATTACTACTATTATTTATTATGATTCATAGCTTATTATAGTTACATTCAATTTATTTCCCATAAATAAGAGTAAAAACAAGGAAAAAAGCATTAGTTCATGGATGGTATACTGGCCACTGGCTTCGCAACATTACACAAAATTTGTTGTGGGTTTGGGGCGGCCTCTGATGGAACATTTGTTGACATGAAAATTTGTCAGTGCATAACCACTCTCTCAACAAAATTATGTAGAAAAACGTAATTTTCTGTGTGAGTCTGTAATAATTACATAGAATGAGAACTTACCTTAGATCAGAATGTCTGAAACACCATACACAACGTGACTGTGAGACAACAGAATATTCTGGCTCCTTCAAACGATCGGCTTTTGAGAGACATCTTTATGCAACTGCCATACGAGAGCAGCGCTACACAGACTCATAAATTCAAATAGCTGTTATGGCCTTTCCCTTTAGACAGGTGTTTAAGAGTCTTTGTTTCAAACGTCTAGGGATGGTAGAACATGTCATGTAGAACAATTTGTGTTAGAGATCCTTGAGAGGCGGCAGGGTGTAGCCATTTGCAACTTGAATATGTGTATGCCTACCATCCAGTCATCTGCTCCATATGAAAGTGGGTAAGATGAGCGAAATAAAAGATCCTCATTCGCTTGTGAAGCGTCTTTCTACGCTTAGAGACACTCATTCTCATGATTTCATCGTTGAAGACACTCTATCAGTTTACTAGGGTAGGTAGTACGCAGCATAGTTGATTAGTAGACACTACTATGTCAGTGAATTCTCGTCGTCCCAGGGCTGGCAAATACAATAGGACGCCTAGCGTCGCCAGGCAGTCTAAGACTATGAAAGAATCAATATATAGATCTATTTCTTTTCCTTGTGCCTTTGTTCCACGTCTGTGCAGAGTGGTTATTAACGGATTTGACATGGTTAATTTGTTGTTGATGTGGTCTTCAGTCCAGGGACTGGCTTGATGCAGCCATCCACGCTACTCTATCCCGTGCAAGCTTCTTCATCTGCCAGTACCTACTGCAACCTACATCCTTAATTTTAGGAATGATTTTACCGTCACCACCCCATTACCCTCCCTCCCCTCCAAGGGTGGAATATGTGTAGCCCAACGTGTCTGTGTATAGTGTGGAAGTGAGCGAAAGTTTTCTAAATGATTGCGAATCGTGTAACTGAGGTGGGATTTGGATACCAGCCCGACATTCACCTGGCAGGATTTGGGAATCCATCTAAAAACCACATACAGGCTCACCGACCCTCATCTTTAATCTGCCAGGCATAATCGATCAAGGGTCGGCACATCTCCCCATCCCAGAAGTGACGTTTTAGCACACATGGCTTTCCGAGCGGGTCAAACAGCCGATATAATAACGCAGATGAGGAATCATGCTATGAACAACTGGGACTAATATCATGGGCTTAGTATCGGTACTCTGACCTTTACCCACTCAACCACCACAGAAGCCATACAGACTGGGAAAGCATCCGATGTACAGGATATTGGCTGAGTCAAGGATATCCAACACGTACTAGGGGAATCGCAGTAATTCATTTGCTTTCCAGAGATACCGTGGACACTATACAAGCCTTAGTACTTCCATGTTATTCGCTCTCAGCAGCCTGGCTTTCGCATGTCACTTAAACAATATATTAGGTTGGTGCATAAGTTCATAGTGTTTTATAAACACAACAGATACACGTAACAGAGACTTTAGTCATCGATAGTACATTCTCCTTCAGTATTTGCAACAGTCTTCCAATGCTGCGGTAACTTTTTGATTCCGCGACTCTAGAAGTCACTTGATTTTGATGCGAAGATCCCGTCGCGTCATGTTCGGAGAGCATTTTCATCCAGAAGCTCCTTGAAGGACGTCTGATAGAGAGTGAAAAAGATGAAAATCTGAGGGCGCAACATCAGGTGAATAAGTAGGTGCGGAATGACTGTCCAAGTCTGTATAGTATTTTTTGTCAGTCTCGCAGAATGAGGGCGGGCATCATCAAGGAATAGCATCACTTCCTGCTGTCTTCCTGGTGGTTGTTCTTGGAATGGGTCTGCACGTCGTCTCAGTTGTTGACAATAAATATCAGGAGTGACGGTTACATCTCAGGGAAGCAATTCGTAGTACAGCACACTGTCACTGTTCCATCAGCTGTTTAGCGCTATCTTTCGTGGACACGTGCAGGCCTTTGTACGAGAAGTTGCTACAGTGTTTGGGATCAACCATTTCTTTCTTTTCCTTATGTTAACATAAAGACACCATTGTTTGTCACCAGTAACGATACAAGTAGGAGGCGAGTATAGGTTCTAGCTCACTTGACCCAGTCTTGGCTCACGCCAGGACCGACCCAAGTTACCTAGAACCTACACTTCCTACTATAGTCCAATTTTTAGGTCTAACTCACTTAATTTTATTAAAAAACGTCTATTTTATAAGAAATTACTTAGAAAATTAATAAAAATGAATACATTTTCTTATCACATTCACTTAATATAAAATAATGACTTTTTTCATACAAAAGGTGAAGGTAATAATATAAATTTGGTATTTTATAAAAGGTGCTTGTAAGAAAAAAATTTAATTCATTCTCACAAAAAATAACTCATAATAAAATTTTACTTGGCTCTCTAGTTCAGTTAAAAGGTGAATGTAAGTAAATAAATAAAAACTGTTCTAGCCCTTACCAAAAATTTTCCTAATTCTTTCTTCTTGAGCAGCCATAAGATTTTTATGAACTGTCGATTGTACATCTCTTTTAATGCTTTTTTCCTACAATTCATGTGTAACCTTAATTTTCTGATAGTAAGTTGCACATTCTTAACAACTCTAACCATATCCATCTTTTTGATACTTATCTGCATGAAATTCATTAATTCATTAATATTCTTTTTCTCTAGAAAGTGGCCACACTGCTGCAGCTGTTTTGGCACTGTCCATATAAAGATTTTAAAATTTAATAGGAAAAAATAAAGTTTTTTAAAAAATTTCACAAATTGAGCTCCAGATCACGAAATTCATTATGTCTATTTTTAAATTTTTTCATTTCTTTATATTTCAGTTCCATCTGTTCTTTTTCAACAAATTGAAAATCACAATCAGTAATTAATTTAGAATATCTGTCTGGTAAAATAATCTTAAACTAATTATTAAGCTCCATACAAATTTTTCTCCATATTTACTATTTAAATATTCACATCCAGTAATATTATATAAAACATTTACCTCCAAACAACTTAATTTTTTAATCTCTTTCGAGACACTTCCATTGTTGGCTTACTGATTAGAGTTTCCATTTATATAGAAAAAAATTATTCGTTTTTTTATGATTTGTAATGCCTGTATGGCAATATATCTATTTCATTTTCAAAAGATATCTTTTGTTACCATAAGGACTCAACGCTTTCTTGTTTTTTCTACTGTGTACATTTCATGTTTTTCACTTCAAATCATATTAATTTTTCTGTTCTATTCCCTGTTGTTAAACAATCTAAGGTTATTCTATTTTTAATGATACATTTCTTATTTCCTTTAGATTTTTCTCTATCTTATCACCAACTTTATAAGTATACATTTTTGCTCTCAAACCACAAAATTCTTCCATTATTTTTCCATTGCATTCATCTTTCATTTTTCCTAAGACCTTCATGTTTGCTTGTGGAATACCATAAATATTATTTTCAGGATAATCATTAGTATAAATTTATCAATCATTGTTTTAAAGTCTTCTAAAAATTTTATACTGTAAATGTAAACACATCTTGTTAACAAACTCAATATTTTCACCATATTTTGTTTTCATTATTCTATAGCGAAAATCGTACATAAGTTCCTTATACAAATAAAGTACACTGATACCAACATATATGGGTTTACTGGACACAATTTTTGGTTTGTTCATATGAATAACAACACAATTATCATTAAATATAGTTCTTCCTCTAAAGTTTGATTTAGCTATAAGGTCATCACATTTATCTTCATCTGACACTAATTTTATATCCCTTCTGTTTCTTATTTTTTCCATCATCTTTCCAAGCATTGAATTATTCATTAATTTACAGAAATCTTTTTCAAAATAAATAATTTTAGACTTTAGTTCTCATATCCATATTTAAATCTAATATATTGCTTCAACCAATCTGATTGACTGAATTTTAAGTACCTATGAATTATTTTATTTTCATTCCAAGAGACAGATATTGTTTAAGATTTCTATACTAAACTATACAATTATCTTCATCATTCAGAAAAGTCAACAACTTACTCACATTAGTTTCCAATACAATCATATTTTCAGGACCTAATGGTAAATCTTTATGTAAATCATGTAATTCATTTGGATATTCGAAATCAACTTCATAAATATTTCCAATTTTAACAGTATCTGATATTTCAGTTGTTTTTGTACAGTCAAAATTATTTGGTTCATCACATTCAAATCCACCATTTGGTCAATATTGACTCATAGTGTAACCATATAAATTATTCACATCTAAATATGCTAGATATATGATATGTTTTTACTGTCAAAATCCTTCATATATTTACTGTTTGCTTTAACATATCTTTTACAACACTGTGATATTCCTCCTCTTATTCCCTTTTCAACCATAAAGATGATATCATAACCACATAATAAATCAGGTGGTTGTATAGTAATTTTCAACAGTGAATCCCAAGATAAACCAGGTGCTGTGAAATACCAAGATGGGTCTAAATCATAAGCTTTACTACAAGTAAAATTATGATCTGACTTGTGTTACAGTATTTACAAATTTGGATTAGACATAAGACAGCTCTGCTTGCTGCTGAACCTGTACAATTTATATAGCAAAAAATTCTTAGATTTGTAAAAAAGTGAAATTTACTAATTTTTCTAACTTATCTTTTTAGTATATTGACTACCTCAATCACTAATGTTGTACATTTATTACAAAATAAAGGTAAATCAACTATATGAGGTCTAACTACTTTTTTGTGAATTCATTATATTCATAAAAAACATCATCCTTGAAGAAATACAACAATCCATTAATGTATCTGAATGCAGAATATGTTCTGGTACATAACCCTGAAAGTACTCTAGTTCTAACTCCTCTTAATTTATATGTAAAAAAGTCCATTAAAGAATAAAAATGTTCAACCCGAATAATTGTACACCCTTCAATTTTTTTTACGTGTTCCTGTACTAGATATTGACTTTGGATGTCCCAAAACTAGTTCTATAGTTTGTAAATTTGGCATATATATCATATTGTCTACAAATAATACTACTTCACCACTTAGTCTTTGATATATTCAATCTACTTTTTGTAAATCTTGTGGTAAAAAAATTAAGCAATTAGTTATTAATTGAGAATTCATATCGTCACCTGTCTATACCCACTTCTGATAAAAAATATATTAAACTCCATTCATAATTAATTGATCATCAGATTTATTAATTTGATATAGTGCTTAAACTGATTCATTTAAAGTAACTGCTGGTACAACTGGTGCAAATTCTGGTAGAGCCATTTATGTAATTTTTTACCATATGAACTTTTAATATCATCAATACCACCTCAAAATAATTCTAAAAGCGGACCATTACAGAATGGATACATTATTGACTCATAAACATCTGAATGCTATAAACCTAACAAGTGACTAATTTCATGAACTAAAACTTAAAATAAATTTTTTGATAATCTGGATTATTTTTATCAGTTTCTGTCTACCATATCTTATCTTTATCCATATGCATTTCTATATGGTCATTATTTGTATCTGGAAAAAATGCATGACCTAACACATTTCCTTTTCCATTTAGTTCCTTTGAACATTGATGACCAGATATTTCATATGTATGCACTTGTCTTTCATTCGTAATTAAAATATCGTAAACAAAACGAATATCAATATATTTTGCTATAAACGAAATGTCACCTCTGTTACTTCTAAAAAATTTTTATTTGCTCCTTTATAATTCCACTTTATATTTTTCTTATTCCCTTTATACATACTAGTTCTATAACTACTGAATGAATCATGTACACCACATCTATGCCTGTTCATAAAATTTAAAGTTTCTTTATTTAATTCACCAGTTATCTCAAGAATGTGTGTAAATTGAAATAACATTGACGATTCTCTTACTAAATCATGACTCACTTGAGCTATTACAGTTGTTGCTGTAATATTCAAATAACAAAACAGAAATAAATTTTTACTGCATAATTTTTATCATCACTATACTATTTCAACAAACAACATTGTAGAAGTGACTTCATTAATATACACGTAAAATATTATAAGATTAACCTAAACAAAAGCATCAACAATATTTATTAATGAACCTGCATCTGTGTGGGGTATATACATTATTTTTCTCTATAAAAATATTACATCTAAAAATTTTTTTTCATAATAAGCAAGTGTTTATGATTACTGAGAAAAAGAATAATTCTGGATTTTATGCAAATTAAGTTGCTGATCTCTTACGATATGAGCATGTTAAGAATGCAACTAAAGACCATGTTAAACAAAAATATTGTAAAATGTATGAAAATTTCAGTAGCACTGAAATGATGCTTCCTAAATTTATGCAATATTCAACAAAATTTATCAATCAGCCAGGCCTATATTCTTTAGTTATCAAATACAAAATGCCTTTCGATGTAAATTTCCAAGATTAGGTTTATGAGGAATTTTTACCAGGACTCTAAAAACATGGAGAATATACAATTACAAACGAAATAAAAGAAATGTATAAAAGTCAAAAAACTCTCTTTGATAATTTAAATAAAATGTTAGAATATCATATTCAAAATTTAAATGGAATAGTTGATAGAGCTGTAGAAAGTTTACATGAAAGAAATGAAGAAATAAATACATTATTACCTCATGTAGTCCTTCAAACAGTTTATGAAAATTTAAGATTAACTTTTATTCTTGTAAAATTATTTGAAAATGATTGTGAATATACTTACTATGTAATTAGAACACAACGAAAAAATTTACAAAAACAATTCTATGGAATTGAAGATATTCATCCTAATTGTGAAGAAATGTTATGAGTTAATTACAATCCTAATTCAGTAAATTTATTTCAATGAACGGAAGGGACTTTAAGAATTATTTGTTGGCATAATTATTTGAATATTATAAATGATTACACACAAGAACAACTGAATAATGATGTAATAAGTCAGTGCAGATCAAATTCAGTTTATATTTTTGTAATAACATTTCTACACAATGGACAAATAACGTTTTGTTTTAACCATTCATCAATACATAAATTTATGAAAAGAATACAGTTTATTTTTACAAACTGATGATTTTCATTTCTTAAACATATAGAACAATCATTATCTTTAGATTTTCTATTATTTCATATGCTTTAAGTATGTTTTGCATAAATAATTCAGATACATTTTGACATTCTAAAACATACTTCCAATTTAATTTATCTCGATATTCCATAATAAACTCTTCAGGTAATATTTACTCACTTGATACTTCATCCCAATTAAATTAATCTTGAAATTCTCTTGTAAAATCTTCACAGAACTGTTGATTATGTGATAAATTTTCCCAATGTAATCTGTCTTGAAATTATCTCATACAATTTTCAGATAATTTTTGATGTGATATTACAATTTCCAATTTACTTTACCTTTAAACTATGTAAGAAAATCTTCTGACAATTTTTCTTGAAATTCTTGTATTAAATTTTCAGAGGAATTTATATTTGTTGATATATCAATCCAGTTTATTTTATCTTGGAATTCTCTCATAAAATTTTCAGATAATTTTTGATGTGTTGTTACTTATTCCACATTTACTTAATCTTTAAACTATGTAATAAAATCTTCAGACACTTTTTCTTGAAATTCTTGTATTAAATTTTCAGAGAAATTAGTATTTGTTGACATTACAATCCAGTTTATTTTATCTTGGAATTCTCTTATAAAGTTTTCAGATAATTTTTTATATAATGATACATAATCCCAAAATTCTCGAACAAAATCTTCAGGCAATTTTGTTTACCTGATATTTCGCTCCAGTTTAATCTATCTTGAAATTCTCTCTTAAATTTTTCAGATTATTTTTGCCAGTTTGATATATTATCCCAAATTACTTTATTCTGATATTCTCTTATACATTTTTCAGATTCGTTTTCTTTACTTGATACAATATTGTAATCTAATTTGTCTGGAAATTCTTTGACGATTATTTTGGCCAATTTGCATCCCAATCTAGTTTGTCCTGAAATTGCCTCATCAAATTAATATTTAACTTATGATATGATATTACATTGTAATTCAATTTATCTTTGAATTCTCTCATAAAATGTTTAGATAATATTTTATATCTTGATAGAAAATTCCAATCTAATTTATCTTAATTTCTCTAATAAAATCTTCAGGCAAATTTCGTTCTGGTGTTAAATATAGTTTTCCAAACTAATTGAGCTGGAAATTCTCTCATAAAATCTACACATAATTCATAATGTTCTGATATATAATTTCATCCTGATTCACCAAATGGATCATTATTTTTAATATATTCAACGGTTTTAATTTTATTTGTTTCAATTGTTTTTGAATTCGATTTGCATAATTCATTAAAATGTAAATTTTCAAAATTATTTTTAATCAATGCAATAAGTTTTTCCTTTTCCATTTCAGAATATCCTTTAATTCCTAGTTCTTTTGCTTTAACTTTTAAATTCCTGGAATACATTCCCACACTCTGGACTCCTTTAGTTGGCAAGAAAGTTTTTTTATTATTGATTCCAATGCTAACTAGTCATTCCTCTCTATGTTCTCTGAACTGTAGATCTTTCATAAGCTACCTGATACAAAGACAATCGAAAATATCTCCATTAAATTTGGCCTCACTGACACATTGAAATGTGTTTTAAGAAAGTAAAAGCCCTACTTTCTTTATTCACCACCTTTATAAACGATCTCATCAGATCAAGTCATGTGCAGCAATGGAAGTAGAATCTTCTGAGGAACCATGACAGCTTGTGACTTAATGCTGCAGGAACCTGGTGTCAGGGCAGCCCCTGTTTCCCAGATGCTTTGAACGTATTGCTTCTTATCTACCCGACTGTCCCATAGTCACAGGAGGTATGGATGTTTGGTGTACCCACCTTACTGGCGCAAAAGTATGGCCATAGCTTGTAACGAATAGTGTTAATGTGTATCTGTGTGGTATGAAATTAAGTATAGACTGTATTAGGCTCAAAAATATACCTTTAAGTCTCCACATATCTTCCAGTTGTGATGTTCATATTTCATAAGAGTTAACAAAAGGTCTATATTACTGTAGGTTTCAATTACTTTTACATTCAGAAGCAATCACATTACGAATTTGTAGTACAGCTTTCATGACTTTACTTGATGAATCTATGAAAAGCTGCCATTCAGATGAGCTGTACTTTATACCCAAAGTTTCAATGAGACAACCAGTGCCATTACAGAAAACCTGAGAAGCTTCTTCATCCTTTCTGAAATACTGTCGAAACTCATCCTAACAGTTATGGTACCAACAGAAGATTGGTCCAAGACATAACAATCTATTTTCATGAAGACGTGATCCTAGTAACTGACAGATTCTTTAAATAAGCACAAATCTTATGTCATGTCATTGATATGTATGACCAAGCACACAATATCCTCTACATGCATTTCATCATCTGGGCCAGAAAAATCACTATGGCTATCAAGTGGTGTTGGAATCGGAATTCCTGGTCTATGAAGCACTGATCGTATGGGAGACACATGTCTGGATATTTTATGCTCTCATTGTTTTTTGGGTTAGACCTCAAAGTATTAATTCAATCGATTCAGTTAGGATATTTATTGTAATTGATTTAAAATGCACATACGAAGAGATTATATATTATGTTCATGAGAATCAAAGACAGTAACTCACCATGTAAATTTGTCATGCAGAAATAAAAGTCGGTAAGATGGTGTCTGCCTTTCCTCCAGATCATAGGTACACCAAAACCAAGCCACTTCTGCCGCTTTTTGCACCAGCTCTGCAGAAATTTAATACTCGTTTTGCAGCATACATGTGTTGCAAAGGGAGTGTCCTCATCACCAATTTTAACTACAAAATATAGATAATACGTTTTCTTCAGAAAACGCAATTTTTTTAGTTCCTACATGGCATTGTAACCTTACCACAAATGTAGCCAAATCGATTACGATGATTCCTGTACTTACAATTCATTTCCTAATAATTTGCTTTCACTCAAGGCATATTGGCCTGCAGGTCGCTACAAACTAGAAACAAATTCAGCTTAACACCCAACCCTTATCTTGCCACCTATGACTGTACCTCTAGCCTCAACATCTTAAACTCAGATAATTAAAAGTATCTTATCGTCCTTGTTAACTACATTTATTTGAATAATGTGATTGGTGCAGCTATATGATGTGGAAATCTTTCTGCTTTTTGACTATAAACTTAAAAATTTAAAACATTTGAATGGCTTATATACCTAATAGGATACTACCTAAATATTGAGATGTCGAAGAAACGTGACATGACTGATCAGAGTGAGTTACATTTCGGAATTCAGCATGCAATAATTATAAAAGATCATTGAAAAAATCCCTGCCCTCAAAAAAACACTCTAGCTTTCCATAATTGTCTCTGCCATCATTATCAGGAGTTAAATTCACTGACTGCTGAGGCTGACACGATGTTCTGTTTACACACGTGCGATAGCAACATCTGTAACCTTCGAGAGAGAGCCGAAGTGATGCATGCGCAGAAGGCGAGTTGGGCAGTTGATAGCAGATGCAGCCCACCCCACGTGGGATCGGGATCCACTAGAAACACGGGCCCTGCAACGAACTTGTTACGTCGCACTAGTCGCCTTATCTACCGTACATCAAGAACGCACGGCTCCGTACTGGTCCCACGGGAAATCAATATGTCAATGAAAAAGTACCCACATAAGTCAAATTTATCGTGTGTTATCGAGAGCTTGCATACATTTAAATGCGCGGTTAAGAATTCTTATACTCGTCTGAAATAGTTACTCATTCCCTCTAGGAGACGACTGCTGCCACAAGGAACACCTGCTGAGTCATGTGCTGTGACGTACCCGCCGCGGACTTTCTCATGGACCTTGGTGTGGGACCGAGATACGTCGGGTGGTGCGAGGGCCGGCGCCGCGTTTGAAACTGTCACTTCAGCCTTCCTCAAAGCGTCAAGCACACGTTTTTGCTTTCGCTCAATATCCAAAGCCCGCCTTCATGACCTACCACTAGTCTCCACATAACTGTTTCTGCTTAATCAACGCAATTTCAGCCACCTCCTTTATAATATAATCCCACTATGACGATGGTACGGCCAAGACTCCCGTATTTTAAAATTGTATTTTATATCCGTTTTCTAGGCAATGTTCAGCGATGGCCGACTTCTCAAGTTCCCTTAGTTTAGTATATCGTGTGCGGGTTGCTACAATACGAGCAGTTTGTCCAAAGTAAGTGCTGCCGCATACCCACAGGACACCATAGACGGCAGGGACTCGAAGACCTACGTTGGCTTTAACAGAGTGTAACATATCTCGTATGTTTGAGGTGGGCCAGCACACTGGTCTTAGTTCATGGCTCTGCAGCACACGCCTATCTTGCTAGTCGTTGTCCCACAGTGTGGAAGGAATGCAGCCAACCTGGCCTTTTCCGCCAGTTCAAGAGGCGTCTTTCGTCAGTTGCTCCTGAAAGCTTTTGCTCTCTGTCATTTTCTGTAACCGTATTCCCTGAACATGCTTTTCAAATTCTAGAAGTCAGACTGTAAACTGTCGTCGCCAGAAATAACATTTGCCCTGTGTACTAACGTTTTCAGGACCGCTTTCTTGTGTATGGTGCTGTGAAAACTGTTGGCGTTCAAGTACTGGTCAGTATGCATAGATATGCTGTACACTGAATGACCAAAGCTGTCTTTCTGTCTTCCGCTCAACTAAAACATCCAGGAATCCCTCTTCATCTCGATAATAAATTTAGTGCCATACCAAGAGTCGTCAGTGTACCGTAGGGTGCAAGACGCATACCACCTCGCAGAGTTCAGAGCTTGCTCCTCGATGTGCTCCATGAAGAAGAGACTATGGGGATCCCATCGCTGTGGCATCCATCATCTCACAGTATTCGTTGTGGTACAGGAAGTACGTTGTCGTTAAGGTACAGCGGAAAAGGTTGACGAGCCCAAGTGGAAACTGTTGTGCCAGGCCGAAGCAAAGACGGATACTTGACACGAGAGCGATAATTTCAAAAGGAACGCCGGCACCAAGCTCCACCTGACGTCATTCGGTCTCGAGGTGGGCTGGAGCTGCTGTGAGATGTCCAACTCGCTTTCCGCACATGCGTCGCTTCGGCCCTCTCTGAAGGGTTCCACACGCTTCTATCGCACCTATATAAGCAGAACGTCATGACAGCGCCGGAAGTCAGTGATTTTAACTCCTGATGACGATGGTGGAGACAACTATCGATAGCTCGAGTGTTTTACTCGCAGTATACGGCTTGTAAACAGAGAAGATTTTATTAAATTATTGCTTTCCGTCATAGTAGTGCAAAACTCTGTAGCAATGGAAAAGCATCTGAATCATTTGTAGCACCATGAGCGATACGTATGGCCGCTGTCTACTCCATTCGAATGTTGTGCATCAAAGTGTACTGTTTCTATTTTGATATTTGGCGGAGAATGCATGATATTTGATGTTTTTTGAGATTTAGTCTACATCTACTAGTTATATTTCCGTGAACCGTGGCAAAACCTATTATATAAACTGAGGTGAGAAAAGTCATGGGACACCTCCTGATATCATGTTCAACATCCTTTTGCCTGTCGCAGTGCAGCAGCTCAACGTGGCATGGATTCAAGAAATCGTTGGAAGTCCCCCACAGAAATCGTGAGTCATGCTGCCTCTATAGCCGTCCACAATTGCGAAAGTGTTGCCGGTGTAGTATGTTGTGAACGAAATGACCTTTCGATTATGTCCCACAAATGCTCGACAGGATTCATGACGGGCGATATGGGTGGCCAAATCAATCTCCAGAATGTTCTTTACATTCCATCGTTGTTTGGGAACATGAAATCGATGAACGGCTGCAAATGGTCTCCAAATAGCCGAACGGAACCATTTCCAGTCAAGGATCGGTTCAATTGGACCACAAGACCCAGTTCACTCCATGTAAACACCGCCCACACTATTATGGAGGCACCACTAGCATGCACAGTCTCTTGTTGACAACTTAGGTCCATGGCTTCTTGGGGTTTGACCCACATTCTAATCCTACCATCAGCTCTTATCGGCTGAAATCGAGACGCATCTGACAAGGCCACGGTTTTCCAGTCGTCTAGGGTCCAACCGATATGGTCACGAGCCCAGGTGGGGCGCTACAGTCGATGTCGTGCAAAAAACCACTCTCGTGGATAGTCTGCTGCCATAATCCGTTAACGCCAAATATCGCCGCACTGCCCAAACGCATACGTTCGTTGTTCGTCCCACAATGATTTCCGCGGTTATTTCACGCTTGTTTGTTAGTACAGACAACTCTATCCAAACGCCACTGCCTTCGGTCGTTAAGTCCGTGGTGAAAGGTAATGCCTGAAATTTGGTCCTGCGTCCGGCCATCCTGATTTAGGTTTTCCGTGATTTCCCTAAATCGCTCCAGGCAAATGCCGGGATGGTTCCTTTGAAGGGCACGGCCGACTTCCTTCCCCGTCCTTCCCTAATCTGATGAGACCGATGACCTCGCTGTCTGGTCACCCTCCCCCAAGAACCCCCCCCCCCCCCCCCCTGAAATTTGGCATTCTCGGCACACTCTTGATACTGTGGATCTCGGAATACTGAATTTCTTAACTATTTCGAAATGGAATGCCCCATGCGTCTAGCTCCAAATGTCATTCCCCTTTCAAAGTCTGTTAATTTCCGTTGTGCTGCCGTAATCATGTCGGAAACTTTTTCAAATGAATCACCTGAGTAGAAATGACAGCTTCGCTAATGCAACTGCCCTTAGATACCCTGTGTAGCCGATATTGCCGTCATCTGTATGAGTGCATATCTTTATCTCATGACTTTTTGTCACCTCATTGTAATTCTCTATTCTCCGCGCCGTGGCTAAACATTTTGAGTGGTCCTTTACATTGCGAACACCATAATTTTCACCTCGCAAAGAGAAAGTCATCACTGATGAAATGATAATTAGTGGAAAGAGTTGACTACCCCACAATCCTCATCAAGCTAATTAAACATGTGTGCAAATAGTTATCGTCGTGGTTATCAGCAAGACTATTGGGATAATAAATGTGTGTAAAACACTGAAGAAGTAAGCGAGGAAAAATTCTGCAGACATCTACCGCAAGATTGTGGAACGTGTTCCTAGAATGACAAGATAGTGGTTACAGATAACGATGGGCCTACATCAAGCTGGCAGCATGATGGATCCCGATAAGCAATTTCCTACAGGTCGTTCGTGTTAGTTACAATGCAGTTCTGTATATCTACTCAGCACACAAGCGTTAGACTCTTATTTTAAATTCACTATCGCAAAATCGATCAACCTCCAAATGTGGAATAATGAAATACATTAAATATTTAGGAGTACAGTTACAGAGCGATTTGAAGTAGAAGGACCATGTGGTGATCAATCCACCCTAATCAGGCAATTGCTGTTGAGCGGGAGGGCCGGGCCACTTAAGCAACATTCACAGTTTATAACAACAACACTTTTGTTAAACTTTTCTTTAGGAAATAAAATTTTATCTTTAAAATTTTTGTAATAAGGCAAGTTAGCAAAAAATTCCTTACAAGCACGGGCAAGTGCCCTATTCAAACAACAACATTAATGAAACTTGAAACTTAGAGTGAAAATTTAATTCTAGAAACAACATTAATATTTAAACAGGTATTAAGTGATTCGCAAGTTAATTAAATTCTGTACACAGTAACGCTCGCAAACGGAGACTACAATAATGAGATAAAGTTTAACCAGTCATGGATATCACATTTTAAAAAAATAAAAATAAAGTACAAACAGATACACCCCTTCGTGACGTATTTTCAAAACAGGTGATGTCACATATGCACGGGCTAATTCAAGTAGCAGAAGGGGGGTCCACAGGACCCATACCAGAGGCGGCTAGACCCAGAACCCACAGCAAGCGGGCGAGCTGGACGGGATGCCACACACAGTACACTGTAACACACAAATCTTTTATAAAATCCTTTACAGATCCAAATCACGGCCGCACAACTCGATTCGGGTAATGTGGCCGAGTCCAGTTCCCACACTACAAGCCAGATTCGGTCTTGCAAACGTGTCAAACGCACCACAACCTCTGTGTCGCGCCCCGGCCTGCTCAAGCACGCTCCCCCTGATTCCCCAGCGCCGCGCGGCTCTCCGGTTGTCCCTCTCTAGCGCCACACACCTGTCGCGGCCAAAAGCCACGTCAAACGGCCGAGCCCAAAAATCACACCATGCTGACCTGATCGATCAATCGATACGAGCCGGCACGGCTCAGACCACATAAAAGTAACCATAACAAAGGTAGTTGAGAGATTTAAATTCAGTGGTACTGAAAGGGTACAGTACCGCCCGGCATTGAAAATAGGTACAACATACTTCATTATTTTTGTCAGAACAACACATTTTTTTTGTAAAATAACTCAATTTCAATTAATACAGCGAAGCCAGATACCAGTGTGGGAAAGAATGACAATTTATTTATTTAATTGACCACATGTGCACACTCCCACAAAATAAATCCCTACATCCAGTTTGGTGAGATCTGTGAAATGAATGAATGTATGGTCGTCTGCTAACTGCAGATAGTGAATGTGAATATATCATCATCTTTGAGACGATCCTTTGGCCACCTTTGGTGGGACCAAAGAGATGAAATTTACTTGAGCCTTGACCGCCTGAAATGTGGCTGACCAATACGGTAGCAAGGTGCTCCCCCACTTCAGCAGAGGTGCGAGAGGACCTGGAGAACGGCCATGTTTCAGCACTCTGCCGCTGGATCTTGTGCTGTTAAGACCTGTTTTAGTTGTGCTCCGTAAAGACGAAAGAGTGGAGACATGGTATGCATGTGGAATATTTAAGAGTAGTTTGAAATAATAATTTCTCTATTTCAGGAACTTTCGTGGGGAGAATTAAATGTCAGGCAGGTAATATTAATGGGATTGTAGTAATCTTCGGAAGTGACCAACGGTCACAATGAAACCACGTGTAGCAATAAGTTGAAATACTTCCGTGTGCTTAAGTTAAGCTGAATTACTAGCATGTGTACAATAAGTTGAAATGTTTAAGAAATAGCGTGTGTACAATAAGTTGAAATATTTAAGAAATAGCGTGTGTACCATAAGTTGAAATATTTAAGGAATGGCGTGTGCAGGACTTGAAATTAGAGACGAGTACTTCCACGTGGTGAGTACTGTGTGAGTCTCAATCTGTGTATGAGACAAAGGATAAAGAGAAGTACTCGTCCATGGTATCAGTTGAGGACTCGCGTGTGTGATGAATATGTTCTTAATATTACTTTGCGTGATATGATTCCGTGTGACGCTAGATTCAAACTCTGAGAGAGAAGCAAGGTGAGTCGGCCGTCTACCCAGCAACGCCACTTGGCTTGCATTGCACTGGAAGACGTGCAAATATCTCCAGAGTTCATAGTAGGAAAGTAGAATTACAAAGTGGGGCAGTGTCGTGTGAAACTGGGATAAATACTAATTGAAGTGGGAAAGCTGAAAGTGATAATATTGTGACTATTTAGTGTTTTGTATTCCATGTCGTAGTGTGGTGTATGTCATGTAATTTGGGTATGTGTGGTTTGCATGGGAGAGTAGCAAGGTAGTTTCAAAAGATTAGTGGGTTATGCTTGTTCCTTCTGTACTGCTCGGTCTGGAGGATAGTTTCGTGATGATGATTGTGAGAGTCGAAGTGTGAGAAATAATAAAAGATCCACCATCCTATCCAGAAAGTGCACTGTAGCGTTAAATAATTACGAGACCATAATATAGAGATTCACCAATGTAAAGCCATGCCCATTGGGCGGAATTTCTCATGTGTTATTGTTGTAGGTTATAGAATTTGTGTGTTTAGGTTAGAGAATTTATCGGAATAAATAAGATAGTGAAAAGAAAAAGATTGGTGGACTTTTCCTTCGAATTGTATGTTGCCATAATGTCGCGAATTTATAACGTGTGCGCCATTCATATTCAGTGCGGTGGCCACGTGTTGACAAAAGCCGATAAATAAAAAAAGAATGAAAATGTGGTATTGCCAGTGCGTAGTGTACAGTCAGAGTTCTGTAAATTACTGATAGTCAGATGCGTGTTTCCATTGCGTATTAATCATGTAGGAGGATAACTTGTAACATAAGTGTGAGTACTAGTGTTCATGTTACTCGATAAATAAGAATGAATCCACTCGCTTGGCAGACCACTTATCTTGCAGGCCTGACTGCTTGATGCCACAGTATGAGCAAGGCATGTGGGTGCCTCTCAGTACAATCTTCTGGAAGTGTTGCCCATCCATGTCTGAGGTAGTTTAAAAAAAAAACTCGTTTCAACCATAACTGAGTGGGACTGTCAGCAGGTCGGGTTGACGGAGGAAATAGGTGTGATATAAATAAGAGCTGCACACTTCATCGCGAATTGGTTTTGTAAGTGCGGAAGCATCACCGAGATGTTCATCAAAGCCGTGTGGCAGACGTTACAAGAGAGGCGTTTTGCAACACGTGTGACTTACTCTTAAAATTCCAGACGAGCACATTCGTAGAAGAATCAACCAAAAATTTTCTTCCTCCTATACATATGTCGCGAAAATAATATGAAGGTAAATTTAGAGTCATTCGATTTAATACGAAGGCGTACAGCAATCACTCTTCCCACGCAACATTCGCAACTAGGAGAGAAAAGGGGGGAGGGGGGATGACAGTGATACTCTAAGTACGTTTCGCCACAAACCGGAAAGTGGCTTGGACAGTATAGACGTAGAAGTAGCCTGTGTGCGTTATTGTACCGTCGCTCAACATAGTTGTAGTCGTATCCATTAGAGAACAAACTTGTTAGCAGTACTATTTGGCCGCCAAGTGCATGGGACATACTATTGTAAAGTTCCCCCATCATCACACCATGCGACGATGTTCCAGGTTAAATCTCAAACTCTTAAGCAGTGTCTCTCATTCCATCTGCTCCTCTCCCATCTGTCCTGCCCTCTACGAGAATCCCATCCTCCCCCTCTAAGTCCATCTCCCTACCCTCTTTCTCCTCCTCTGTCTCTCTGTCCATCTCCGCCTCCCCCTTCTCTCCCCACATTATCACACTCACCCCCATGGAAGATGGCTGATTCTTACCCCGACATTATTTCTTTGAAATAGTAAATAACATGTGCACCAAGTTCTTTTGAAATCGATACAGAGGTTTAGGAGGAGCTTTTTACCCACGACTTTACCCACATAGCAACTTTTCACATATGTTGTTGTTGTTTTGGTCTTCAATCCGAAGATTGTTTTGATGCAGCTCCCCATGCCACTCCACCGTGTGCGAGCCACTTCGTCTCCAAATAACTAGTGCAACCTACATCCTTCTGAATCTGCTTACTGTATTCATCTCTTGGTCTTCCTCCACAATTTCCTCCTCCCCCCCCCCCCCCCCACATAGACATCATGTCAACACAAAACTGGTGATCCCTTGATGTCTCAGAATGTGTCACATCAACCGATCCCTCCCTGTAGTCAGGTTGTGCCATAAATTTCTCTTCTCCCCAATTCTATTCGCTACCTCCTCATTAGTTACGTGCTCGATCCATCTAATCTTCAACATTCTTCTATAGCACCGCATTTCTAAATCTTCTATTCTCTTTTTGTCTAAACTGATTATCGTCCATGTTCCACTTCCATGCACGGCTACACTCCCGACTTATACCGTCAGAAGAGAGTTCCTAACACTCAAATATATATTCAATGTTAACAAATTTTTCTTCTTCAGAAACACTTTTATTGCCGTTGCCATCTACATTTTATAGCCTCTCTACTCCGGCCATCATTAGTTATTTTGCTGCACAAATAGCAAAACTCATCTACTACTTCAAATGTCTCGTTTCTAATCTAACTCCCTTAGCATTACCTAATTTAACTGTACTACATTCCATTATCCTTGTTTTGTTTTTGTTGATGTTCACCTTATCTCCTCCTTGGTAGACACTGTCCGTTCCATTCAACTGCTCTTCCATGTCCTTTGCTGTCTCTGACAGAACTACAGTGTCATCGGCAAAACTTTAAGTTTTTATTTCTTCTCCCTGAACTTTAATTTTGAACCCAAATTTTTCTTTGGTTTCCGTTACTACTTGTTCAATGTACAGATTGAATAACATCGGGGATAGGCTACGACCCTATCTCGCTTCCTTCTGAACCACTGCTTCCCTTTCATGCCGCTCGACTCTTAGAACTGCCGTCTAGTTTCTGTAAAAGTTGTAAATAGCATCTCGCTCTCTGTATTTTACTTCTGCTGCCTCCAGAATTTCAAAGACAGTATTCCAATCAACTTTCTCTAAGTCTACAAATACTAGAAACGTAGGTTTGACTTTCCTTAACCTATGTTCTATGAGAAGTCGTAGGATCAGTATTGCCTTATTTCTCCAGAATCCAAACTGATATTCCCAGAGGTCAGCTCCTACCAGTTTTCCCATTCCTCTGTAAGGAATTCGTGTTAGCATTTTGCAACCATGACTTGTTGAACTGACAGTCTGGTAATTTTCACACCTGTCAGCCACTGCTTTCTTTGGATTTGGAATTACTACATTCTTCTTGAAGTCTGAGGGTTTTTCGCCTGTCTCATACACCTTGTAGACCAGATGGGAGAGTTTTGTCATGGCTGGCTGTCCCAAGGTTATCAGTAGTTCTGACTGAATATCACCACCCCAGGGGCCTTGTTTGGACTTCGATCTTTCAGAGACCTGTCAAATTCTTCCCGCACTATCATATCTCTCCTCTCATCTTCAGCTACCTCCACTTCCCTTTCTGTAATATTATCGTCAAGTTCATCTCCCTTGTATGGACTCTCTATATACTCCTTTCACCTTTCAGCTTTCCGTTCTTTGCTTAGGGTTGGTTTTCCTTCTCAGCTTTTGATATTCATGTAGCAACTTCTCTTTTCCCCAAAGATCTGTTTAATTTTCTTATAGGTGATATCCATCTTCCCGTACTGAAATATGCTTCTATATCTTTAAATTTGTCCTCTAGCTATTCATGTTTAGCCATTTTGCTCTTCCTGTCACTCTTTTTTTAAACATTTGTATTCCCATTCGCCTGCTCTATTTGCTACATTTTTTTAAATTTTCTCCCTTCATCAGCTAAATTCAGTATCTGTTGTGCTATTCAAGGATTTCTACTAAGCCTTGTCTTTTTACCAATTTCATCCTCTGCTATCTTCACTATTTCATCTCTTAAAGCTCCCTATTCGTTTTCTACTGTATTCCTCTCCCATGTCCTAGTCACCTGTTGCCTATGCTCCATCCGAAACTCTAAACAACCTCTAGTTTTTCCATCATACCCAGGTCCCATCTTTTTAATTTCCTACCATTCTTATAAATTTCTTCGGTTTTAATCTACAGTTCATAAGCAACAGATGGTGGTCAGAATCCACATCTGCCACTGGAAATGTCTTGTAATATAAAACTTGGTTCCTAAATCTCTGTCTACCCCTTATTTAATCAATGTGAAACCTTCCGGTGTCTCCAGGTCTCTTCCACGTATACAACCTTCTTTTATTATCCTTAAACCAAGTGTTGGCGATGATTAGATGGTGTTCTACGTAAAATTCTACCAGGCGGCTTCTTCTTTCATTCCTTTCCCCCAGTCCATATTCGCCCATTATTTTTCCTTCTGTTCCTTTCCCTATTATAGAATTCTAGACCTCCATCACAATGAAATTTTCGTCTCCTTTAACTATGTGAACAATTTCTTTTATCTCATCATACACTTCTTCAATCTGTTCATCATATGTGGAGCTAGTTGGCACATGAACTTGTACTATTGTGGTAGGAGAGGGCTTCGTGTCCGTCTGTTATGATAATGCGTTCACTGTGTGGTTCACAGTCGCTTAACCACAATCCTATTTTCTCATTCATTATTAAACCCACTCCTGTATTATCCCCATTTAACTTTCTATTTATAACCCTGTATTCACCTGATCAGAATTACTGTTTCTCCCGCCACCGAACTTCACTAATGCCCAATGCATCTAACTTCAACCTATCCTTTTTTTTTAATTTTCTAGCCTACCTGCCCGATTAAGGCTCCGTTCCGTGAAATACCAGTTTTGTTTCTCCTGACGACGACATCCTCCTGAGTAAGTAATCCCCGCACGGAGATCCGAATGGAGGACTATTTTACCTCTGTAATATTTTACCCAAGAGGACGCCATCATCATTTAACCATACAGTACATATATTTAACATATTTCACTCATCTTTGAACACACATTTCGCTTGTATCTCTAGCGGATTCCGCCCAGCAGTTTCGTTTTCACGCAGATCAATGTTTACGACGTCATTTCTCCTGAACTACATGTCGTACAGTGGTATAATTCTGCAGGTACATACAGTGGTATGCAAGGACACTGTCTGCGAGATGTGTTGCGAATATACACTGGTATCCAAAATTAAAGTAACAAACGTAAATTTTGCACGGTTGCGTTTATTTTGGCACAAAACAGTATAAATAGGTGATAGTTAAGTAAAAACAATTTAGAGAATACAGAACGTAAACAACTGCAACATGTACACTCCTGGAAATGGAAAAAAGAACACATTGACACCGGTGTGTCAGACCCACCATACTTGCTCCGGACACTGCGAGAGGGCTGTACAAGCAATGATCACACGCACGGCACAGCGGACACACCAGGAACCGCGGTGTTGGCCGTCGAATGGCGCTAGCTGCGCAGCATTTGTGCACCGCCGCCGTCAGTGTCAGCCAGTTTGCCGTGGCATACGGAGCTCCATCGCAGTCTTTAACACTGGTAGCATGCCGCGACAGCGTGGACGTGAACCGTATGTGCAGTTGACGGACTTTGAGCGAGGGCGTATAGTGGGCATGCGGGAGGCCGGGTGGACGTACCGCCGAATTGCTCAGCACGTGGGGCGTGAGGTCTCCACAGTACATCGATGTTGTCGCCAGTGGTCGGCGGAAGGTGCACGTGCCCGTCGACCTGGGACCGGACCGCAGCGACGCACGGATGCACGCCAAGACCGTAGGATCCTACGCAGTGCCGTAGGGGACCGCACCGCCACTTCCCAGCAAATTAGGGACACTGTTGCTCCTGGGGTATCGGCGAGGACCATTCGCAACCGTCTCCATGAAGCTCGACTACGGTCCCGCACACCGTTAGGTCGTCTTCCGCTCACGCCCCAACATCATGCAGCCCGCCTCCAGTGGTGTCGCGACAGGCGTGAATGGAGGGACGAATGGAGACGTGTCGTCTTCAGCGATGAGAGTCGCTTCTGCCTTGGTGCCAATGATGGTCGTATGCGTGTTTGGCGCCGTGCAGGACTGCATACGACCGAGGCACACAGGGCCAACACCCGGCATCATGGTGTGGGGAGCGATCTCCTACACTGGCCGTACACCACTGGTGATCGTCGAGGGGACACTGAATAGTGCACGGTACATCCAAACCGTCATCGAACCCATCGTTCTACCATTCCTAGACCGGCAAGGGAACTTGCTGTTCCAACAGGACAATGCACGTTCGCATGTATCCCGTGCCACCCAACGTGCTCTAGAAGGTGTAAGTCAACTACCCTGGCCAGCAAGTTCTCCGGATCTGTCCCCCATTGAGCATGTTTGGGACTGGATGAAGCGTCGTCTCACGCGGTCTGCACGTCCAGCACGAACGCTGGTCCAACTGAGGCGCCAGGTGGAAATGGCATGGCAAGCCGTTCCACAGGACTACATCCAGCATCTCTACGATCGTCTCCATGGGAGAATAGCAGCCTGCATTGCTGCGAAAGGTGGATATACACTGTACTAGTGCCGACATTGTGCATGCTCTGTTGCCTGTGTCTATGTGCCTGTGGTTCTGTCAGTGTGATCATGTGATGTATCTGACCCCAGGAATGTGTCAATAAAGTTTCCCCTTCCTGGGACAATGAATTCACGGTGTTCTTATTTCAATTTCCAGGAGTGTATAACGGTAGACAAAAATTTCTTGTTTTTTTTTTCAAATTAACGGATTTGCACACACATGCCGACAACTGATTAATGTGCTCAGTATTGGGTGTGACCACCTTTGGCAGGAATATAGGCCTGACAACGACGGGATATGCTGAGAATGATGTCATCAATCTCATGTAGAGGCACTAACGCCCATTCTTCCTGAAGAGCTGCTCGCAAGTCTTGGGGAGTGGTTGGTGGATGCTGACGTGATGCAACCTGTCTCCTCAGTGCATCCCAGACATGTTCTATAGGATTCAAATCGGAAGAGTGAGCAGGCCACGCCATGCATGCAGTATCTTCCGTTTCCAAGAGAACATCAACCAACCGTGCTGTATGTCCATCAATACGAAGTCTTGGCCCGCAGCACCTCGCAACAACCGCACATGAGGTCTCAAGATCTCGTCTGTACAACTTCGTGAAGAGCTGTTCGAGTGGTCAGCATAATCCCTACGCACACCATTAGGAATCCTCCTCGATATCGGTCACTTTCCACAATGTTTGGGTCCCGAAATCGGGTTCCACGTTCCTTCCAGACGAATCCGTCGAGAATCACTCTCCAGACAAGATCGGGACTCATCTGTGAGTATAATATTGGCTCATTGTTCGATCGTCCAGGTGCCATGTTACGACTCCACTTTAGACGTTTCCTTCTGTGAACACGCGTCAGAGATTCACACACAGAAAGTCTCCGACAATAAAGGCCACCCTACCGAAGACGTCTTTGCACCGTATGCCTCGATACAACACGTCCAGGGGATGCTGCGAGGTCAGACGTCAGCTGCCGTGCAGTACTTAAGAAGTACCGTCGTGCCCTTGCAGCCAAGATTGTCGCCATATCCGAGAAACAACAGAGCGATTTACATGAAGCCACCGGGCCACATCAATTTGCGACTGTCGTGCTTCCATTGTTCCTCGGACTCTCCACTGCAGAGAGACTGGTACGCGTCTTCTGTTTGCCGTACTGCACCGTCTGTAACTGTGTACACATCTATATCTACATCTACATACATACTCCACAACCCACCATACGGTGCGTAGCGGAGGGTACCTCGTACCACAACTAGCATCTTCTCTCCCTGTTCCACTCCCAAACAGAACGAGGAAAAAATGACTGCCTATATGCCTCTGTACGAGCCCTAATCTCTCTTACCTCATCTTTGTGGTCTTTCCGCGAAATATAAGTTGGCGGTAGTAAAATTGTACTGCAGTCAGCCTCAAATGTTGGTTCTCTAAATTGCCTCAGTAGCGATGCACGAAAAGAACGCCTCCTTTCCTCCAGAGACTCCCACCCGAGTTCCTGAAGCATTTCCGTAACACACTCGTGATGATCAAACCTACCAGTAACACATCTAGCAGCCCGCCTCTGAATTGCTTCTATGTCCTCCCTCAATCCGACCTGATAGGGATCCCAAACGCTCGAGCAGTACTCATGAATAGGTCGTATTAGTGTTTTATAAGCGGTATCCTTTATAGATGAACCACATCTTTCAAAAATTCTACCAATAAACCGAAGACGACTATCTGCCTTACCCACAACTGCCATTACATGCTTGTCCCACTTCATATCGCTTTGCAATGTTACGCCCAAATATCTCATCGACGTGACTGTGTCAATCGCTACACTACTAATGGAGTATTCAAACATTACGGGATTCTTTTTCCTATTCATCTGCATTAATTTACATTTATCTATATTTAGAGTTAGCTGCCATTCTTTACACCAATCACAAATCCTGTCCAAGTCATCTTGTATCCTCCTACAGTCACTCAGCGACGACACCTTCCCGTACACCACAGCATCATCAGCAAACAGCCGCACATTGCTATCCACCCTATCCAAAAGATCATTTATGTAGATAGAAAACAACAGCAGACCTACCACACTTCCCTGGGGCACTCCAGATGATACTCTCACCTTCGATGAACACTCACCATCGAGGACAACGTACTGGGTTCTATTACTTAAGAAGTGTTCGAGCCACTCACATATTTGGGAACCAATCCCATATGCTCGTAACTTAGTTAGGAGTCTGCAGTGGGGCACCGAGTCAAACGCTTTCCGGAAGTCAAGGAATATGGCATCCATCTGATACCCTTCATCCATGGTTCGCAAGATATCATGTGAATAAAGGACGAATTGCGTTTCGCAGGAGCGATGCTTTCTAAAGCCGTGCTGATGCATGGACAGCAACTTCCCTGTCTCAAGGAAATTCATTATATTCGAACTGAGAATAAGTTCGAGAATCCTGCAACAAACCGATATTATGGATATTGGTCTGTAATTTTGAGGATCCGTCCTTCTGCCCTTCTTATATACAGGCGTCACTTGCGCTTTTTTCCAGTCGCTCGGGACTTTACGTTGGGCAAGAGATTCGCGATAAATGCAAGCTAAGTAAGGAGCCAATGCAGTAGAATACTCTCTGTAAAACCGAATTGGAATCCCATCAGGACCTGGTGATTTATTTATTTTCAACCCATTCAGCTGCTTCACAACCCCAGGGATGTCTATCACTATGTCCTCCATACGAGAATCTGTACGAGACTCAAACGGTGGTATGTTTGTACGATCCTACTGCGTGAAAGATTTCTCAAATGGTAAATTTAAAATTTCAGTTTTCGTTTTGCTGTCTTCCATTGCCAGGCCAGACTAATCAGTGAGTGACTGGATGGAATCCTTCGACCCACCTACCGATTTTACGTAAGACCAGAACTTCCTTGGGTTTTCTGCAAGATCTTTTGCTAAGGTATGACGGTAGTAGTGGTTGTATGCTTCGCGCATCGCTCTTTTTACAGCAGCACGAATCTCTAGTAACTTTTGCCTGTCCTCATTCTCCCGATCTTTCTTGTACCGCGAGTGCAATGTCTTTGCTTCCTGAGCATTCTCCGAATTGCGCTGTTAAACCACGGTGGGTCTTTTCCGTCCGTAACCCACGTTTTCGGCACATACTTCTCCAATGCGTGATTTACAATGTGTTTAAAATTTGCCCATAATTCTTCCACGTTCATCGTACCGGAAGTAAATGAAGTCGATTCATTTACTTAGTGGGATGCTAACAACTGCTTATCTGCTCTTTCTAGTAAGAATACTCTCCTAGCCTAATTGACCGACTTTTTAACTTTCGTAACCATAGTCGTAATGACATCATGATCACTGATCCCTTTCTCAACACTGACACAGTCGATGAGGTCTGGGTCTGTTCGTGACTACCAGATCTAAAATATTTCCATTACGCGTTGGCTGTCGATTTAGCTGCTCAAGACAGTTTTCGGATAATGTGTTCAAAAGTAACTCACACGACGGCTTGTCTGTACCACCTGTAATGAATCCATTGTAATGAATCGATTGTGGGTGTGGGACTACCCGACAAATACTACCACGTTTGTTGGGTGCCCTGACGTCATTGCTGGCATTATTATCCGTTGGTCAGAATGCCATCTTCTGTGCAGAACACGCTCGTAGGGACATCTGTTGACATTCGGTATGATTATATCGTGACTTAGAGTCAGGGCGGGGAAATAGCGATTTGTTGCTTTAATTTTAGACACCAATGTAGTTAGTAGTAAAGATGAAATAAAGTAAAACGTCATGCAGTATTACTACGTGAACAGCTAAAATATAGTAAGCGATAAACTTTTTTCCTTTCATCATTCAGTGGAGTGTGTCAGCGTGAAAAAGTCTCTTAATGGTTTGAAGTGATGTTTGAAGTCTGTTTCCAGTCACTAAATCAATCGTTCTCCAATACTAGATGAATATAGTCTGGCTATTTACTGGTCGTGAGCTTCGATATTTCTTCCCCCTCCACCCGCAACCCTCTGAGATGGAGGTGGCTCTTGCCCCGACAGTTATATGTATACCAAGTTTAGTTCAAATCGATCCAGTGGTTTAGGAGGAGATGCGGAACATACATACAAACATACACCCACATTTATAATGTGTATCTACAGTACCTCACACCTCGTAACAGGTCGAAGGTAATCTTCTAGAACAGCTATGCGTGTGCCCTGCCTTGTTTCCAGTGCTCGCTGCTTCGGTTAGCATCTGACCTTGATATTTAAACGATAAAATCTTCAAGTATTTTGTAGATTAATTAAGATGACTTTTAGTTCGTATCTGTTTTTCTTTTGTGGTTGGAGTGTTAGCAAGATAAGGACCATGAAACGAATGATCGGTTTACATGTCAAAATTAGGATATCCCTGACAAAATTTCTCCTAACACGTGTGTGATAGTTGTCTGAACTTCCTTTTAGGTAAAATTATGAGTAATACTACAGCATAAATCTTCATAATGAATCAGCTTCTGGCAAGCAGTCGAGAAGGTTGTCACCGGAACTATATTCAGAGTATAGCGAATAAACTTCCGAACTCTTAAGCTAGTGAAACCAAAGTGAGAAAAAAAAACGCTTTTAGCATCTAAAACTTCAGAAAATACTTGACTGCCCATTACTGTTATGAATTTTGACTAATGTATTGTAGAAGATCAAAAACCCATGAATAGCGAAAATCTTGTCAAATGCATATATCAAAATTAATAATTGGGAACTACGTTTCGGCGGCCTAAGAAGACGGAGGCTTTCCAAGACCAAATAAACAAAATTTTGAAGAACATTAGAAGGTATTTGCTGTTTAGTATTTTATCATATTCTGTCACCGACGGAAAATTCGATTGATGTTATAAGGGAAAAAAGTTTGAAAATTACTGAAGCAGAAATTAAGCAATATATCAGACATTTGTGAAATATAACGACTTATAGACATGTTGCCACACTAAATATATGACTAGGGCAGCTAGTGAGACTGCATAAATGTCAGAGACTGAAATGAAAACCGTACAGATCTAGTGATAAGCTAGATGTACATTCTTCAAGTTGAAAACTAGTCATATCAAGTAAAACGGAGAGCGACCGTTGGTACCTAAAATGAATGTTCACTACTTTTGATGCAGCAGGCATTTTACTTTTACAAATAATTAAGTTTTCTAAATGATTTAAAATATTTATGTAGCTCTAAAATTACCTTAAAATGAGGCTGACGACGTTCATGGAGCTGAATCACCTGTAGAGGTATATTTTGGGGAAAATCCATCCTCCTTTCCTTTTTCGTGGCGAATCTGTCCATGACTCTCTCGTTGAAACCTGGAAGTCTGCGTATCATTTCATTTTTAATAGATAGCATGGCAAGAGCAGACAGCCTGTCATCATGAACGGTACTTTTAAGAAACGTTTTGATACGCGACAAAGTGGAGAAATACCTCTCTGCTTCACACTGATATTCCAGCTGATAATTTCAAAAATTTCATAACGTCAACAGAAGGTTATTGCAGCTTATTTCCAATTAAAAACTTCAGAAAAGCAATTGCCTTTTTCATTTCCTGAAAACATTTCGAGAATAAATGATTAATAGTTCTGTTTTTAATTTAGCTTTATTTAAAAATGGATAGGACAGCACAAGAGCAGAAATTATTTTTTTGGGAAATTTACTTTTCAACTTAGGGAAGAAGTGCTGGTCAAGTAAATTAGAGTCGAATAAGTGGCTGGAGAATTCAAACGTTTGTTTATTTTGCTGAATTATTATGTCACACACTTCCTTTGTTGCTGCATTCCTTGCTTTATGCTTCTCCTCGCTCTTCTTTTTGCTACATTTGGTTCTTCCTCGATTACGATATTATCAACTAGTCTCTAATTTTCAAAATTCCATTTTCGAATGATGTTGTTGCTTGATTTATTGAGACGGAGTCAGTGGTGTGCCTTCGTAAGTGGCTGTACAAGATATCCACGTGTGGCATTAGTTTATAAAATACCTCTAATCAAAAGGAAAATTTCGGCTGTTGTAGTTTCAACCTTAGACCATATGCTTGATTCGCAGTTGGAGTCTAGTTGCTGTCATCTTCAGTGTGTTGAAGACATTCTAGATTGACCTCTTTATTCTTATGAACTATAAGGACTGTTCTCGAGTTAAAGTTCCATCTCGTGACTGCTCCATGATGGACTCTTCGTTTCACATTTGCATTCTAAATAGCCACTCTTAGAGGTTAACGAGAGGAGGACATTGGTACCTCTGGAATAGTACTGAAAACGGTTTTACTTGTTTATTTTGATTTGTAGCTTGGGAAAGAATTAAGTTCATCTGGTGTGCGTAACAGTGCACATAATACACGAAATGATAATCTTTTCTTACAATTGCTTGGACCCTGAACGTTGGCCGCGCATGACGCAAGCACCATAATAGCTTTTAGTTGCTCCTTTTTCTTTCTGTGTTTAGACAACATCGGCGAAGGCATTTTTAATGCAAGCTGTGAAGGAGGATACATCGTTACAAGATAGCTTTAAAAATGCTCAATGTCTTTCCACAGGCTCCTGTAGATAATAAATAACGAAACACCACAATCAACGGAAATTTAAAAAAATGTTTAAGAAGTCCATCTGCTATCACTGTCATAAGCTCAACTTTTGGTTGCTCATGACACATACGTAAAATACGCTCTAGTAAATCATTCCGCATATCCTTGAATGTACCCTTAAAGACTTTAGCATTGTTCATGTGCTCTTTTAGAGCTGCATCTAAAGCTGATGTAAAATTTAGTAGTCCTCTGAATATTCCACAATTGTTACATTCTGCTGTTTCATCATGTCCACGTAAGACAAGTCAAACTCACCGCAGAGCTTAATATTGTCAATTATTTTGGAAAGAACATAATTATTTTTCCTTACGTCATCATTGTGTCTTTCCATTTTCTGTCTGAAAGCTGTGCTAAGCTGTTGTCAAAGACTGATAAATCTAAATAAACATTCTTATGTGCAATGAATTCCTCGTGCTTCTTAACATTCTTCGTTAGATGAATTAGATCTGACACACTACATGTCCAGCTTATATCTTCACCCATAGGAAACAGCAAGCACGAAAAAGAAAATAGTGTATTTGTAAAAATGCAGCCGCAAATCCAACTATTTCATTTACACTGAAAGAGCTGCAAAATTTCTTACCTCGGCTTATTTGTGCATATTCTGATCCGAGCTAAAGCATCGACCTACGAGGCTTCACGCTTCTCTTCCAAGCTCAAAACTGACAAACTTGTTTCTAAAAGATATTAAACGCTGTTCATTCTTCTTTGAACACAAACTCCAAGAACAGATGAAAATCATATGAACACTGAAGCATATTAAAAAACTGAATACACTGTTATGAGATCATAAGAAATTATTCCGTTGTAATGAAGACACACGTGCTCACAGCTTTGGTTGTGGTGTGAGCTGCAGCCTTTCAGCTCTAGGCAATTCCTGCGTTTCCGTCAGAGTTCGACTCGCATTCGAGCTGGTTTTCCACCAGTGTACGTTCACATATTACTAGTGACGTCTCCTCTAGTCCCTCCCTGTCTAAAGAACACCCTTAAGCTTGCTGACGGAGGCTCAGAAGTGAAAATGAACCTCGGCAGTGCCTGGGCAACGCTTTAGCACGTATGCGCGCTATCTGAACGTATTTCAAAGTTTTTCATACGATAAAAATACTTGGAAAATGAAGATAAAATGATCTAATACGAGAAAGAAATGAGGAATAATTGTTAAATTTATGCCTTTATAATTCGCAAATCTTTTTTTTCCGTTTGTTCATTGAAGTAAGATTCGTCGTTGTTGCCAGAGATTGAGAACAAAAGAAAATAGAAATAGCATAGGAACATGGGGCCACAGAAATGATAAGTTTAACGGGGCCACCACTGTTTAGTGTGCATCATTAATACTCCTCAGGTGAATACAGTCCGTGAAAGGGGTGAACAGCAAACAGTTCAGAAGAAATTTTTCTGCACCGGAACATCTACTGTCAGTTTTGAGAGGCTGGGCTCGGATTTGGGAGTTTTGGGTTTCAAATCAAGCTATCGTAATCCAGATTCTCTACGATTTCCGTAAATAGCTTTGGGCGAATGTTAGAATGGTCCCCTCAGAAAGCTGCTATTGGCTTTCGTCCCCTTCCTTGTCCATTGATCCTATGCTTCATTTTCTACAACCGCGTTGTTGACGAGTTTGAGTTCTGTAACTGAAACTACTTCTGAGATTTCGAATATTACCTAAAACCAAGATTTTGTAACTGTCCATTACGTTACGTCGATACGTTACGCCATTTCCGAGTTAATTAGAATTGAAGTCAGCAAATGCGGTCACTGGAGTAGTAAATTCAAGCAGCCTGCGAGGTACAATTACTGGCAGTTGTTTTCTTAGCTTATATGATAGCGAGAGACTGTTCAGCCTTTGCCTCGAGTTCGATCCTTGCTAACGTCTCATATCCATTTTTTGTATCACCCTCTTGTTCGGTTTTAAGAACAGAGGCACAGTACAGCGTCAAAATGGTGTCTACTTACGACTCACGTTACAAGCAGCGTGCTGTTATTGATTTCTTGCGTGCAGGAAAAGTAGCAGTGGTGAACATCCATAAACGTTTGTGTGGAGTGTATGGCGGTGCTGCAGTTGATAGGAGTACAGTTGGCGATGGGTAAAGAAAGTTACAGCCTCAGGAAGTGCAGAAACAGAGCTCCATGATCAGCCACGCTCGGGACGTCCTGGCACGGCCACTCCTCCAGACATACTGAATCTGAATAAACTCAAGAACCGTTTCCGACGCGTTCTATCGGACAAGAATCCATCAGAAAACTTGCTCCAACACGATAATGCATGCCCACACACAGGTCAGAGAACCCGGGAACACATCGCCAAATTGGGTTGGACATTATTGCCTCATCCACCCTACAGTCCAGACCTGGCACCCTCGGACTTCCATCTCTTTGGGCAGCTTAAAGATTCTCTGCGGGAAACACACTTTGAAAGTGACGAGAGTGTCAGTCATGCAGTGAAGACATGGTTACACCTACAGGACATGAGCTTTCACCAGCATGGAATACATGCTCTTCCACAACGTTGGCGTACAGCTATAGAATGTGATGAGACTACGTAGAAATGTAGGACATGGACAAGACATATTGATGTAAATTATCATCAAGTTCTGACTCTGAACAATAAATATGTTCTGAGAAAAAAAAAGTGTGGGGCATTACTTATTGAACGAACCTCGTAATTCGGAAACGGCGGAACGTATCGAATTTAATTTCTTAACAATTATTTCTCAAGACAACCTACCCTCCAATACCCTTACAAGCTTTTGTTTTTGACAGAGTTACGTTTTCAGTTTCAAGTAGTTTGCTGCAAGACTCTTAACGTAACTGGGCTCTGCTACAGATAACAGAAAAATCGCAATACGAGGGCTATAATTTAAGTTGCACATTACACTGTCCATACTGTTTAGTGTGCATGATTGCAATCAACACTTGTGACATTGTTAGTTAGGTAAGCCCATCCACCACGGGAAGGTCGTACCACACAGAATGGGAAAAATCGGTTTTAATTGTCCTGATGCCAAAAACTGCATAAAAAGCAAGACGACATCAGTTTTTGTCTTGAGACTTGTGCAAGGCGTGCTCGATATGCTGTCTAGTGTTCTCTGCGGCAAGTTAAAATCGAGAAACAGCATGTTTTACAATAATGCGGAGCGTTTCGGGGGGCACGATCAGAATGAAATGCGCAATGCGGCCGTCAATTCAGGTACGTTCGGAATTGGAGCTCTGAACACAGCGTCTTTCAGATAACCCCACAGGTAGAAGTCACACAGATTACGATCAGGTGATCTGGACGGGCAGGCTGTATGGAAGTTGTGGTGTCACCGCCAGACACCACACTTGCTAGGTGGTAGCCTTTAAATCGGCCGCGGTCCGTTAGTATACGTCGGACCCGCGTGTTGCCACTATCAGTGATTGCAGACCGAGCGCCGCCACACGGCAGGTCTAGAGAGACTTCCTAGCACTCGCCCCAGTTGTACAGCCGACTTTGCTAGCGATGGTTCACTGACAAATTACGCTCTCATTTGCCGAGACGATAGTTAGCATAGCCTTCAGCTACGTCATTTGCTACGACCTAGCAAAGCGTCATTACCAGTTACTATTGATGCTGTAAAACATGTACCGTCAAGAGCGATGTTCACCAATTATGGATAAGTTAAGTATTCCAGCAGCTACGTACGTTTTTTGTTAGTCTCATTTCCTTGTCCTGTTCCAGACCTCACGCCAGCCTGCGTGAGCTAAAACGCGTGCCTTTCGGCTTCCTCTCATAGTGGGTTGGCTGTCTTGCCAATCCACAACAGAAGTAACAGTTGATAATTCTAGTATTTCCAGAATTCCTCTGCAGCACCCGCTTCACTTGCTGTGCAACGCCATCCTGCATAAAAATTATGCTAGCCACACACCCACGCTGTTGAAGCGTTGGAATGACGTTGGTGTGCAAGAGACTCTCAAAGCGTTTACCGGTGACAGATGAAACAGGTAACGGGATCGACAGGACTCATCTCCTCGAAAAAATACGGCCCTACGATAAATGGTTCCCTCAAACTGCACCACATAGTCATCTTTGCGGTATGAAGTGGTACTGGTTGTTGTGCATGCTGATTTCCTGTTGTCCATATTCTGCAAATCTGCGTATTCACACGTCCTCGGATATGGAAATTGGCTTCGTCTGTCCGCAGAATGTGCCATGACCATTCATTGTCGCGCGGGATTAGCCGAGCGGTCTCAGGCGCGGCACTCATGGACTGTGCGGTTGGTCCCAGCAGAGGTTCGAGTCCTCCCTCGCGCATGGGTGTGTGTGTTTGTCCTTAGGATAATTTAGATTAAGTAGTGTGTAAGCTTAGGGACTGATGACCCTAGTAGTTAAGTTCCATAAGATTTCACACACATTTGAACACTTTTTGAACCATTCAATGTCCACTTCCGTGAGAGCAAGAAATTCCAGAGCGAACATTTGTCTTGCTGGTAGGCCAGCAGGAAGCAACTTCTGAACATGGATGATTTTGTATGGATAGCAATGCAGGATGTTTCCGTGGGATTTTATGAACCATGCTCGCAGTTATGTTCAACGTTGGGGCCATTCCCTGTGCAATGCATGTTTGCACTCCAGCGCTAGACCATTCCTGAAATACTATTGCCACATCTTCGACAGACGTCGGATCAAGTGCAGTCCTCCCTCTGCCACATTGCACTTCAAAAGTAGCTGTATTTTCCAATTTTGTAATCGTTTTCTCCAGACCCTTACCAAACATCGGACTAATGCCTTTGCCGCGCGGGATTAGCCGAGTGGTCTGAGGCGCTGCAGTCATGGACTGTGCGGCTGGTCTCGGCGGAGGTTCGAGTCCTCCCTCGGGCATGGGTGTGTGTGTTTGTCCTTAGAATAATTTAGGTTAAGTAGTTTGTAAGCTTAGGGACTGATGACCTTAGCAGTTAAGTCCCATAAGATTTCACACACATTCCAACATTTGAACTAATGCCTTTTTTCATACTCTTGAGTGCTCGAAACTTCTGCAGGGCTGCTGGTGCACAGTCACCGTTCTTGTAAAAGAGCTTTACTAGCTGCCTTCGAACCTTCATGGGGACAGTCATGTTGCACGTCTCGCCGTATGTGGCGCCTTTGCTGGTGTGCATATTCTGACGCTCACAGCGCCATATTTGGTCAAATTTCCCTTTGTTTCTTTTTATTCCGTGGCGTATCCTCCTGCGTCAGTAATATACTGTTCAAATTTGACGTTATTCTGAGCAGTGGTTCTATTTCTACAGCGTTTTGAAACTGAAACTTTTCTTCGAACTGTTGTAACAAGAAACGTGATACATTCAACATAGTGAAACGTTTCCATTGTTCCACGCTCCAATCTCGATGATCCCGTGACCACTAGCAATCGTAACTGACGTCGTTGGGTCGACATGGGAAGACGTAAGAGTCGTCTGCTGTGGAGTCCCATGTCTTAAATGTGCGCTGAACGGTGTGAGCTGAAACACTTGTGCCTACAGCAGCATTGTACTGCCGCTGACTGCCGTCTATCCTACTTTCGAGAGAAGGAAATCCTCCCAACTCCACGTCCTGTGGCGTGACATAGATCCCCAACACCTTGTCGCCTATTCGTGGTTTCATCGTACTTCAGTCACGTTCACGACATCAACACGCGAGCAGCGACCAACTTTGCCATCTCCGAGATGCGCGTACTCAGGCCTAGAGTCACAACAGTCTGCCCTTTGCAAAAGGCGCTTATGTCAATGGACTTCCCCATTTGCGGCCGGTACCGGCTTTAGAAAGATTTTCCGTTAGTCTATGCTCCATTTCTTTTATTCGTACATTCCAAACCGCATCACAAAATGTTTTGGCAAACAGACAGAAAGTAAGCGAGAGGGAGGAAGAGAGGGAGTGGGAGAGGGATTGTTACACAATTAGCTATTTAAGAACGACAGGTTGCATATTTTATTTAACTCTCTTCATGAGAGAATTAATTAAAATTTCGCATTTTTGAAACGGATACTTTCCATTGATTTTTATAGTTTTATAATTATTTTAAGTGGGATGTATAGCTCCGACTAGACTAAATTTATTGCTCCTCGATTTCATCGGGTCGTATACGTCGCACTTAAAATAACTGTTTTGCTAGGGATTACGCTCTGTAAAAAGAAGAAAGCAAGTACCATTATCATGTCAAAGAAATTTATTTATTCACAGCTTAACATTTTTATGAAATTTTTCAAAACATGGTTGAATACAAAGCGGTACTTTGCAGTAGCTGCATATGCAATTAATTGTTATCTCTTGCTACTGTGTGCTGCGTTATCTGCATCGTATACTTGTGCTCTTTGCTGGGAAATGTTTTCCATCTTGTGGTGTCACAAGGTTTAGGCCTGTCCCACCCCTCATTAAATCGACCAAGACTTATACGAATAATTGTAAGAACAATTATTATTATTATGTTCTTTAAGTTTGTTTTGGGGTTTTCAGAAATACTGTGGAAAGAAAGTTTATTTATGTTGCAGCTAACGTGGAAGACGTTGCCCAACGATCACCACGAAAGTTCGACGTAGCGGCAAGTGGGCAAGGAATAAAGCGAATGCTGCAAACTACCGCGAGCTAAGGAAGAGCCTGGGCCGCGAGGGCGTCGAGCTTCCTAGGCCGTTGTCGGACGACGTCAAAGGAAGAGATATTCTGCTTTCTCTTTGTAAACAGATCGATCGAGTCTTGGAAGGTTCATGTAAAACGTATAGGCGGGTGACACATTAGATGGGACCCGATGCCTCTAATACTTCCACAGTTAATAAAAATTGGTTAAACGGCAAAACCAATAGCTCAGCATTTATATAGATAAAAAGTAGTAAAGATATAGGAAAGGAAGAGTTGCAGCGTCAGAACGAAAAGTGATAAATCGCTCAGCAACGAAGAAGGACGTAAACAGCGGGCGTTACGTGGTGAAAACAAATCAACTGATAAAATAGTAAGTCTGTAATTAAGCATAAAACCACGTAACACTGCAATCTGCATATAAACGCAGATCATCATCTGTACAAAAAGGTATGTATCTGCAGTGAAGTGGCAAGATAATAAGCCAGTTAAAGTTTTGTGAACTGCTCACCACCTGAAAGGTATAAGATTCGTCACAAGAAAAAATGGAGACGGTACAACCCCAGCTTCAGCCATAGCGGAGTACACAGTTGTGATGGGAGCTGTAGAATGGTTCGACCAGCGAAGAGAAAGATATGCTATTGGCAGCAGATCACTCAAATGGTGGCATTGCCGTTCTTATTTTCTTTTCAACGTTGCAATAGTAAGCAATTTCATCATGTGGAACTGCAATAATGGAGGAAAATGTGACCAACTTTCTTTTCACCTTGCTCTTGTAAGCTAACTTTCAACGGGGAGAAATATAAAGAGAAGGGAAGGCAAAAATTCAAAGTAAGAAATGAACAAGGAGTTTGTGGAGTTTTCCGATTAATATCAAATCAAAGGAAATAAAATAAGATTACAGCACCGAATAAAATATACAAATGTAAAAATTTAGACATAGATATGAACAAAAGACACAACCAGAAACTCTGTACACACGCTGACCATATAACAAAACCGCGAAACGAGTTCCAAAGTGTTTTATCAATAAATATTTGCACAAATCTGTATATTTCTATTTTCTGTTCTTCAGAGAAGCGGCTGCGAAGGGCATCTGACTCCAGAGAAGCGGCGTATTATCGAGCTCTGGGGCTTACAACCTCGGTTCTATTACCGGGAAGGATTTGTCCAGCACACACTAGTTTGAACAACCAAGCAACATGGAATGTCGTCACAGAAAGGACACTACCCCAGGTAGTACCTCTTTGAGGGAATCTACCACTCTTAGGAGTACAATCAAGCCTATGGATTCTGGGGAGCCTGAACCTAGATGCTTTGAAGACACGACTACGCATGCAAAATTCAAGACAAAACAGAACTAATATTTTGGGACTTTGAACGTCAATTCTCTATCGAAAGTTGGGAGGCACAAAGAGTTGACGATTATGATGGACAAACAGGACATAATCATCTTGGACATTCAAGAAACTACATACTTAGATGAGGATACAATGGCCGTTGAAGGTTACAGGATTTATAAAGGTAAAAGGGCAGTCAAAATAGTTAAGAACATGCCTGTACTTGGCACAGCTTTTGTTGTTCATAAGAAGGTTGTCAGTTCAATCGTGGAGTTCTTCAGCCCTTCTGAGAGGCTTTCTATCCTAACTCTCATCTGTGGTATCAAAGGACACACACTGATCAATGAAGACAACAGACGAATTCCTAGAAAGTTGAACAGTTTTGGGACCTTCTTGAAGAACAGTTAGAGAATATACCATCTAAGAACATAAAGATCCTACTAGCTGACTTTAACGCTCAGCTGGGAATAGAACCGCAATTCAGATCAACAATTGGAAAGTATCCTGCTCACAATATGACTAACAGAAATGGTATAAGACTCGTCAATCTGTGTCGATCCTTCAACCTTCAGGTAATGTCAAGATTTTACAGACACAAGCCAAGTAAACAGAAGACTTGTCGATCACCAGGCAATGTGTGTGGAGAGAAACAGATTGATCATGTAGCAATCTCTAAGAGAGTAATTAAGATCAAAATGAATTTCATCCCTCTCAATAAGGCCGTGAAAACCAGAAATAAAATTCATAAATATGACGTTGCGAAGCTCAAAATCAGTCAAAACGTATGAGAACAATACCACCAGCAACTGACATTTGAATCCCATAAATGGACGGATCTCGCCTCCAAGATCCAACAAGCAGCTAATACTGCAATCCTGACAGCTAAAACGAGAAAGGTGGTGGAATGAGGTTTGTGATGAGGTGGTGGCCAAAGAACAAATACATGGACAAAATGGAACTCGACCAGGAGACCTGAAGATTTTGATGTATTCCGTGAAGTTCTAAAATATGCAGCCAGAACTCTACGAAGGGCTAAGCGATTGTATGAGAAACAGTAGTTAGAACAGATCGATCAGGATTTCAGGAAAAACAATGCCAGAGACTTCTATCAGACGTTCAAATCGAATCTGAAAGGATACCAAGCCCCTAGTCTTTGTTTTAGAGACGAAAATGGAAAGCTCAGCCTCACCAACAAAGAAAACTGCACGGTCATGTCTCGTTATTTTGAAAACCTACTTAATTGTGATGAACCGAAATCAAGATTCTCTGTATGTGCCCCGATCGACAAACTACCCAACTCATCTCCACGTAGTAAAGAGGAGATCAAAGAGATCATCAATAACCTTATGAATGATAAGGCAGCTGGAGAGGATTCAATAGCGGCGGAACTACTGAAGCTGGCAAATAATGAAACTCTATATGTACTAGTCCAATTTTTTGAGGAGACCTGGATAACTGGGATGATACCAACTGAGTGGCAGTCAGCTTTAATCCATTTTCTACACAAATAAGGCGATAAAAAGAATGTCAATAACTATAAGGGCATCTCATTAGTATCTATTCCATATAAGATTCACTCCAAAGCGATACAGAACATCTTGACCAACTGATTGGGGAATATCAATTTGGTTTTTGAAAGGGCCGTTCTTGCCCAGAACAGATCTTAAACCTGAAGAACATCATCAGGTACAAAAAAACTGGAGGAAATAACTACGTGGTCGTGTTTGTTTATTTTCAGAAGGTATATGACTCCATCGACCGTCAGGCATTAATGAATATTTTGCAACAGTTTGGGGTGGATGGCACATCAAGAAAGCTAATCAAACCAAGTCTCACTAACACAGTGTCAAAAGTAAAATTTATGGGTGAGATATCAGAACCCTTTACAGTCAGAACAGGCGTAAGACAAGGAGATGGACTATCCCCACTCCTTTGCAACTGAGTCTTGAAAAAGGTCATTCGAGAGTGGAGAAAGTTGTTAGCCATAGAATAAACAAATGAAGAGTGGTTCAGGCTTGGTCCTAAGAGCAAACGGGTGTACAATGACTGCTTGGTCTTTGCAGATGACCTGGCCATTTTTGCAAACAACATAGAATCAGCAATCAACAAGATCAATAGGCTGTGAGAAATTGCTGAAAAAGTTGGACTCCAGATTTCTAGTCAAAAGATAAAATATACGGCGAACATCTGTGATGGACGTGAATGGATGATCACCATTCTGGGAAAAATCGGGCGAGTTAAGAATTTCAGGTATCTCGGTGAAGTCATCCATGAGAATGGATTAGAAGAAGAAGCAATTAATGTCAGGATGAGGAAGTTAGAATAAGCATACCAACTGACAAATAATACCTATAACAAAAAGTCTATGAGAGTAGGGACCAAGTTCCGACATTATAATACAGTTGTAAAACCTGAGGGCTTATATGCGTCCGAAACTTTGACCGTGAATAGACAAGGTCAAGCTGAGCGGCTGGAAAAACGAGAGTGTAGGATACTAAGGAAAATCCTAGGGTTTACGGACAATGGCGAATGAGAGGAAATGAGGACTTGTACAGCAAGACAGAACCTATCACAGCATCCATTAAGTAGAGACGATTGTTATTTTACGGTCATCTCATGAGAATGGACGGTGACCGACTAACAAAAAGAATATGGAGTTTCATCCAATCTAAGAAAACAAGGCCAAGATGGTTCAAAGAATGTGAAAAAGATCTTAGGCAGATTGGTTTCTCAGAGAGAAAAATTCCTGACAGGAACAAAGATAAAAAAGTAAAATAAAAGAATTTTCTGGAAAACAGTGTAAAAAAGACAATAAATTCTTTACTGAGTTTATCTATTGCAGACAACAAAAAAATTACATAAAACCGCTCAAGTTCTGGCGCTTCCATATCCCTACGAGCTCAGGAAAATGAATATGTATTTCGGATGTACATGTCCCGCTGCTCACGAAAGGGTTAACGTTTTAGAAGCATACGCTATTGGATGTCGTCTGTCATATGTCTTCTTGTGTTACAGTACGGTACTAATGAATTACCATGACGTACCCACAACTCCTATAAGTGATCTACCACTATTTTTTATGTCATGCATTGATGTATCTAAGTCTCCCTTTCAGCGTGGTGTAAGCTGTGTCGAACTCGTGTAGCCACATTTGTGCAAAACCGTTCCGTCTCAGTTTGTTGAGGGAACGGTTTATTAGCGTGTTTCGCATATAAATTTGATGCAGTAGCTGACTCTTACTCAGGAACACATCCAAATCTGTTATACCGATTAGACTGGAAATCCTCTTCAGTTGTCAATGATATATCTTTTATTGCACGACTGGTTTCGGAGAGTTATACACTGAAGCGCCAAAGAAACTGGTATAGGCATACGTATTCAAATACAGAGATATGTAAACAGGCAGAATATGGCGCTGCGGTCGGCAACGCCTATGTATCACATACCTGACGCAGTTGTTAGATCGGTTACTGCTGCTACAGTGGTAGGTAATCAAGATTTAAGTGAGTTTGAACGTGGTGTTACAGTCGGCGCCCGAGCAATGGGACTCAGCATATCTGAGGTAGCGATTAAGCGGGGGACTTCCCGTATCACCATTTTACGACTGTACTGTGAATATCAGGAATTCAGTAAAACATCAAATCTCCGACATCGCTGTGACCGGAAAAAGCTCCTCCAAGAACGGGACCAAAGACTACTGAAGAGAATCGTTCAACGTGACAGAAGAGCAACGCTTTCGCAAATTGCTGCAGATTTCAATGCTGGGCCATCAACAAGTGTCACCGTGCGAACAATTCAATGAAACACCATCGATATGAGCTTTCAGAGCCGAAGGCCCCCTTGTATACCCTTGATGACTGCACGACACAAAGTTTTACGCCTCGCCTGGGCCCATCAACACCGACATTGGACTGTTGACGACTGGAAACATGTTGCCTGGTCGGACAAGTCTCGTTTCAAATTGCATCAAGCGGATGACGTTTATGGGTATAACCTCATGCATCCATGGACCCTTAATGTCAGCAGAGTACTGTTAAAGCTGGTGGAGGCTCTGTAATGGTGTGGGGTTGTGCAGTTGGAGTGATGTGGGACCCCTGATACGTCTATATATGATTCTGAGAGATGACACGTACGCAAGCATCCTGTCTGATCACCTGTTTCCATTCATGTACATTGTGGATTCGGACGAACTTCGGCAATTCCATCAGGACAGTGCTACACCCCACTCGTCCAGAATTGCTACAGAGCGGCTCCAGGAACACTCTTCTGAGTTTAAACACTTCCGCTAGCCACCAAATTCCCCAGACATGAACATTATTGAACATAAAAATGGCTCTGAGCACTATGGGACTTAACATCTTAGGTCATCAGTCCCCTAGAACTTAGAACTAATGAAACCTAACTAACCTAAGGACATCACACACATCCATGCCCGAGGCAGGATTTGAACCTGCGACCGTAGCAGTCCCGCGGTTCCAGACTGCAGCGCCAGAACCGCACGGCCACCACGGCCGGCTGTTGAACATATCTGGGCTGCCTTGCAACGTGCAATCTAGAAGAGATGTGCATCCCCGCATACTCTTACTGATTTACGGACAGCCCTGCGGGATTCGTGGTGTCAATTCCTTTCTGCACTACTTCAGACATTAGACGAGTCCATGCCACGATATTAGGCAGGTGTGCCAGTTTCTTTGGCTCTTCAGTGTAGCTCCATCATCTGGTTCCTCGACAAGGTGATGGCCTTAACATTACAAGAAAGACCAACATGCACTAGAAGGTGAAGACAGCCACCTTTTTTAGATTGAAGTCAGCTGATAGGTATTCCTGCTTAAGGAAAGTCTCTCTAACAAAGGAACCACTTTTGACAAAGCTTAGGTATTCGAGTAACGAGGGAATTAGTATATTTCATCAAAATATGCAAGGTATTAGAGATAAAGTTAGTGAACTGCTTATAGATGTTGACTCTGAAATTATTGGTATATCTGAACACTTCTTAAATAAGGAGATAATTCAGAGGCTTCCTTTACCAGGATACAGGTTGGCTGGCAGCTTTTCTAGGAGCTCTTTGCGGTGTGTGGCGGAGGGCACTTTACGTGCCACTGTCATTACCTCCCTTTTCTGTTCCAGTCGCGTATGGTTCGCGGGAAGAACGACTGTCGGAAAGCCTCCGTGCGCGCTCGAATCTCTCTAATTTTACATTCGTGATCTCCTCGGGAGGTGTAAGTAGGGGGAAGCAATATATTCGATACCTCATCCAGAAACGCACCATCTCGAAACCTGGCGAGCAAGCTACACCGCGATGCAGAGCGCCTCTCTTGCAGAGTCTGCCACTTGAGTTTGCTAAACATCTCCGTAACGCTATCACGCTTACCAAATAACCCTGTGACGAAACGCGCCGCTCTTCTTTGGATCTTCTCTATCTCCTCCGTCGACCCGACCTGGTACGGATCCCACACTGATGAGCAATACTCAAGTACAGGTCGGACGAGTGTTTTGTAAGCCACCTCCTTTGTTGATGGACTACATTTTCTAAGGACTCTCCCAATGAATCTCAACCTGGTACCCGCCTTACCAACAATTAATTTTATATGATCATTCCACTTCAAATCGTTCCGTACGCATACTCCCAGATATTTTACAGAAGTAACTGCTACCAGTGTTTGTTCCGCTATCACATAATCATACAATAAGGGATCCTTCTTTCTATTTATTCGCAATACATTGCATTTGCCTATGTTATGGGACAGTTGCCACTCCCTGCATCAAGTGCCTATCCGCTGTAGATCTTCCTGCATTTCGCTACAATTTTCTAGTGCTGTAACTTCTCTGTATACTACAGCATCATCCGCGAAAAGCCGCATGGAACTTCCGACACTATCTACTAGGTCATTTATATATATTGTGAAAAGCAATGGTCCCATAACACTCCCCTGTGTCACGCCAGATGTTACTTTAACGTCTGTAGACGTCTCTCCATTGATAACAACATGCTGCGTTCTGTTTGCTAAAAACTCTTCAATCCAGCCACACAGCTGGTCTGATATTCCGTAGGCTCTTACTTTGTTTATCAGGCGACAGTGCGGAACTGTATCGAACGCCTTCTGGAAGTCAAGGAAAATAGCATCTACCTGGGAGCCTGTATCTAATATTTTCTGGGTCTCATGAACAAATAAAGCGAGTTGGGTCTCACACGATCGCTGTTTCCGGAATCCATGTTGGTTCCTACAGAGTAGATTCTGGGTTTCCAAAAACGACATGATACGCGAACAAAAAACATGCTCTAAAATTCTACAACAGATCGACGTCAGAGATATAGGTCTATAGTTTTGCGCATCTGCTCGACGACCCTTCTTGAAGACTGGGACTACCTGTGCTCTTTTCCAGTCATTTGGAACCTTCCGTTCCTCTAGAGACTTGCAGTACATGGCTGTTAGAAGGGGGGCAAGTTGTTTCGCGTACTCTGTGTAGAGTCGAATTGGTATCCCGCCAGGTCCAGTGGACTTTCCTCTGTTGAGTAATTCCAGTTGCTTTTCTATTCCTTGGACACTTATTTCGATTTCGTTTGTGCGAGGATTTAGAGAAGGAACTGCAGTGCGGTCTTCCTCTGTGAAACAGCTTTGGAAAAACGTGTTTAGTATTTCAGCTTTACGCGTGTCATCCTCTGTTTCAATGCCATCATCATCCCGGAGTGTCTGGATATGCTGTTTCGAGCCACTTACTGATTTAACGTAAGACCAGAACTTGCTAGGATTTTCTGTCAGGTCGGTACATAGAATTTTACTTTCGAATTCACTGAACGCTTCACGCATAGCCCTCCTTACGCTAACTTTGACATCGTTTAGCTTCTGTTTGTCTGAGAGATTTTGGCTGCGTTTAAACTGTCTAAAACGCATTTTACGATTGCCTTGAACTTTTTCCATAAACACTCAACATTCTCAGTGTCGGAACAGAAATTTTCGTGTTGATCTGTTAGGTAGTCTGAAATCTGCCTTCTATTACTCTTGCTAAACAGATAAATCCTCCTCCCTTTTTTTATATTCATATTAACTTCCATATTCAGGGATGCTGCAACGGCCTTGTGATCACTGATTCCCTGTTCTGCACTTACAGAGTCGAAAAGTTCGGGTCTGTTTGTTATCAGTAGGTCCAAGATGTTATCTCCACGAGTCGGTTCTCTGTTTAATTGCTCGAGGTAATTTTCGGATAGTGCACTCAGTATAATGTCACTCGATGCTCTGTCCCTATCACCCGTCCTAAACATCTGAGTGTCCCAGTCTATATCTGGTAAATTGAAATCTCCACCTAAGACTATAACATGCTGAGAAAATTTATGTGAAATGTATTCCAAATTTTCTCTCAGTTGTTCTGCCACTAATGCTGCTGAGTCGGGAGGTCGGTAAAAGGAGCCAATTATTAACCTAGTTCGGTTGTTTAGTGTAACCTCCACCCATAATAATTCACAGGAACTATCCACTTCTACTTCACTACAGGATAAACTACTAACAGCGTCAAACACGCCACCACCGGTTGCATGCAATCTATCCTTTCTAAACACCGTCTGTGCCTTTGTATGAATTTCGGCAGAATTTATCTCTGGCTTCAGCCAGCTTTCTGTACCTATAACGATTTCAGCTTCGGCATCCCATTTGAGTCAATTGATGTTTCAATGTACTGCACTGAAAAGGTGTTTGAATGTTGTGCAGGTGTGGTTAAATTTAATGGAGCTAAACTTCTAACTGTTGTTATTTACAGATCCCCAGACTCCGATTTCACAACATTTTTGCTAAAGCTAGAGGAGGTTCTTGGTTCACTTTATAGGAAATACAAAAAGTTAGCTATATGTGATGACTTCAACATTAATTGTATAAGTGATTGTGCAAGGAAAAGGATGCTGGTAGACCTCCTTAATTCATATAATCTTATGCAAACCGTATTCTTTCCAACGAGAGTGCAAGGGAACAGTAGAACAACCATAGACAACCTTTTTGTTCACTCCTCATTACTAGAAGGGCATTCTGTTAGCAAAAAGGTGAATGGCCTTTCAGACCATTGTAGGGAAGCAGCCTACTCACCCTGTAGTAAATTCGCATCAGTTTCCATTGTGTGCCAGCCAGTCTGCTGTAACTAGCTCTGACGTCATAAATGTTGCGCAATATCTTAAAAATCAAGCAAATGACCTAAAACTTTTCTAGCATGTCAAAAGTAATACTAAATTAATATGTGTTAAATATCAGTTCGATAACTTCAGCCATTTTCGAAATTTGGACGTTTTTCTGAAAAAATCATTGGCGCAACAGAAAAGAGCTAGAGACTTCAAAATTTATATTTAGATTCATCTTTCATAGTGATTTAATAAAAACAGTACTTTGATTTCACAAATTAAGATTTTAGTGGAAATTCATGATTTTCTGGTTTTTATCTCAAAACTGAAGGAAGCAAGATAGATTAAGTAGGCTAATAAATAAGGCTAGGATGTTTAGATTTAAATAGGTTGGAGGTCCGCTATGACTATGAAGATGTGAAAAGTGATGTGTTGGTAAATGTGCCAACACCTTGTAGATAGAGGAGGCCGAAATGGAAGCTATCTAACGCAGACGGGCGTGAATTCTGGAACAGGATAAGTAGTGAATTCTCATAAGAAAAGTATGCAGCTCCTCGAATACTTAACTTTATTCTATCCTTGTGGTACATCGCTCTTGATAATACAAAGAAGACTATCTTCAGATACGGTTAATGGCGCCTTGCTAGGTCGTAGCCATGGACTTAGCTGAAGGCTATTCTAACAGTCTCTCGGCAAATGAGAGAAAGGCTTCGTAAGTGTAGTCGCTGACAAAGTCGTCGTACAACTGGGGCGAGTGCTATATCGTATCTCGAGACTTGCCTTGTGGTGGCGCTCGGTCTGCGATCACCCAGTGGCGACACGCGGGTCCGACATGTACTAAATGGACCGCGGCCGATTTAAGCTACCACCTAGCAAGTGTGGTGTCTGGCGGTGACACCACATTCCTCCCCCGCAAATCGGCGAACGGTCGTGTTATAAGGCTTCCGCCCCCCGTGGGGAGGACCCCATGTTGACGTATGCGATGAGGTGGGGAGCCTAACAACAGGCGAGGCTGTGCCACCCGCACCCGGCCATTCGGTCCGAGGGGAGCTAGGAAACGCCTGAAAACCTAGTCCAGGGTGCACGTCAACATGCGGTGTATGCGCCCGTAAAGACAGGAGCGGCCGAAGGGTCGACCTCCATTGCGTCGGGGTACCCGACGCGCGAAGACGCCATGTGGTCCGGAGCGGGCAAGAGGTCCATTGCGGAGGACGGCTGGTCACGGGAAGCGATCGGCGGCGCGTGACCCAGGGAGGCGCTTGGCGGCTGCGGCGAAGCGTCGAATGCGGGCGGCGCCGGCGGGAGAACTGGCGGCGGCGGCGGCGGGTGCTGCGGCGGCTGCGGCGGCGCGTCGCCATGGGGAAAAATGGAAGGCATCGTCGGTAACACCTGGGGGTGAGGCGAGCCAGTAGATGGGTCCCCAGGGCGCTGACCGGACGGCACCGTCGCTGAAAGCAGACGGGGAACGGCAGAACCCGTGCGACGACAGAGGCGCAGCTGATTGAGATGCCGACGCACCTCACCAGAGGCCCCCAAAACCAAATACATCGCGCGGCCGAGGCAGCGAAGAATGCGCCCTGCGAGCCAACGCCGTGAACCTCGATAGTTGCGATAGAATACAACGTCGCCTGGAGCAAAAGCAGAAGTCTGCCGCTGCACTGGAACCTGATGCGGCGGGTGCAGCAAAGACATCAAGGTTCGATGAGGACGACCGTGGAGCAACTCAGCCGGCGAGCGACCATCGCGGGGCTGAGAGCGATACGATGACAAAAAGAGCAACAACACGTCCTCCCGAGAATGCAACTCTTTCAATTTCAACATCTGTGACTTGAAAGTCCGAACCAATCGTTCAGCGGCACCGTTTGACTGAGGCGAAAACGGCGCGGATGTCAGATGTTGAATACCATTGGCCTGGCAGAATGACTGAAATTCTGCGGACATGAATTGTGGGCCATTGTCGGAAACAATAGTCTGCGGAAGACCTTCAATGCAAAAGATAGCAGACAACGCTTGGATGGTGGCAGAGGACGTCGTGGAAGACATCCGGACAACAAAAGGAAAATTACTGAAGGCATCTACCAGAACCAACCATCTAGCATTCCAGAAGGGACCAGCAAAATCTATGTGCAAGCGTTGCCAAGGGGAAGTGGCTTTTGGCCATGCAAAGACTTTCTGCGGCGGTGCGGATTGTTGTTCGGCACACGCCATGCAAGAAGAACACATTTTCGTAATCGCAGCATCGATTCCGAACCAAGTACAGTGCTGACGAGCAAGTTGTTTCGTTCGCACTATACCCCAATGTCCTTGGTGAAGAAGCCGTAAAACAGAGGACTGTAACGAACGTGGGACCACGACTCTGGACTGATCATTATCAGAACGCAACAACAAAACACCACGTCGAACAAAAAGTCGCTCCTTGTGAGCAAAAAATCTGTGAACCAACGGATCCTCGATCCGAGACTTTGACAAAGGCCATTGCGTAGCAACAAAACGCAAAACGGTAGCAAGGACAGGGTCATCAGCTGTGGCTGTAACTACACGACGAAAATCAATCGGAAACGATTCGACCACTTCATCGGTTTCCGAATCAATGAACATGCAAGCAAGTTCGGAAGAATCGAATGCTCTATCCTCAGCAACAGGCAAATGGGACAACGCATCGGCGTTTCCGTGCGTAGCAGTGGACCGATACAAGATATCGTAGCGGTACTGCGAGAGGAAAATAGACCAGCAAATGAATTTCTGCGCTGTACGTGGAGGTACAGGCTTGTTCGGATCAAAAAGCGATGTCAAAGGTTTGTGGTCTGTGATGATGGTAAAGTGACGACCATACAAGAAATCATGGAACTTTGTAACACCAAAGACGAGAGCCAAAGCTTCTTTCTCTATCTGTGAGTAATTTCCTTGCGCAGACGAGAGCAATTTTGACGCAAAGGCAATAGGGCGATCATGCGAGCCAACTTTGTGCGCAAGCACAGCACCGATCCCGAAATCCGTTGCATCTACCATCAACAAAAGGGGTTTCTGAGGATCGAATGGCGTAAGGCAAGTATTAGAAAGCAACGCCGATTTCAACTGGCGAACAGCGCGTTCGCATTCCGTCGTCCAGAGAAACGGAACACCTGTACGGCGTAAGCGATGAAGCGGAGCTGAAAGGGAAGAGGCATTGCGCACATTCACTCACACCTTGTGATTCTAGATCGTTTAATGTTTGTGCGACCTCATCACGTAATGCGTGGGGAACATTGCGCGCTCTGAAAAATTTCGGTTGCGCGTTTACTTTCAGTTCCAAATGCGCTTCATAGTGCTTAGCGCAACCTAAGCCCGGTGCAAAAATGTCTGCAAATTCTTCACACAGACGAGAAACACTGTCTGAAGGCACAGTCTGATTCACTGATAGGACCTGATTTACTATAGACATGTTAAACAACTGAAATAAATCTAAACCAAACAAGTTCACTGCAGTAGAAGAACGAAGAACGTAAAATTGACACAAGTTTTGTTTGTCCCTTGTATGTTGCAAGAAGGCTGCACTGTCCTAACACAGGAATTTTCTGTCCTGAATATGTAGTTAGCTTAACATTTGCGGAACGCAACGGAGGTTTGCCCAGTTGTTTGTACGTGTCGTGATTGAGCAGTGAAACTGCAGCTCCGGTATCGAGCTGGAATTGTATGACCTTGCCATTAAAGTCCAAATCTACAAAAAGTTTATTGTCCTGCCGACGACAAGAGCGTCTGTTTTGTGCAATTTGAACAGACACTGGTACAGAATCACTTGCTAATTGACGTGATTTCCGGCGACGTCGACGCACAGTTTTTGTGGGATGAACACAGTCACTGTTAGAGAAAGTGGCACTGGACGAAGCGGAATTAACTACATGAATGTCCATGTGCGAATGTTCACGAGCCTGAGTATTCGTGGTTCGATACCGGCGTGAAGCAAAGGGCCTGGAATGATTGTGATTGTCTGATCGGAGCTTTTTCTGGCAAACACTTTGAACATGTCCTTTCTTATTACAGAAAAAGCAAATAGCTTGGCGTGACGGGCAATTTTCACGCGAATGTCTAGTAGCACACTGCGGGCATGATTTCACTGCATTTGTGTGCTGGCGCGGCGCACCTGGTTTAGAGCGTGGCGGCAGCTGCGTTGGTGTGCGCGAGGGCAGTTGACCGGGTCGCGCAGCGCGCCCGGCAGGCCGGTTAATGTTACACACGGCTGGCGAAGTCGCAAATGATTCCTGAGCAAAGTCAAGCGTGTCTTGTTTATCCAATATGTCTATCACTTGTTGAAGGGAGGGATTAACTAGTTTCAATATCTGTTCCCGTATGCGAACATCAGGAACGTTCTGTGCAATTGCATCAAGCACCATAGTATCTGAATAAGGAAGGACACAGACACATTCAAACGCACAATCCCTAGTAAGGCCTTGCAAAGTTGCAACCCACTCCTGATTAGTTTGACCGGCCGTACGTTTTGTACAAAAGAAAGTATACCTTTTTGCAACTACATTAACTGTTTCTTTGAAATAGGCGTCCAATGCCGACAAAATTTCTTCGTAGGTAAGAGTTTCTACGTCGCGTCGGGGAAACAATTTCACTATCACACGGTACGTTTGCACCCCTACACACGACAATAAATGAGGCTGCCGCTCGTTACCTTGAATTCTGTGGGCGGCGAGATGAAATCCAAACCGGCGGGACCACTCGGTCCACGATTCCACGTCTGGGTCGTAGGGCCTGAAAGGCGGTGCAACTGCATGTTGTGGCTGCGGTAGCGGTGAAGCGGTGGCTGCCGCATCGTTTTGCAGCGCATGTTGACCCTGGACGAGCTGTCCAAGGGCATCCAATAACGCCTGCGTCTGCTGATTCTGCAAGCGATAAAATTCGGACAGTACATCTGGCGAAGCCATGACACAAATAAATCAGAGCAACTTACTATCAAAATGACTGCAACATGGGCGCGTCACCAATACTCGTCGCCAATGATGTGTTGGTAAATGTGCCAACACCTTGTAGATAGAGGAGGCCGAAATGGAAGCTATCTAACGCAAACGGGCGTGAATTCTGGAACAGGATAAGTAGTGAATTCTCATAAGAAAAGTATGCAGCTCCTCGAATACTTAACTTTATTCTATCCTTGTGGTACAACGCTCTTGATAATACAAAGAAGACTATCTTCAGATACGGTTAATGGTGCCTTGCTAGGTCGTAGCCATGGACTTAGCTGAAGGCTATTCTAACAGTCTCTCGGCAAATGAGAGAAAGGCTTCGTAAGTGTAGTCGCTAGCAAAGTCGTCGTACAACTGGGGCGAGTGCTATATCGTATCTCGAGACCTGCCTTGTGGCGGCGCTCGGTCTGCGATCACCCAGTGGCGACACGCGGGTCCGACATGTACTAAATGGACAGCGGCCGATTTAAGCTACCACCTAGCAAGTGTGGTGTCTGGCGGTGACACCACAAAAAGTTTCTTTTGAATACCTATAAAATTATAGCGATAGCGGATCTCAAAAGGGCCAGTTCAGAGCTCATCTACTGCGTGCAGTGTAATTTAATTAATTCTCTCGCCCAAAATATTTAACTTAGCCACGTCAAAATTTTATTATCCATACTTACCTGCGTGCTGAATGCACGTTTAAATTAAGAGCTTCATCGGCCATCAGCAAAAGAAGCTATAAATTATTATGTAACTTGAAGTGGTGCGTTACTAGCCCAGCGGCTAGTCGGGAGAGCCGATTTGATCAGGCATTCCCTTCAATGTCCGCACTGCGGCTTTATATATAAGAACGCTGCGCGAGGAAGAAAGGCCCCAGTTCTCTCCAGACACTGAATGACACGCCATCTGTGTCGGGAGTCGCGTCGCATCAGTGTCACTGCTACAAACAGCCTCGGGTGCCGTATTAAAGTTACTAGAGATATGCGGAACCATGAAAACATTTCAAGTGAAGTGTTAATTCTGGGATGATTTTCATTATCTAGCTTCAGTTTGCGTATTGTCGTATTTTCACGTGCCGTCGCGGGACAGACATTCTACCAAATATTTAGCGTGGCGTTTGATGAAATATTTTCATCAAATTATGGCGAGCATTCTTTTTAACATTTAATTCGGACATTTATAGTTGCATCAGCGCATTAGACTCTGAACTGCTCTGTTAGTTAGGTTGTAGGGATACTTGTGTTTTTTATCAGTGAATTTCAGAATATACTCAACTATTTTGGAAAACCGTTTTTGATTAGAAATCCCGGACAATCTCCTAATTCCTCAGAGCTATAAGCTGCAGCTATAATGGTATTCTCAGATGAAGTGGGCACTAGGAACTCTAATTACAGGCTTCAAGTTTTGTTAAATCACTTTCTGGGTGCTAAAAAGTAAATAGAGAGCCAGTGTTGAGAACGGCGAAAGACAGCATTAACAACATTCTAAAAGCCAGAAACTGATTCAACATGCAAGCATTTATACAGCAATTAATTATTTTTGCAACTTATTCGCCGCCCCACATATGGTGCATCGGCCGGGAAATCGACTAAGTGAAAGTGATTTTTAACTATTCGGATTCGCGAGTGAAAGGCGACACGCAACTGAGTATAGAACAGTGAATGTGTTACGTGTGAATGTGGACGACGCAATTGGATTAACAACACATCTGGAATGACGGAGCTGGCACTGAGTCTAGCGGTGCTGCCGGCATCGCGAGAAGCCAGTCTCGCCGCACCGCAGTCGTCCGCTGGAGCAGCCGGCACAGCGCCTGCAATTGCGGGCCACGCAAACACACAACAGCCGTCGGAGAGCCGTCTGCAGTTCAACGTGCCACGTCGCATCAGGAATCCTGGTACGCCGCGCCGGCAACACCATACGTCGTGCAGAAGGAACTAAGTTAAGTGAAAAGCTGTTAAAAATTTTACTATCCTGCACTAAAAGACTGTCGGCGATGGAACCGCCAAAAGAAGCTGAGGTTAAACTTAAATCAGAACCAATATCTGTTGAGGGAACTGTAAATTCAGACAACGTTTCAAGTAAATATGCATGAAAGTAGTAATGTTAAAGTGAAATATGAAGTATTGTCTCCTGACAGTAGTTTAAAAAGGGGCAATGATTCAATAATAGAGACCCCTGTAGTAAAGCGGAAAGTAGAAATTGTAAATTTATTGGATGATAGTTTCTCTGATGAATTAAAAATGAAACAGTCATCAGAGATGGTAGAGTTTAAGAAGGAGAAGTTAGATATGACTAATCAGTCAGAAGTTTCATTTAATTTTGATGATTCTGGTATTGGAGCTAGTTTTTTGTCACCTGAGTGTGATAAAAAGCCAGCTAGTGAGCAACCCAAAGATGCTGGGGCTGTTGATCTAAATGTTATATTACAAGCAATAGCTGCCAGTCAAACAAATTTTAATATGCGGTTTGAGGCAATGGACAATAAATTAGAATCCAATAATGCTGAATTAAAATCTAATATAATTGAGGTAAATAACAGGATTGTGGCCAGTCAAACTAATTTTAATAAACGATTGGAGGTAATGGACGATACCTTCAAGGCTGGTTGCAATAAGTTGAAAGAGGATCTAGACAGTTTGAATTATAAAATTGATTACAACCATGAAGATATTAAGAAAAAGGTTGCTCAACAGTTGTCTGAAATGTATAAAACAGTTAAATCCGAAGTTGCTGAGGTTCGCAGAGACTTCCAAATGGAAGATGCGAAGCTGGAGCACAAGTTAACAGAAAAGATCGAGGCGGAATCTGAACTGTGCTCAGATAGATTTAAAGATGTTAATATAAAAGTAAACATGTCAAGCAGATGTAGATGCAATCAAAACTGATACTACTCATATTGTACAAAGAGTAGAAAGTGTGGAAATGAAAGTAGAAAATATAAGTACTAACATTGCTAACATTGAGAGTAAAGTAGCTTCAGTAACTTCTGGTAATGGTAGTATACAGCAAGTTGTAGCTGCAAATGCCGCTTTTATCGGGTGTCGGCAGTTCTTGCGGTTCGATCCAGATAAAAATATCCATCCGCTAGATTTCTGGAACGATTTTGAAGATGTGATTCCACCAACTTGGTCTGAGCGAGAGAAAATCTCATTTGTTAGAAGCCATTTAGCAGGTGACGCCATGCGTTGGTCAGCTGATGTTATGTTGAAGTGTAAAACATTAGCGGAGTTTAAAACAGCTTTCATTAATGAGTATTGGTCTACCAATAAGCAAAATTAAGTGTTGAGAGAATTTTGGAGTGGAAAACGCTTCAATGCAGGCAAGGAGTCCATTAAAGAGTTTGCTAGGTCATGGATTTCACGTTTGTCACATTTGGACGAAAAGCTGAAACCTGAAATGATAATACTGGGTCTTGAAGCCAAACTGCCATGGTATTGGCAAACTAGAATTATAAAAGCCCCTAGAGACAATCTGGATCGTTTCATTGAGTATTTGGAACGTGTAGAACGTGTTGCTGCCAATGAGGTTTTCATCTCAAAACTGAAGGAAGCAAGATAGATTAAGTAGGCTAATAAATAAGGCTAGGATGTTTAGATTTAAATAGGTTGGAGGTCCGCTATGACTATGAAGATGTGAAAAGTTTCTTTTGAATACCTATAAAATTATAGCGATAGCGGATCTCAAAAGGGGCAGTTCAGAGCTCATCTACTGCGTGCAGTGTAATTTAATTAATTCTCTCGCCCAAAATATTTAACTTAGCCATGTCAAAATTTTATTATCCATACTTACCTGCGTGCTGAATGCATGTTTAAATTAAGAGCTTCATCGGCCATCAGCAAAAGAAGCTATAAATTATTATGTAACTTGAAGTGGTGCGTTACTAGCCCAGCGGCTAGTCGGGAGAGCCGATTTGATCAGGCATTCCCTTAGCCGTCCGCACCGCGGCTTTATATATAAGAACGCTGCGCGAGGAAGAAAGGCCCCAGTTCTCTCCAGACACTGAATGACACGCCATCTGTGTCGGGAGTCGCGTCCCATCAGTGTCACTGCTACAAACAGCCTCGGGTGCCGTATTAAGTTACTAGAGATACGTGGAACCATGAAAACATTTCAAGTGAAGTGTTAATTCTGGGATGATTTTCATTATCTAGCTTCAGTTTGCGTATTGTCGTATTTTCACGTGCCGTCGCGGGACAGACATTCTACCAAATATTTAGCGTGGCGTTTGATGAAATATTTTCATCAAATTATGGCGAGCATTCTTTTTAACATTTAATTCGGACATTTATAGTTGTATCAGCGCATTAGACTCTGAACTGCTCTGTTAGTTAGGTTGTAGGGATACTTGTGTTTTTTATCAGTGAATTTCAGAATATACTCAACTATTTTGGAAAACCGTTTTTGATTAGAAATCCCGGACAATCTCCTAATTCCTCAGAGCTATAAGCTGCAGCTATAATGGTATTCTCAGATGAAGTGGGCACTAGGAACTCTAATTACAGGCTTCAAGTTTTGTTAAATCACATTCTGGGTGCTAAAAAGTAAATAGAGAGCCAGTGTTGAGAACGGCGAAAGACAGCATTAACAACATTCTAAAAGCCAGAAACTGATTCAACATTCAAACATTTGTACTGCAACAGTTAAACGATTCATTTTTACAACTTAACCGCCGCCCCACATCATGATGCACAAATTTTAACTCTAAAAGATTTTTGTGCTGCAACACATGTTAAACATAGTTATCAATTGTTTAGGAAAGCTTATCCAGTTCCTGTAGAGACCTTTGTAAACCTTATCAAGGAACGAGAGTGGAAAGATGTTTATAGCGCTGATACAGTAGATGATAAATATAATGCTTTTCTCAAGTCTTTGCTCGTGCTCTTTGAAAGTTGCTTTCCGTTAGAACGTTCAAAACAGGGTACTAGCACAAACAGGCAGCCTGGGTGCCTGACTAGAGAGATAAGAATATCTTGTAGAACAAAATGGCAATTATATCAAAGCGTTAGAAACAGGCAAAATCTAAATGCAGCAGCCCATTACAAACAGTATTGTAAGGTGCTTAAAAATGTTATTAGGAAGGCAAAAAGTATGTGGTATGCAGACAGAATAGCTAAGTCTCAGGATAAAATTAAAACCATATGGTCAGTCGTAAAGGAAGTGGCTGGTCTGCAGAGACAGGTTGAGGATATAGAATCAGTGCGTAGTGGGAATGTCCGTGTTACTGATAAGTCGCATATATGTACAGTATTTAATAATCACTTTCTGAATATAGCAGGTGAACTAAATAGAAACCTAGTCCCAACAGGGAATTATATAGCGCTCTTAGAAAAAAGTGTTCCGTGACTGTTACCTGAAATGCTCCTCCATGATACTGACAAGAGGGAGATTGAGTTAATAATTAAATCACTAAAGAACAAGAACTCTCATGGATATGACGGGGTATCTAGCAGAATACTGAAGTATTGTTCTATGTATGTTAGCCCAGTACTTAGCCATATCTGTAACTTTTCCTTTACGAGTGGTCGGTTTCCTGACCGATTAAAGTACTCGGTAGTGAAGCCACTTTATAAAAAGGGAGACAGGGATAATGTTGACAATTATAGACCTATTTCTATGCCATCGGTGTTTGCTAAAGTTATCGAGAGGGTTTTATATACAAGGTTACTGGAGCATTTAAATTCACGTAATTTCCTGTCAAATGTACAGTTTGGTTTTAGAAATGGTTTAACAACTGAAAATGCTATATTCTCTTTCCTCTGTGAGGTTTTGGACAGATTAAATGAAAGGTTGCGAACGCTAGGTGTTTTCTTTGATTTAACGAAGGCTTTTGACTGTGTTGACCACAAAATATTACTGCAGAAGTTGGACCATTATGGAGTAAGGGGAGCAGCTTACAATTGGTTCGCCTCTTACTTTAAGAACAGAAAGCAGAAGGTAATTCGCCGCAATATTGAGAGTGGTAGTGATGTTTAGTCCCAATGGGGCACTGTTAAGTGGGGCGTTCTCTAAGGGTCGGTGCTGGGGCCACTGCTGTTTCTTATTTATATAAATGATATGCCTTCTAGTATTACAGGTGATTCAAAAATATTTCTGTTTGCTGATGACACCAGCTTGGTAGTGAAGGATCTTGTGTGTAATATTGAAACAGTATCAAATAATGTAGTTCATGAAATAAGTTCGTGGCTTCATCATCATCATCGTCATCTGCCAATTCAATCATTAGATGATGTGGCCTCTTCGAGTCGTGGATTCAGGTAGGCTTTCAGAAGTCTTCTCCAAGTGGGACGGTCTTGGGCAGTTCTCTGCCAGGTGTTACCAGCGATCTTCTTGATGTCTTTCTCCCATCGGTCTGGTGGTCTTCCTCTAGGCCTCCGGTGCTCTCTCGGACTCCACTCCAGTACTAGCTTCGTCCATCTGTTGTCTTTTCTTCTTGCAACGTGGCCAGCCCACTGCCATTTCAAGGAACCTACTCTCTCTAAGATGTCATTTACCTTCGTCACAGACCAGATGTCATCTGCCCTTTTCCTGTCCTTTCTTATGGAAAATAATTTGATGCTAAATCACAGTAAGACTCCGTTTTTACAGATTCTAACTCACAATTCAACAAGAACCGATATTTTGATCAGACAGAATGGGCATATTATAAGCGAGACGGAACAGTTCAAGTTCCTAGGCGTTCGGATAAATAGTAAGCTGTTGTGGAGAGCCCATGTCCAGGATCTTGTTCAGAAACTAAATGCTGCTTTATTTACCATTAGAACAGTATTTGAAATAAGTGACAGTTCAACACGAAAAGTAGTCTACTTCGCATATTTTCATACGCTTATGTCGTATGGTATTATTTTTTGGGGTAACTCTTCTGATTCAAAAAGGGTATTTTTGGCTCAAAAACGGGCTGTTCGAGCTATATGTGGTGTAAGTTCGAGAACCTCTTGTCGACCCCTATATAATAGTCTGGGAATTCTGACATTGCCCTCTCAGTTTATATTTTCTTTAATGTCGTTTGTTGTTAGCAATATTAGCCTATTCCCAAGAGTTAGCATCTTTCACTCAGTTAATACTAGGCAGAAATCAAATCTGCATGTGGAATGCACTTCCTTGACTCTTGTGCAGAAAGGAGTGCAGTATTCTGCTGCATCCATTTTCAATAAGCTACCACAAGAACTCAAAAATCTTAGCAGTAGCCCAAACCCTTTTAAGTCTAAACTGAAGAGTTTCCCCATGGCTCACTCCTTCTATTCTGTCGAGGAGCTCCTGGAAGAGCTAAAAAATTAAGCAAATTCCAGTGTTACATTGTTGATTTTCTTTATTTAAACTTAAGATTTATCACCTGAATATGTTTTTTATGTTTCATTTCATCTGTTTCTACTATCGTGTTATAATTCCATGGATTGACTTCACCTTAATTTGGTCCCACGGAACAATAAATAAATAAATAAAATAAATAAACCAGTATTACATCATTCTCATCTGAGAGTTTCTTGAGTCGGTTACTCTAGAAATCCTTGAAATAGACAGGCATACTACAAATGTTCAAGTGATAATATGTTGTACTTAAACAAAATGCCCATGGTTTTCAATACTAAATAAGTGCTCCTGGAAAACTCTCGGTGAGGTGGTTGATGTGTGCATCTGAATCAATAGAAATCAATATATGTTGATGAGTATTGAATGCTTTCAAGTCGATACCAGCTTTAGCTAGCAGACAACTTAGCATTTGACGCACAGCCGCCGCAGAGACTGAACCAAAGTCACTTACTTAGGCGGCCAATACAACAGGCCGCCCCTCAGAATTCTTAATTCATCCATATGCACGATCTGCCGACACTGCAGGGTGCGCAAGCGTGTGGAGGAAATGCTGCCGTTCTTCACAAGCCGTTACAGAGCTGTATCTGACTGCGGCGTTGTGGTAAACGAAGCACAAGGTGTATACGGAATTGCGAGTTCGAGACCACCCTGATGCCCTTCTTCTTTGTTTCTATTTGGTTATATTTCGTGTGTATGCTTCAGTTCTGTCTGAAGTAGTCCCAAAGGTGATTTTCTTCGCTGTCTAACACATCAGTAATAGTTTAAACTTCTAGAGACAATTCCGCCAAACAGCTCGTGGCTATGTCAGGATCAGAATAGTTCACGCTCGAGAGTTTCCTCGCCCTATAGTGGCCCCCAGCCACCAGCTACCGGCCATACACCACCTGTCGCCGAACGCCAGGAGGTATCCGACAAGGCGAACGCCGCATGGCGCTATGATTGTATTGTCAACTGTCATTTTCTTATATGCAGCTCTAATATTTGTCTTGGTGCTACATTCCGGACTTCGCATGCTTGAAACTTATGAACGTCGTTCAAGAGTTGTAAAATTGAGTCACAAGTGGAAAAAGGTCTGACATTTGAGATATATTATCCGATATGGGTTTAATAGATGGTTGGAGGCAACAGAGGCAGCTTCGTATTGTATGTAGGGTGAGTGCTTTTGGGAAAACAAATCGGAAAAGGGGTTTCTTTTTTCAAGAAAGATCGTTCTGGCATGACTGATATTCCACACTCAGGAACTTTCTTTAACAGGCATATGTGATGAACTACAGCTCAGCCGTAACAAAAGACATATACTCTAGCAAAGGGCAGTCTGAACATAATATTTTGCATCTGGTGACTCAAAAAGAATGTTGTGCACTACAAATTCCTCCCCAGATACAAGTAAATGTTTAGTACGCATAGTACCATAATCCAGCTCCAGTCCTGGAAGTCCGTCGACCCCATCACTCACTCGCCAAATATTTTCTGGGTAGCATTTTACGTATAATTGTTTTTTTGAAACAATACTAGTGATTTGGGTTCATTTGACTTGCTACCTGTGTAATAACACTTTAATGGCATCATTTCCTTATTCATTGTTTTGTGATGTGCCTAGTTCAAGTCAAATACATGTGAATCAGAGTGTAGCGCCTACATACTCAAATAAGTAATGGTCAGAATGAAACTTCCTAGCAGATTAAAACTGTATGCCGGACCGAGACTCGAACTCTGGACCTTTGCCATTCGCGGGCAAGTGCTCTACCAACTGAAGGTTCGCAGGAGAGCTTCTGTAAAGTTTTGAAGGTGGGAGACGAGGTACTGGCAGAAGTAAAGCTGTGAGGACGGGGCGTGAGTCGTGCTTGGGTAGCTCAGTTGGTAGAGCACTTCCCCGCGAGAGGCAAAGGTCCGGACTTCGAGTTTCGGTCCAGCACACAGTTTTAATCTGCCAGGAAGTTTCATATCAGCGCACACTCCGCTGCAGAGTGAAAATCTCATTCATATTGGTCAGTATGTTTCAGAGCCGTGGAAGCAGCAATGCTGAGAGCTTATTACTTAACTAACTGTAACATATAAAACATGTGTAGTGACTGTCATTTTAGTTGCATAGCAGATAGTAATATGTATTAAGTAATTATAATGCAGAATTAGTGTAATTACAACAAGAACGAACTCGCTAATGAGACAGCTGCTTCGTTTACTTAGTTGAACAGACTGACAGGTGTTTCCCTTCAAATGTTAGGAGTTTTTGGTCCCATTCTCTGCTTTTTCTTGAGGAAACGTGAGGTGGTGTAGCAAGGCAGGTGTTCCTAGTCGCATATCAGTGTATAGTGTATGCTTTCTCGCGGAGCAGGATGTAGTAAGTAGCGCTTAATCAGAGTTATTGCTCACAAGAAGCGCCGACGCCCTCACGCTATCATTACTCAGATAGCCAGCGCTAGAGTACGTGCATCACGACTAACGTCATCCAAACCATGTGGACAGCTTAACACCACTCCATCCACTGAGCACCCGTACCATTCTGATCATACACTTGTTACTACCCTCTACCCACAACAATTACAATATAACTGCCACTGATGCTTAGCAAGAAAAGTTCATTTTTCTAAAAGAAACGATATGCACAAGTCCATAAAAAATTATCTGCGAGCTGTAGTTATGCATGAAGGGAAACAGCCCGTCGGACGAAAGAAAGGAGAACGTTTCTGACTGGGACTACGATAAAATCTCGTGTCGTACCGCGCTTCAGAAGCCTAAAATTTTTGTTTCTCACTTCATACTAAAACATGTGCTATGACATGAGAAGAGGAAATGAATTACATACTTCTGAGAAAAACTGTTTACTTGTGTACTACTACCGACTGCAGTAAGTGCAGTAGTTCTTTTGAGCGTGCTGCATAAATTTTGGTATCACCTCCATCTTACTTTTTCTTGGGATCAGAAGCGAATGGGCAGTCTGGTACTGGTTAATATTCTGATGACTAATGAGGTGATATTGGTTTCACTCGCCCCATCGAATCTGTGAACAGAGTTTCACATTGACTACTTGACGAATGTTCAGATAGTGGAGTCAATATGACGTCTTTATCTTTATGTCGAAGTATTTGCTGCAGTGTCGGTCGGTCAGCCACGATAAGCAAATCGGGCATTGTTTATTGCTGCACTTGTCTCGAATCACGACCTCAAGAACGCACTGACTGTGCTAATTATGTTTTATACGTAACACATCCTCGAAGAATTTAGCTAAGGTAACATTTAGGACACAGGGTGAGTAAGAATGAAGTTTGTAACTTGCCATTGCGTTAAATTACTTCACAGTGACATTTCATGCAATTTATATTGTTGCTTGTTTTTTAGATCTTAATGGTATCTATTCATACAATGTGCAAATATGAACACACACACACACACACACACACACACACACACACACAGAGTCATTGTGTCTAGTGTTAGAGATGACCATTATCTGTTCGAGAACATATCCACCAATCCATTCCTTAAATGTCATCAATTGGGTGAGTTTGTGAGCTTCCTGACACTGTCGGAACTATGAGGAGGAGACTGAAAGATAACATGTTTATTCCGATGAACTGTCTAAAGCAACGCTTGACTGATTATCAGTCATTCGTCTGCATGGCTTTTGCACAAAAGTATACTTCTAATAACCAACACGTCCACCATCATTCAGAAAGTAACTATGCAGTGCCATGTTGTGGTGTGCTAAGTAATGACTGATATGACTGTCAATTATTAATACAACATTTTCCATTGTTTAACATATCTGAACCATTTTTAACCAGGTATTTGTATTTATTCGCACGTCCGGTTTGATTGAAGATCAACTTCTTGTGTGACATCATTGTGATCCAGGTCATCACGCTGACGATTGAACAAAGAGTGTTTCTTGTGGAGCATGTGTTCCGCAATTGACAGGTTTGCCTCTGCAGTAGAATTGGATTTATTTGGGGGAAGAGACCAAATAGCGAGGTCATCGGTCTCATTATATTAGGGAAGGATGGGAAAGGGAATCGGCCGTACCCTGTCAAAGGAACCATCCCTGCATTTGCCTGAAGCGATTTAGGGAAATCACGGAAAACCTAAATCAGGATGGTCGGATGCGGGATTGAACCGTCGTCCTCCCGAATGCGAGTCCAGTATGCTAACCACTGCGCCCTCCCTCGGTCAGCAGAAGAAGCTGCATTTGCAGCTAAGTTCCTACCAGGAGTGAAGATAACTAACCGCAATGCCGTATGGAACCTCATCACTAAGTTTCGAAAGACTGGAAGCGTTCATAATGCTCCAAGATCAGGCAGGCCATCCACATCCACATCCGAAGAGAAGGTGGCGGAAGTGCAAGACATTATGCTGTGAAGTCCAAAGAAATCGGTTAGACGACTAGCTCAGCAGGCCTACGTGTCCTTGGGTTCCGCTCACAAGTTCTCCGGAAGTCACTGTCCATGTATCCGTACAAAATGTCGGTCGTGCATGAACTGAGAGACACCGATCGCCCGGCGCGTGTGATCTTTTGCAACTGGTTTATGTCCTTCCTGCAGGTCAGTGGTGAGGGGATTCAGGACACATCGTTTTTCACGGATGATTCAACGTTTCAGCTCTCCACCTACGTGAACACCCAGAATAGTCGTGTGTGAACTACGGAGAATCCGCATGAAGTTAAGGTATCCCCACTGCATGATCAAAAGGTTGGTGTTTGGTACGCCGTGACTAGTAAGCGCATCAATGGGCCGATCTTCCTTCACGACACCATAAATGCAGAAATATACTGCACCTGCATTCTGGAGCACTTCCTAGGTGAACTGAATGAGGAAGAAATTGAGACTGCCCGGTTCCAATAGTATGGAGCGACTGCACATACCGCGCATAACGGGACGAACTTTTTAAAGGATATCTTCAGTGACCGCATCATCTCTCTCTGGCCTCCACGTTCACCCGACTTGGCTCCACCAGACTACTTTCTTTGGGGTACGTTGAAGGGAAAGGCTTATGAAGGTAAACCGCATACCATACAAAAACTCCAAGCTGCCCTGGCACATCACATTCGCAACATCACACCCGATCTTCTTCACAACGTCTTCAAGAATATGCAGAAACGTGTGCCGCTGTGTCTTCAAGTTCAAGGTGATCACTTCCAGCATCTCTTATAGCTTCAATGACTTTAATACGGCAAGCTATGAACTGCAGGGTTACATGTTGAACACCCTGTACATTCGTCCGAATGTTACTTGCGTTTGTAGGTCCACATGGCAGTGACTTCGGTACCTCCGCCCATATATACTCTGTCGGGTTGAGGTCCCGTGATTGTGGAATGAACGCCATTCGCTTTATCCTGTCTTGGTCCTGAAACGAGTCCTGAACAGATCTGCTTTGATGGATGGGGCTATAGCCCTGTAAATAAAATTTTATCTAGTTATTTAATCTATTTGTATTTAAAATGTATTTGTAACTGGCGCACTGTATTAGAATTTTCTGCAGCATCTTAGGGGTCTGGTCCCAGGCTCCTACAGTCGTCAGGAGAAAGCCGGGTGATGGGGTGGTGAGGTCTTAATTACACTTGAGAGCTCCAAGAAAACATTATTGTCAATAACACATTTATTAGGCAGAAAACAGGGTTGTCTTCCAAAGGGCCGCGCTACAACCGGGTCGGCAGAGTAGCGCCTTGTCAGCGGCGGAAAGCCGGCGTGCTCTCGTCTCACGGTGTCGCCATCACAATGGAGCTTCAGGTGACGGTTTTTTTCGTTACACCGCCGTCGACCAGCGGGATCCAGCGGCCTCCAGCTCTGTGTATCGATCTCCAAAGTGCTCTTGTGGATGTCGAAGATGTGCACTCAGGAGTTTCGACCCAGGTCTATCTGAAGTATTCACTGTCGGTTCTCAGCTACCATTTAGGAGACAGGAGCCAGCAGCATCGACATCTGCCACAGCAGTGGGACGAGCAGCAGCGACTCTCACTTAGATGACGGACAGCGTGCAGGCCACACAGGTCGAGCCTCGAGCAGGCCTTCAGAGTGACAGCAGTCTCGACGCCCCCTCAGTGTTGATTAGGAAGTTGTCAGTGCAGCTGGCAGGAGCAGCGTCCAGCTGGAGGTGCTGAGGGTCCACCTCCACAACTTGCCCTCTCACTGGATAGCTACAACTGACACAAGGGCTGAGACTACGCACTGGGCAGTCGGAAGTCAGCACTCAGCAATTAGACATTTATTAAGAAGGGTGGGGTATTTATGTTCGCCTTCCCGTGCACTCTGCGATACTGAGGGTGGCTGTAACATCATGTGTCACGGTTTTTCCTTCACTGTCAGCTTTCATAGAGACTTCAGACTTTCGCAGCTTCACCTTTCGGCTGTTTTTTGCTGGCTCGAAACCTGAAGACTTAAAGCTGCGTTGTATCTAGACTCCCTTAAGATATTCTACTTTGTCATTAGTATAATGGTATATTTCAGCTTCCACGATGTCATTACGGTTTGCTCGCAAACCTGTGCGCTTGATAGTTCCCTCTTGCTGCGATAGCTTCCGTGTTTGCCGCAGCTCGCTCAGTATTTCACCTCGCTGGCAGTCTGCTGGTCACTGATACAGGCTTCCAGGCGCTTCCAAGGTAGAATCTGAACGAAGTTTTAGTGTCTACTGTGCATGCTATCCTGGGGCGTTACAGCATTTAAGAATTCAGGTCCTGTCATTAGATCCAGATTAAACTGTCCGATTAGGAACGAGGTTTACTAAGACCATCATATGATGAGAGTTGTAGCCTGATGAAAGCCAGATTAAGATCAATCAGCTGACTCAGATGCGAATGATGTGGCATCGAACTGAAATGTATAAAACATTAGACAATTTTAACTTCTGCGTTGCGTTGCAATTTTAACTCTTGTGCAAAAAAATTCCTACCGTGGAGTAATAAGCAGCAACTGTACAAGAAAGTGTGAGGAATGTGACGTAGTACTAGTTGTGAATTCAAAAAAGAAATACGACAGCTCATGTGCGATCCGTGCATAACGAAAGAGGAAATTCGAAGTAACTTCTAAAAAAATCAGAATATTAAAATAATGTCAGTGAGGAAAAAGGTTTTATAATGGGTGTTCTGCACTACAATAACGTAAAGCGAGTGTTATCTAAAACACTTACATTTACAACCTTCTTCTTTTTCTTCTGCACTTCAAGGCTTAGGCACTTATGCTCGTTCCGTCTTCACCTTCCACTTCCACCTTATTTTCGGTCTTCATAATTCCCTTCTTCCTCTTGGCTGGTACAGCACGGCTAGACGTGGATTTCTCTCTGCACTCATTCTTTGTGGGCAATGTTTCCATAATGTTTTACTTTGGTCAATCTTTTCATAATATTACAAATACCTAGTTCAATCCTAATACCATCATTTCTTGGAGCCTACCTAGGCAAGTCAAGGATAAACGATCAAGTATCACAGACTGCCTGAAAATTGTTACATGGAACGTAAGAGGGATTAGAAGCAAAAGAGTGGAGACAGACCATAAATCACGAGCCGCGCGGGATTAACCGAGCGGTCTCAGGGCGCTGCAGTCATGGACTGTGCGGCTGGTCCCGGCGGAGGTTCGAGTCCTCCCTCGGGCATGGGTGTGTGTGTTTGTCCTTAGGATAATTTAGGTTAAGTAGTGTGTAAGCTTAGGGACTGATGACCTTAGCAGTTAAGTCCCATAAGATTTCACACACATTTGAACATTTGAACATAAATTACGACATAAATAATTTGATTGTATTTACGATACTACGAGGGACGTTCAATAACTAATGCCCCACATTTTTTTCTCAGAACATATTTATTGTTCAGAGTCAGAATTTGATAACAATATACATCAACATGTCTTCTCCATGTCCTATTTTTCTACGTAGTCTCATCACAATCTATAGCTGTACGCCTACGTTGTGGAAGAGCATGTATTTCCTGCTGGTAAAAGCTCATGTCCTGTAGGTGTAGCCATGTTTTCACTGCATGACTGACATTGCATGACTGTGTTCCCCGTAGAGAATCTTTAAACGGTCCAAAGAGATGGAAGTCCGAGGGTGCCAGGTCTGGACTGTAGGGTAGATGAGGCAATGATGTCCAATCCAATTTGGCGATGTGTTCCTGCGTTCTCTGACCTGTGTGTGGGCATGCATTATCGTGTTGGAGCAAGTTTTCTGCTGGATTCTTGTCCAATCGAACACGTCGGAAACGGTTCTGGAGTTTATTCGGAGTCTTCACGTATGCCTCTGAATTGATGGTTGACCCTCTTGGTATCACATCAACGAGAATGGTGCCATCACAATCCCAGATGACTGTCACCATGACTTTTTCCGCAGAGGGTTTGTCTTGAATTCCTTCTTTTGTGGTGAATGCGGATGATACCACTCCATGGACTGCATTTTTGTTTCTGTCGCAAAGTGGTGCACCCAGCTTTCGTGCCCCATAACGATCTGTGACAGAAAAGTCTCTCTGTCGGTCTCAAAACGCTCCAACAATTCAGATGAAATGGCCTTTCTTTGAATCTTGAGGTCCACTGTGAGCATTCGTGGAACCCATATCCGAGAGTCTCGATCACTGCAGGCGCACTTCCAATGCTGACCGACGACTGTAGAGCCAGTTGTCGAGTTGTGATGCGCCGGTCTGCTCGAATAATGGCATCCGCACGATTCAGCATGTCTGGAGCAGTGGCTGTGACAGGACGTCCCGACCGTGGCTGATCATGGAGCTCTGTTGCTGCATTTCCTGAGGCCGTAACTTTCTTTACCCATCGCACAAATGTGCTCCTATCAACTGCAGCATCGCCATACACTCCACACTAAAGTTTATGGATGTTCAGCACGGTTTCTTTTTCCGCACACAAGAATTCAATAACAGCACGCTGCTTGTAGCGTGGGTCGTATGTAGACGGCATTTTGACGCTGTACTACGGCTCTGCCATCTTCCAGAGCAGTTCGAAACTTCACCGGCGCGCAGAACAAACATCAAATGTGAACCACCAACAAGAACGTATATTAATGGCTTTTTAAAAAATGTGGGACATTAGTTTTGAACGACCCTCGTATATACAACAATATCTTACCTGAAATGGGGCACTGGTAATGGCATAAAATATTTTCTAGTCAGAAACTTTAACTCTGCTCCAATGAAAGCCAATATGGTCTTCTACAAACGTCATGCGATAGATTTCCTGATAAACAGTCAAGCGTTTTTTTATAGCAACTCTTCAGAATAAATGTCCATTATCGCTCAGTCTCCTTCTCACAGTTCTTTCACTTCCAGGAAACTGAGAAACATGTCTCGTTTGATGGCAGCTGAGAAATGGACTGGCACTATGTTTTCGCCTCTCTCACTGGACACATGGGGTCCCCCACTGCCACTTTCGACTGCCTATTTCAACAAAGCCACTTCACCAACGTCTAGTCGTCCGTTTTGGTATGCAGCGTCTCGCATCATCTGCAGTAGGGCAGTATCAGCTTGAGCGTGGGCACTGTTACGACAGTACACTCCCAAGTCTCAGGCTGTTCCCTTTCACTGCATCACTACTACTTGCAGTTTCTTAATTAAGGACTTCTGAACGTCGAGTTTTTCAGCTGAAGAGCCTTTTGTTATTTTATTAGTTACGATACTGGGTACAGGAAGAAAAGAAGAGTACCCCTAAAGAAATGACATCTTTGTGTATATCTGCATTCAGCAGTGACTGACAAATGCCACAACTCTTTCCCAAATTCAGACGACAGGCAACGTAACTGCCAGAACAGCTCAGACATAATTCATCAAGTCGTCATAAGATGGACTAAAAGTCAAGTAAACGCCGCGTTCAGAATCAAATTCAACCCAAAATGCGGTATTGCTTAAGCCTCTTTAGTGTTAAGGCAATTAAACTTCGATAACATCCATACGGTTATTTTGATAGCCGAAAATACCCGTTAGTGCACAAATTTCAGGAATTAAGATAAAACTTCGGGATTCGAGAAAATACGTAGGGGCTCTGCCTTTTGCTCTATTCTGTTAACGTCTTTTTGATCTCATTCTTGGGCGTACTGCAAGTAGAAATTCTCATTCATAAGGCACTTTTCGCTTTTCCTGGCAAAACATCAGTGGTAGTTATATTGTAATCGTTGGGAATAGATGATAGTAACAATGGTATGATCAGAATGGTATCTGTGCTCAGTGAAAGCAGTGCTGCTACGCTGCCCACCTGGTTTGAATGACGTACTTCCTCTAGATCTGACTACCTAAGTGAAGACAGTCGGCGCTTCTTATGAGCAACAATTCTGATTAAGCTCTACACACTTCATCCTGCTCCGCAGTCAAGCATACACTATACATTGATATGCGACTAGGAACAACTTCCCTGCTACACTGTCTCACGTTTTCCTCAAGAACAAGCAGAGAATGGAACCAAAAGATCCTAACATTTAAGAGAAGCACCTGTAAATCTACTAAACCTAATATATGGAACATCTGTCTCATTAGCACCAACTAGGCACACAGTTCATTTTTCTGATAATTACATTAATTCTGCAGACAATTAGGTGACAAATATTATCTTATTTAATGCAACTGAATTGACAGTCACTACACATGTTTTATATGTTATAATTAAGTAGTAAGCTCCCTGCATTGCTGCTTCCATTGCTCTGAAACACACTGACCATTAGTTGTTTGAGTAGATAGACGCTCCACTCTGATTCACATGTATCTGACATGAACTAACGGCATCACCAAACAATGACTAAGGAAAGAATGCCGTTAAAGTACAAGACAAATGTTCGCAAATCACTAGCATTGTCTCAAAAATAATTATATATATAAAATGCCATCCAGAAAATGTTTGGCGACTGAGTGATAGTCGATGGTGTTCCAGAACTGGAACTGAATTATTCTACTACATTCGCTAGATATTTACGCACATTTGATGAAATATTCTGAAAATCAGTGTGTAATAAGAGACAGTTAATAATACTCTTATAGCGCTGCGCTGCGTTCGCCTGGTCGGACGGCTGCTGGGGTTAGGCGGCGGGTCGCGAATGACCGGTAGTTTGTTGCCAGTGGCCGTTGTAGGGCGAGGAAATTTTCGAGCGTGAACTTGTTCTCATCTTGACACAGCCACGAGCTGTTTGGCGGAATTGTTTGTAGAGGTTTTTACTATTGCTGGTGTGTTAAGCAGTGAAGCGAATTATCTTTGAAGTTCCATCAGACAGAACTTTAGCATACATACGAAACGTTTTTGGGAAGATATGGCTTCCGTACCTGGAAAAGAAATAAAGTCATTCCCACTCTTGCCTGCAACATTGTTTTGTTTATTGTTTATTAATTTTAAAAAACAGCAAAAACAGGGCCATAAAAATGAAATGAATTGTTGTAACACCTCTGAAAAGGGAAAATGACGAAAGCATCCGAAAGGAAAAGGGATTATAATTATACACCATCCAACTCCTTGACGATTAAATACGAGGTACAGCATTTTCGCAAAAAGCTCGTGATGGCGTGGCATCCTTTGCCATGTCCAATGGGCTGTAACTACATACTGGTAAAATACAGAAGGATCCGTGTCATACTCTCTCCGCACCACGTAATGAAGATAATGACCGACAAGCCGGAATCTCATCGGAGATTGCCACTTCTATCGTCCTGGCAAGAAAGACCAATTGACAGCGGTGCCAGCTTCAATGTATGTCTCCACAGGCAACCAACCGATAACGTGATCTATCCATTTCATGGCACGACTGCGTCGGTCTGTCTCACTAACGCCAATGCGAAAAGTCGAACGTTGGTTGGGAGAAGGTTATGAACGTCTTGGTACCATGAGGACGCCACTTCTATCGGAAAAATAGGTAGGTTGACATTAGACCAAACAACCTTCCAATCTGTCTCTGGCGACGGGGACTCCACTTAGGAAATGCGACTTGGAAGCTCCCGGCGACATAACAGCATATTCACAGAGAGATGCGAATGGGAAAGAATATCAACACCCAAATAAATGACATCAATGAAAAGTTCCCGAATATTCCTTAATTTGTTATTTATCCTACCAACATCTATTGAAAGGTTAAGCTCGTAGGTCGGAGACAGACAAAAAGGCGAGCTGTTGTGATTGGGGGTCGCGAAGACACGTTAAAATAGTGCGTCGAAGAAATAAAGCAGAAACCTTGGCCCGAACGTCAGTCCCAAACTTCCCATCAGTAGGGGTCTCGCCATAACCTCGTAGCGCACTCGAAAAAATAGCTTTTCGCCAGATGAACTTGCCCGATAATCTGTGTAAGTCCGGGACGTCATTGCAGGAATTCCATCCTGCCGCCGGCCGGCAGGAGGTCATCAGTCCCCTAGAACTTAGAACTACTTAAACCTAACTAACCTAAGGACATCACACACATCGGTGTCCGAGGCAGGATTCGAACCTGCGACCGTAGCGGTCGCTCGGTTCCAGACTGTAGCGCCTAGAGCCGCACGGCCACTCCGGCCGGCACTAAGTCACGCAATTTGGCTCTTAGTCTGATCACGAGGTGCGGCCATTGCACGCGTTGATCACGTATGCTGACGTGAGGATCAATGAACTATACTTGACGGGATGTATCTGGAACATCCTAGGTGATTAGAAAGTTAGCAGACAGGAATACAATCAAATACTTTGCTTTAATTCAGAATCAGCGGTGTACGCCGATCTTGACTTTGTACAGTAATATTTACAAGTGCAGTTATAGACTGAACTGCGAATACTTCTTTACAATTCTGATTGCTCCACACATATAGATCAATTGTCAATGCATATACTGTATGTGGCGCCTGGCTAAGTCGTAGCTACTGACTTAGCTGAAGGCTATGCTAACTAGCATCTCTGCAAATGAGATCTCTGAAGCTATAACGAGTGAACCATTCCTATTAAAGTCGGCTGTAGAACTGGTGAGTGCGCTAGCTTGTGTCGTAAGACCAGCCGAGTGGCGGCGCTCGGTCTGCTAGCGTCGACAGTGGCGACTCGCGGGTCCGATGTGTATTGACGGACCGCGGCCGATTTGAAGCCTACAACCTAGCAAGTGTGGTGCCTTGCGGTGACACCACAGATACTGACATTGCCTCACTCTAGACATACCATTCCAACACAACACCAACCAGGTAACGGGGAGTTGCATGAACATTGGCCTGTGACAACTAAATGCATAGGGACACTGTACACACACAACCGAGTCGACAGCCTAACACAAATTGTGGAATAGCAGTCCCAAATTCTGCTGCTGGTATACTGTTTGTGATGGCGCTACAGCCACAACCCAATGTGGCCTAAGTTAAAATGGCACGGGAAATTTGAAATGTAAGCACAATCGTTCTCCTGAGGTGGCAACTTGTATAGTCGTTCTGAAATTAAAAAAAAAGTTTAGGTACTACGACTGTAAAACTCACCACGAAAATGTAGTGTGTGTGTGTGTGTGTGTGTGTGTGTGTGTGTGTGTGTGTATGTGTGTGTGCCGTGGACAGCAGCTATGCCAATAATTAAGCCCATACAGACATTCAGAAATTTGAAAATTATATACTCTTGATCTGTGCGAAGAGGAAAACACCTCTTTACGAAGTGACAAGTCTAACAGTAACCATAAAAAACAATATAACACTAGAATCAGAATAATTTTTCAAGGAACTCCTCAACAAAATAGAAGGAGTGACCCATGAGGAAACTCTTCAGTTTCGATTTGAAAGTTCGTGGATTACTGCTAATATTTGTGAATTCTTGGGGTAGCTTATTGAAAATGGGTGCAGCAGTATACTGCACACCTTTCTGCACGAGAGTTAAGGAAGTCCGGTCTAAATACAGGTTGGATTTCTGCCGAATATTAATTGAATGAAAGCTGATTATTCTTGGGAATAAGCTGATATTGTTAACAAGAAACACATTAAAGAATGAATATATATATATATATATATATATATATATATATATATATATATATATATATATATTGAGAGGCCAATGTCAAAATACCCAAACTCGGGAACAGGGGCCGACAAGAGGCTCGCGAACTTACACCACTTATTGCCTGAACCGTTCGTTTCTAAGCCAAAAATATCCTTTTACAATGGGAAGAGTTACGTCAAAATATAATACCATACGACATAAGCAAATGAAAATCAGCAAAGTAGACTAATTTTCATGTCGAACGATCACTCACTTCAGATGCCGTTCGAATAGTAAAAATGGCAGCATTAAGTCTTTGAACAAGATCCTGAACATGGGCTTTCCACAGCAGTTTACTATCTATCTGAACACCTAGAAATTTGAACTGTTCAGTTTCACTAATCATGCCCATTCTGTGAAATGAAAACGTCGGGTTTTGTTGAATTGTGTGTTAGAAACTGTAAAAACTGAGGCTTACTGTGATTCGGCGTTAGTTTATTTTCTACAAGCCATGAACTTATGTCGTGGACTGCACTATTTGAAACTGAGCCAATGTTGCACACAACATCCCTTACTACCAAGCTAGTGTCATCAGCAAACAGAAATACTCTATAGAGTTACCCATAATAGTAGAGGGCACATCATTTATATGAATAAGGAACAGGAGTGCCCCCCAACACAGATCCCAGGGGCCCCCCTCGTTTGATCGTACCCCACTCAGACCCCACATCACAGATATTCTCAACACTGTGAATAATGACCTTTTGCTGTCTGTTGCTAAAGTAACAGGTGAACCAGTTGTGAGCTACTCCCCATATTCCGTAATGATCCAACTTCTGGAGCAATATTTTGTGGTCAACACAACCAAACGCCTAAGTTAAATAAACAATATGCCTAGCGTTCTAAATCTTTTGTTTAACCCATCCAGTACCCAACAGAGAAAAGAGAATATAGCATTTTCAGTTGTTAAACGTCTTCTAAAGCCTAACTAAACATTTGATAGCAAATCGTGTGATATAAAATGATCAATTATTCTTACATACAGAGCCATTTCAAAAACGTTAGCATAGAGGAGGAGGAGGAGATTAGTGTTTAACGTCCCGTCGACAACGAGATCATTAGAGACGGAGCGCAAGCTCGGGTGAGGGAAGGATGGGGAAGGAAATCGGCCGTGCCCTTTCAAAGGAACCATCCCGGCATTTGCCTGAACCGATTTAGGGATATCACGGAAAACCTAAATCAGGATGGCCGGAGACGGGATTGAACCGTCGTCCTCCCGAATGCGAGTCCAGTGTGCTAACCACGTTAGCATAGACTGATGGCATAGAAATAGGTCTAAAATTGTCTACATTATCCCTTTCTCCTTTTTTATAACACGGCTTTACTACCAAGTACTTCAATCGTTCAGGAAACTGACCATTCCTAAAGCAAAATTACAAATATGGCTTAATACAGGGCTAACATGTGCAGTACAGTAGTTCAATATTCTGCTAGGCATTCCATCATATCCATGAGGGGCCTTAGTCTTCTGTGATTTAATTATTGACTCAATCTCCCGCTTGTCTTTATCACAGAGGAATATTTCAGACATCAACCTCGGAAAGGTATTTGCCAAGAGAGTTATATGATTCCCTGTAGAAACTAAATTTTTATTTAATTCACCAGCAATGCTCAGAAATAGATCGTTAAATACTGCACGTATATCTGATTTATCAGTAACAGAATTCTTTTTGCTATGCACTGACTGTATATCGTCGACCTTGTGCTGCTGACCAGACGCTTCCTTCTCAACTGCCCCTATGGTTTTAATTTTATCCTGTGAATCAGCTATTCTATTTGCATACCACATACTCTTGCCTTCCTAATAAATTTTAAGCACCTTACAATACTGTTTGTAATGGGCTACTGTAGCTTGATTGTGACTACTTCTAACATTCTGACGTAGTTCCCACTTCGTTCTATATGATATCCTTGTCCCATTACTCAACCACCCAGACTGCCTTTTACTGCTAGTACCCCGTTTAGAACGTTCTAATATAAAGCAACTCTCAAAGAGCATAGAAATGTGTTATGGAAAGCATTATATTTGCCATCTATGTTAACGGCACTACAAACATCCTGCATCTCTTGTTAATTAACGAGGTTTAAAAAACTCTCTATTGCCGTTGGATTAGCTTTCCTACATAGTTTGTAATTATTTGTGACATTTGTTTGAGTACAAAAGCGTTTTAGTGTTAAAATTTGTACATCATGGTCTGAAGGGCCACTCACGCTTTTACTAACCGAGTGCTCTTCTAGTAATGAAGAATGAATAAAAATGTTATCTATGTTTGTGCTACTGTTCTCCTGCACCCTAGTTGGAAAAAAACACAGTCGGCATCAGATCATATGAATTTAGGAGATCTACCAACATCCTTTTTCTCGCACAATCATATGCAAAATTAATATTAAAAGCCACCACATATAACTAATTTCTGGTACTTCCTATGAAGTGAATGAAGAACCCTCTCTAGCTTGAGCAGAAATGCTCTGTAGTCAGAGTTAGGGTCCTATAAACAACAACAATTAGAAGTTTAGTTTCACTAAATTCTCATGCGAGTCTTCACAAAGCCTGCCCCTTCCATCAAGCACCTCCTCACAGAAGGATCCCTGTTTTACAACTAGTGGCATAAAGTCAAATCTACAAAATCCATCCCCCCAGTCCTACCATTGCCAAAAATGCCTTGTTTACAATGACCACCTCACTCCCGATTGTGAAATCCCCTCACCTGTCCTCACTGTAAGGACTCTCAGTTCCTCAAACTATGTCCCAATCTCACCTCCCCATCCACCTGCAACAGCTACAATGATGTCCATCCTACCTACTAGGCCAAATGCAAGGCTAAACTCCCATCTATAAAAGAAGAATTAACAGTACCCATACATCCCATTGATCGCCCTATCCATTCCAATAACTCCTCTTCCCAACTCCTACTGCCAAAGACATCATCAGATTCCTTACTAATGTCCTCCAAAATATCTACCCCTTCCAACCACAACATACCTTACAACAAATTTCTCTTGCCACCCACTCTTGTTTTCCAGCTCAGTATCCAGGCCACTTACTCCCAAAACCAAGTCCACTTCGCTTTCACCTGTTTCAACACCCTTGTTTAAAACTCCCCAACCCCTCACTCACACAACCCACTCCCTAAGTTCCCATCATGGTACAACAGCAATACAGAATCTTATACCACAACATCCACTCTGTACCCATGAACAAACCCCTTTTCATGCATACCCTGTCCCAACACAATGTCCATACCTTCATCTTATTGACACATTTCTCCAACCACATCCCACCATCCGAATTTCTCCCTATATCCTCCACTATACAGATAATCCCCTTCCCCTGGCCAGAGGTGGAGTTGCAATCGGCCACCACAAAAACATCCTCGCTCGGCCACAACCCTTACTCAATAATCCCTGCAAGACACATTCATAAAGTGTATACTCGAGTTCTGTAAAGTGTAAATAACGACGTCCTTGAGAAATATAATATTTGTACTGTGATTAACTTTAAGCGGAAGATTCCTTTTAATAGTTAATCTCATTCATGGGATGTACCATCTCGTGTGTGTATTATTTAGATCGCGTTATTGAAAGTCACAATAACTGCATTTTAAAAGTAATTTAAACTACAAAACTAAACACTGTGAGCTTCTGTGCGACCACCTGAAAAGAAGTAAGATGTCACTAACGACATTTTGACTATGTAGTTTGTGTTCTTCTGTGAGTTTAGCGTCTTCTGTGGCGTTAAATAGTCATGTGGTGTTTTGTAATAACGGAGCTTAGGATGGAAACATTACATTTTAAAAATCAGGGAAGATAGGTAGGCTTTTTATTTAATAACAGAAAGAAAGGTAATTGTGATTTCACGCACCTGCTGTTATTATTGCCCAGTACCCAGTACAGTTCCAACTTAATGTTAAGTTTCAAAATTTCTTTCGCATTCATTAAGTGGTACTCTAACATCGAAATTCTATCATCAATATTGGTATACTTTGAATGTGACAGGTATAATTCCCGTAATAAACAAAAACAAAGTACATCGGAGGGTCTGTTGCTGGTTATGGGAGCTTGCAGGGACGTGGAGGAGACAGATTAGGGCTGCTATGCGCATTCGGGATAAGGGGAGAACAGAAGCGGAAAAGAAGAGAAACAGAGGAGGGGAAAAAGACTGATGGGTACGCTGGTGAAATAGACGGTTGTGTAGTGCTGGAGTGGGAACATGGAAGAGGATAGGTGGGTGAAGGTTAGGCACTAGTCAAGTTTGTGGCCAAGGGGTTTGTTGGAACGCAGCATATATTACAGGGTAAGTTCGCACCTGCACAATACAGAAAAGCTGGTGATGGTGGGAAGGATCCAGATGGAGCTGGCTATGAAGCAATCATTGAAGTGAAGCACCTTGTGGTAGGCAGCGCGTTCAGCAACTGGGTGGTCCAGCGGTCTCTTAGCCACAGTTTGTCAGTGGCCATCCATGTGGACAGACACCTTGTTGGTTGCCATGCCCACATAGAAAGCAGCACAGTGGTTGCAGCTTAGCTAGTGGATCACATGACTATTTTCACACGTACCCCTGCCTTTGATGGGATAGGTGACACCTGTGAACAGACTAGTTGGATGTTACTGGGATGCTGTATGTGACAGATTGTATGAGCCATGAGGTAAGGGGTTGGGAGCAGGAGTCGAGTAATGATGACAAGGATCTTGTGTAAGTTTGATGGGTGGCAGAATACCATAGTGGGAGGTGTAAGAAGGATAGTGGGCACGATATTCCTCATTTCAGACCATGACGAGAGGCAGGTGAAACCCTGGCGAAAAATGTGATTCAGTTGCTCCATTCCCGGATTGTACTTAGTCATGAGGGGAGTGGTGCTTTGTGTTCATATGGTGGGAATGTGGGAAGTCGTAGGTGACTGGCGAGACAAGGCATGAGATATCTGTTTCTGTACAAGATTGAGAGGATAATTTCGGTCTGTGAAGGCCTCACTGAGACCCTTGGTGCATTTGGAGAGGGACTGCTTGTCACTACAGATTTGATGGCCATGGGTGGCTAGTTTTTATCTAATGGACTTCTCGGTATGGAATGGGTGGCAGCTGTCAGATTAGAGGTTTTGCTGGTCCTTGATGGGTTTGATTTGGACGGAGGTACAGACATAGCCATGGCTGAGGTGGAGGTCAACATCAAGGAAGGTGGCTTGCTGGGTTGAGGACGACCAGATGAAGTGAATAATGGAGAAGTGTTCAGGCTCTGCAGGACTGTGGATAGGCTATCCTCACCCTCAGTCCAGATCACGAAAATTTCATCAACGAATCTGAGACAGGTTGAGGTTTGGGATCTGGGTGGCTAGGAAGAATTCCTCTAGATGGCCCATGAATAGGTTGCCATAGAATGGTGCCATACTTATGCACATCCGTGTACCATGAATTTTTTAGCGGGTGAAGACTTCAGAGGTTAATTGATTGTTTGTTGGAAATGGATATTTTTTGTCAAGGTGACCAAGAAGACAGTTGTTGGTTTGGAGCCAGTCTGGCATTGGGAAGAGTAGTGTAGGAAGGCAGTTGTAGGTTTGGAGCCAGTCTGGCATTGGGATGAGTATGTTCAACAGCAGAAAAGCAATAGGCTTAGGGATATTAGTGTAGAGGGAGATGGAAACAATAGTAATGAGCAGGACGCTTTATGGTAAATAAACAAGAACTGCAGAGAGTTGGTGGAGGAGATGGTTGGTGTCTTTTAGATAGGAAAGTACACTCCTGGAAACTGAAATAAGAACACCGTGAATTCATTGTCCCAGGAAGGGGAAACTTTATTGACACATTCCTGGGGTCAGATACATCACATGATCACACTGACAGAACCACAGGCACATAGACACAGGCAACAGAGCATGCACAATGTCGGCACTAGTACAGTGTATATCCACCTTTCGCAGCAATGCAGGCTGCTATTTTCCCATGGAGACGATCGTAGAGATGCTGGATGTAGTCCTGTGGAACGGCTTGCCATGCCATTTCCACCTGGCGCCTCAGTTGGACCAGCGTTCGTGCTGGACGTGCAGACCGCGTGAGACGACGCTTCATCCAGTCCCAAACATGCTCAATGGGGGACAGATCCGGAGATCTTGCTGGCCAGGGTAGTTGACTTACACCTTCTAGAGCACGTTGGGTGGCACGGGATACATGCGGACGTGCATTGTCCTGTTGGAACAGCAAGTTCCCTTGCCGGTCTAGGAATGGTAGAACGATGGGTTCGATGACGGTTTGGATGTACCGTGCACTATTCAGTGTCCCCTCGACGATCACCAGTGGTGTACGGCCAGTGTAGGAGATCGCTCCCCACACCATGATGCCGGGTGTTGGCCCTGTGTGGCTCGGTCGTATGCAGTCCTGATTGTGGCGCTCACCTGCACGGCGCCAAACACGCATACGACCATCATTGGCACCAAGGCAGAAGCGACTCTCATCGCTGAAGACGACACGTCTCCATTCGTCCCTCCATTCACGCCTGTCGCGACACCACTGGAGGCGGGCTGCACGATGTTGGGGCGTGAGCGGAAGACGGCCTAACGGTGTGCGGGACCGTAGCCCAGCTTCATGGAGACGGTTGCGAATGGTCCTCGCCGATACCCCAGGAGCAACAGTGTCCCTAATTTGCTGGGAAGTGGCGGTGCGGTCCCCTACGGCACTGCGTAGGATCCTACGGTCTTGGCGTGCATCCGTGCGTCGCTGCGGTCCGGTCCCAGGTCGACGGGCACGTGCATCTTCCGCCGACCACTGGCGACAACATGGATGTTCTGTGGAGACCTCACGCCCCACGTGTTGAGCAATTCGGCGGTACGTCCACCCGGCCTCTCGCATGCCCACTATACGCCCTCGCTCAAAGTCCGTCAACTGCACATACGGTTCACGTCCACGCTGTCGCGGCATGCTACCAGTGTTAAAGACTGCGATGGAGCTCCGTATGCCACGGCAAACTGGCTGGCACTGACGGCGGCGGTGCACAAATGCTGCGCAGCTAGCGCCATTCGACGGCCAACACCGCGGTTCCTGGTGTGTCCGCTGTGCCGTGCGTGTGATCATTGCTTGTACAGCCCTCTCGCAGTGTCCGGAGCAAGTATGGTGGGTCTGACACACCGGTGTCAATGTGTTCTTTTTTCCATTTCCAGGAGTGTATGTTACATGGAATAAGCTGAAGGTGTTGGTCTGTGAGAGCAGAGATTCTCTCAGTAGGGGCACAGTAAAAGATCGCAGTGGGACAGCCTGAGTGGTTGGGTTTTTGGATTTTAGGAAGCATCTAGAAGATGTGAGCGCAGGGAATAAAGAAATGAGGAGATAGGTAGACTCAGGGGAGGGGTTATGAGATGCGCCTTGTGAGTTAACGAGCATTTCGCTCTCATTTAAGTATATGGCTGAAACAGTCAACCTTCAGGAATTGTGAAACGAACCCTTTCGTCCAGGACCTGATGCACAATGGCCGCCGATTCACGACGAGGTGGGGAAACTCACAGGCGTCCATTGTTTATTGAGGCCTAAGCGCTGTAGTGTGCCAGTGAGACAGACGAGAACCTACGTCATGGGGAAACCTAGTAGAGGGCTTTTGTGGCCAAGGAGACGTAGGAGTGTTGGTGGACCCAAGACGGGCCATAAAGGGAAACATTTATGAAAACTATTTAATTCTGTAGTAGTGCAGGGAATCAAGCCACAGTAATTTTAATCTCCCATCCTCCATACTTTTCATGGTGACCCTAATAAAACTTGAATATTGGTCACATCTATAGTAGTTTAGGATTTACTGTTAAAGCGATATTAACAAGTTTTGTAACAAAGACCTTAATGCTAAAAAATCTGAGCGCTTTGGTCGATCTTAGCGATCGACATTTCGTACAGAAGCGCATCATTAAAATGACAGATGTTGTAAGTATCAACTCTGTAACTTTATTTGTTTAAAAGATATAGTAAATTTAAAGTATCAGTATTTTCAGTTAAGCATCAGATCATCATTTCCTCCACACAAAACACATTGAACGATGACAGCATGACACCTTATTGAATCATTAGGTAATAGAATATTTGTTGTGAAGTTTAGTGCATAACAGTTTCTTTTGTTCTTTGCTTATTTATCAGAAAGGACATTGGTGCAAGGCTACTGGCCGTGGCATTCAAAGCTAAGAAGGAAATTGTATTGGTTTTATGTAAAAGAATTTAACGTTTATTATGTAATGGATATTATTGTTACTTTATATAGAATGTGAAAGTGGTCAAGCTCTGATTATTTAAATATGTCACATTTGTAAAATAATGTAGAATAAGTTGTAGCCAATCAGATCGACAGCTTCAGGAAAGGAAACTGGTCTAGTCAGTTGAGAGAGGATATTCGGAGCACGGGAAACGCAGCCGTGGACGGACAGAGGGACAGTTCTGGTCGAGACACGAAAGGGGACCGTTCTGGTCTAGACACCAAAGGGGACAGTTGGGATTGAGATGCGAAAGCGGACAGTCGGTCTTTAGGCAGCTAGGAAGTGAAACGAATTAGAAAATACCGCGTTGTGTGGTATCGCAGGACAGTCTCTGAGCGGTGAGCAGCCGCGCGCCTGGTCTGAACTCCGTTTCGCGTTGATAACTTGTATTTCGCGATGAGATTGTGAATAATCGAACTGTGTCAAATGGATACGCGCTCAAGTGTAACAGTAACTCTAAATGCGATCACTTTTGCTATTTGTTTGCTTCCTGAATAAACATTCTTCTAACCAAATCGTAACTGTGTGGCCTACATCACTTATGGGTCGTTAATTTAGTTCCCGATATTATTACTACTGTTACTATGTGTTATGTTAACTTTGTATTTCGCAAACTTGCCATCAGCCAGACAATTTAACCAAAGGGTCACAAGCGTCTGATTTAGGGCGCGTAACGCGACACGTGCGGTTCAGCCCCTAGATGAGTTTGAGCCAAGACATTTGGACGAGGAGGAATCGCATGTGAGCCCGAACATCTTTGGGATGTTAGTTCGCAATTGGGGGCTCGTCCGGGATTGCAACTTGGAAAGTGTTAGTTGAGGGATAAGAATCTTGAAGAGGATTGGAGTTTGAAAAGTGTTAGTTACGGAATAAGAACTCTGGAAAGTTTAGAATTGGATTTTTAATTCTGCAAAGTGTTCCCAAAAGTATTATTTGAACTTCGATAGGAAGGACCTCTCGCAAAAGTTAAATGTGAGATCGGTTCAAGATTGAATGTTAGGTTTCTTTAATAGCTGTGAAATTACAATTGTGATTCTCACAGTTAATGACATTCTGTGACCTAGGTCCCAAGTCTGTGACAGTTTAGGAAGTTTGCGTGATTGTTGCAACAGTTGTGTGCACCGAGATTTAGCAGTGGTTAGTAGTGATAAAAAAGGAACATGGAAGAAGAGGCGACATCGAGAGCACGTGGTTCCAGCCAGCAGCGGCATCATCAACGCCGATTCATTGCGCAGCAGAGGTTGCAGTACCTCAGCAGAGGCTACGAATCTTCAGCGTCAGAAGATAGAGAAAAGGACGGATGCCAAGTAAAGTAATTTTTTAGAGAATAGTAACAAAGGAAAACAGCACTAGGTTGTGGGGTGGAAGAAAAGCCGCTAGGCAAAATCAAATAACGGAAAAAGACGGATTGCTACTCATCATATTGTCGCAGAAGAAGTTGATTAGCTCCTTGGTGTAGTGGTTATGATACAAAACTGTTGCATGGAGAGTCGTGAGTTCAAAACGCATCTCGTCTGTACAACTTCAATTTCTATATTCGGTTCGAGTACATTCTAGAAGTATCCACAAATGTCAAGAATCATTGTACTGGAATGTTCAATAGCTGTATATACACTGTGTGTGTTCTGGCCGGAGGTAGTTCGCCCCGCGCACTTCTATGTGCAAGTGCTGAATAAACCTTCGTTAAGTCAAGTTAGTGTTCGTCATTCATCTAATTACACCTTCTTCTCCGTGAAATTATTCTGGTGGAGACGTTGGGTATTGGAACTTGTGATAGCGCACATTATCAACGACACAGTGGCTCCCATCAGGCCACGACAGAGCCGCCGTTTACTTGGCGAGAAACCCGAGTTCGAGCCATCTTCAACAGATCGCAATCTACCGGAGACAGAAGAAGAAGAAGAGGACGTTACGATGACAGCAACTGTGTGCCTCCACATGAGACATCCTTCCGGGTTCTCTGGTGACGATGGCCAAGATCCAAACAAGTGGCTGAAGGTAAATGAGCGTATAGCCAAATTTAACAAATGGGATGGTTCAAATGGCTCTGAGCACTATGGGACTCAACTGCTGAGGTCATTAGTCCCCTAGAACTTAGAACTAGTTAAACCTAACTAACCTAAGGACATCACAAACATCCATACCCGAGGCAGGATTCGAACCTGCGACCGTAGCGGTCTTGCGGTTCCAGACTGCAGCTCCAACAAATGGGATGACACCGTGTGATTGGCAAACGTATTTTTCCACATGGAGGGCACTGCCAAGCAATGGTATGAGAACAACGAGGTGAAGTTCAAAAACTGGGAAGTATTCCAGGCGGAACTGCGCAAGTATTTCGGCGACACACAACGACCGAAGTGCAAGGCTGAAGATAAATTAAAGTCCACGGCACAGCGTCCAGCAGAAACTACAGTATCCTACAATCAAAACGTCTTGGAGCTGTGTAAAATAGCCTATCCTAGAATGAAGGAGGAAGATAAGGTTGCACATCTCATGGAGGGTGTTGCTGAGGACATGTATCAAGCCCTACTCCTGTTGGAGGTTTCGACAGAAGACGACTTCATAAAATGGTGCCAGTATATCGAGACAATGCATCAAAAAGGATTACACACAAGAAGTCTGAACGGCTTCCAAACGTCGTATCGATGTCTGTGATGGAGAAAGCAACTGATTTCACAAGTGTTCTTCGTCATATAGTGAGAGAAGAAGTTCAGAAGGCACTTGGATTGCACGGAGAGCAAAAAACCGAGACGCTTCAAAACGTCATAAGGGAGGAAGTGTAACAGACATTGAACCCAATCTCTCGTCCTTCATTTCCCTTTAATACGGTGAAAAAGTCGAGACCCAGACGGGGTTACGTTCCTACAATGCCGCATGAGGAACCTGGTTGGGCACCAAGGAAGACTGACGTTTGGAGGACCCAGGACAACCAACCAGTATGTTTCCACTGTGGACGACCGGGACATGTGGTGCGCTATTGTCGCGAAAGTCGGCGGAGATTTGATGAAGCCCGCGCCAGAAGACAGCAGACCGATCTTAGCCGACGCCGTGGTCTAGCGGTTCTAGGCGCGCAGTCTGGAACCGCGCGACTGCTACGGTCGCAGGTTCGAATCCTGCCTCGGGCATGGATGTGTGTGATGTCCTTAGGTTAGTTAGGTTTAAGTAGTTCTAAGTTCTAGGGGACTGATGACCACAGTAGTTAAGTCCCATAATGCTCAGAGCCATTTGAACCATTTTTTTAGACGACGCCAACTCCGGGACGAAGATGAACAAGAAGATGTGGGTGCAGGACGACGTAGGTCACCATCGCCGCAAGCTAGCCGCTGGAGAGGACACTCCCCAACACGCTGATCAAGATCTCCATCGCCGTTTAGAAGCTCCAGACGATCACCTAGCCGCCGCAACCTGGAAAACTAAAGGGTGCGGTCTTTCTTGGAGGGGAGGCCGCCGAAGAAGAATCCTCCGCCATTGATCACTACAAAAATGATAAGAAACTACGCCGATATCCTCATGGATGGCCGTCCAGCCCGAGCTCTTGTGGACTCTGGAGCATCATATTCAATCATTTCGGAGTAGTACTGTCGCCAGTTGCAGAAAACCGTATTCGTCGACAACAAAACATCTCTGCTGAAGGTGGCTAATGGGAAATATGTAAAACCTACAGGAAGATGTACCATCCGTGTGGGCATAAGTGGCCATAAACAGCCCTTAGGATTCAAAGTCTTACAAGAGTGAAGTCATGACGTTATTCTCGGGTGTGACTTTTTGAAAGCTTCTCAGGCAATTATAGATCGTTGTCGCTCGAGGATTATGCTAGACAAGATGAGATACTGTGGACAGGAAGATGCGTATCCGAGTGTGTGGAGACTATGTGTGCTGGATGAAGCGATCATTCCTGCAGTCAGCACTAGAAAGGTTACTGTCACCACTGAAGAATAACTTGGTCGTCCCAGCCTCTGTCGTCTTGTTTAAGAACGGATTCGGTGAATTGTGGATAGTTAACTGTCACTGAGAACCGCAGATCCTTCTAAGACGCGTGTGCGTAGCAAACGTTGAGCCGTTGATTGAAGAATATCTGAGCGCCATAGAAACCTCCCATGTCGAGTCTGTGGACAAAATTAGCGCTACCACTACGAGACAAGATCTTATAGCTCGACTATCACCAGATCTCACTAAGGAACAACAGAAGGAGCTACTTGCCAGTATTCAAAAATTCTCTGAATGCTTCAGTCAACAGGTGAGGAGTAAATTAGACAAATTGACGGTGAAGCATCGGATTAGCACTGGAGATCAACCAATAAGCCAGAGAGCATACTGTGTGTCAGCAACGGAACGTCGAATAATTCGTGACGAGGTAGGGAAAATGATGAAGAATGATATCTTTCAGCTTTCACAGAGCCCATGGTCGTCACCAGTGGTCCTCGTCAGGAAGAACGATGGCAGTTGGCGCTTTTGTGTTGATTACAGGAAGCTTAATCAGATAACTAAAACGGATATTTACCCTCTTCCACGAATTGACGATACACTATATTGTCTGAAGGGGGCTAAGTTTTTCTCAACCATGGACATGTACTCGGGATACTGGCAAATCGAAGTAGATGAGGCTGATCGTGAGAAAACAGCATTCATCACCCCTGAGGGCCTGTATGAGATTAAGGTAGTGCTGTTTGGTTTGTGTAATGCACCAGCAACTTTTGAACGGATGATGGATAATTTTCTAATTCACCTGAAGTGGACGATGTGTCTTTGTTATTTGGATGACATTGTAGTGTTCTCAGAGACATTTGACGAACATATAAAAAGACTGAGGGCCGTTCTTAAGTGTCTCCAACAAGGCAGACTGAAACTTATTCCAAGAAAGTGCCTCTTTGGAGCAAAAGAAATCAAAATACTTGGACACCTTGTGTCAAACGAAGGTGTGAGGCCAGCCCCAGAAAAGGTGAGATCTATAACGGAATCTCCTATTCCTAAAATTATTATAGATGTGTGAAGCTTCCTCAGATTATGTTCTTATTACCGTCGTTTTATTAAAGACTTTTGTATCAAAGTCAGGCCACTCCAAGACTTGTTAAAAGCCGATGCTAAATTTACCTGGGGTGGTGGTCAACAAGATTCTTTCGATGTGCTGCGAAAAGCTCTGACGACTGACCCTGTACTTGGACTGTATGATGAGAGAGCACCTACAGAACTACTCAACTACAGAAAGAGAATGTCTTGCTGTGATCTGGGCCATGTGGAAATTTCGACAGTAACTCTATGGAAGGTCATTCACAGTTGTTACAGAACATCATTCACTTTGTTGGTTGACAGGTCATAAGGATCAAACAGGACGACTCGCCAGGTGGGCACTACGCCTTCACGAGTATGACATTACCATAGTGTACAAAAGTGGAAGAAAACACCAAGATGCCGACTGTCTCTCAAGAAACCCGGTGCAAGACCATCAAGACTTTGATGAAGATAGTGACTGTCTCGCTGCACTCCAGGATCTCTTTGCTGAGCAGAAGAAGGACGCCAAGATATCTCAAATTATGCTTGCCTTAAATTGGACAGTCGATATGAAAGGACAATTTTTGGTAGTTAATGGAGTACTTTGCAAGGAAAACTTTGAACCGTTTGGAAAGAGGTGGCTACCAGTGATTCCTAAACACCTGCCCTTAGATGTTCTACAGAAATTCCATGACACACCTGAGGTCGGGCATCTAAGATTTATTAAGACATACGATAGAATCTGCAAGAGATTTTTCTGGTCAGGTTTATTTAGGAGTGTCCATCACTGTGTGTCACACTGTCTAGAGTGCCAGAGGAGAAAGGCAGTTCCTCCGAAACAACCTGGCTGACTCATACCAATTCCACCAGCCGAAACGCCTTTTCAGTGTGTTGGGATTGACCTCCTCGGACTATTTCCAACGTCTGCTAGTGGCAATAGATGGATTATTGTTTGCACTGATTATCTGACACGCTATGCCATTACAAAAGCCGTGAAAAGAGCCGAATCATCCGAGGTAGCCAGACTGATCGTGGAAGACATTGTATTAAAACACTGTGGCCCATGGTCGTTAATTACGGGAAGAGGGAAAGTTTTTCAATCGAATCTTGTGACAGAGATAAACGGTCGGTGCAACATTACTCATCACGTGACGACTGCCTACCATCCGCAAACTAACGGGCATACTGAACGCCTTAATAAGACCTTGGCCGACGTATTATCAGTGTTCGTCAATGTTGAGAAGAGCAACTGGGATGAGGTGCTACCTTTCGTGACGTTCGCCTACAACACCTTCAAACAAGACACCACAGGATTTACGCCTATTTTCCTGGTGCATAGACGTGAGGCGACAACCACGAGCTTCGAATCCTCCCTCGGGGATGGGTGTGTGTGTTTGGCCTTAGGATAATTTAGGTTAAGTAGTGTGTAAGCTCAGGGGCTGATGACCTTAGCAGTTAGTCCCATAGGAGTTCACACACATTTGAACATTTTTTTTCTTTTTTTGACTACGACGATGGACACTGTGGTTCCGTTACATCCTGATGACGTGAACGACGACTACATCGGCCAGGTGTTAACCAGGGCTGAGGAAGTTCGGCAGTTACCTCGACTCCGCACGCTGTAGGCTCAAGAAAACGTTCGCCAAAAGTATAACGCGGGCCACCGCCCTGTTGTCTACCAGCCCGGTGACCTCCTCTGGTTCTTCACTTCTGTTCGGAACGTTGGTCTCTCTGAGAAGCTCACCAGGCGCTACTTTGGTTGTAAGACAGTTGTCTGATGTTACTTGTGAAGTTGAAGATTTCGACCCCGACACAAGACGACGAAAGATCAGAGATACGGTCCACGTCCTTCGAATGAAGCCCTATAACGATCCTGCAACCCATGGTAAATTCGAAGCTCCAGCGACAGGCAACAAGCAGGAAGGTGACGAAGTGCGTAGCGGCAAAAGAAGTTCTAAGAAGATCACCGCCAGGGCGAGAATCAGTCATCAGGAGTCGGAGTACACAGAATCGATGACTCGTTCCCCGTCTAGGACGACGTAACACCGAGACACTGTTCCCACAAGGTGCGGGGAGTGTTGCAGAATAAGCTGAGTAGCGCCGTGGTGTGGTGGTTATGATACTAAACTTTTGCATGGAGGGTCGTGAGTTCAAAACTCATCTCGTCTCTACAATTTTAATTTCTATATTCGGTTCGAGTACATTCTAGAAGCATCCACAAATGTCAAGAATCATTGTACTGCAATGTTCTGTAGCTGTATATATACTACTGTATGTGTTCTGGCCGGAGGCAGTTCTCTCCGTACTCTTGTATGTGCAAGTGCTGACTATACCTTTGTTAAGTGAAGTTAGTGTTCCTCATTCATATAATTACACCTACTTCTACGTGACAACGTAGAGGAGGCGTTGAGTCACAGGCAGGCGCAACAAAAAGACTACTATACATTTCGAACACTCGGCCAAAAGACAATTTTCTAAATCACACATTCACGCAAGCACAACTCACACATACATGACCACGGTTTCCGGCACCTGAGGTCGGACTGTGGGCAACTTCACCTAATGGTACAAGCACTCCGTGGGTGGTAGGGGTAAGGAGGAGGCTGCACCAAGTAGGCGAAGGGATAGCAGGAGCACTCCCTTCATGACTCAGCATCATGCAGAACTGGAGCAACTGACCCACATGTTCTGCCATGGTTTCAGATACTCGTCATGTCCTGACATGAGGAATATCCTACCCAGTATCCTTCTCACCCTTCCCATGGTGGTATTCCTCCAGACACCAAACCAGCGCAATATCCTTGTCCATCACTACTCCATCCCTCCCCCCAACCACTTGCCTCATGGCTCATATCCCTGCAATAGACCTAGATGCAAGAACTGTCCCATACATCCTCCCACCTCCACCTACTCCAGTCCAGTCACATTTACAATCTAATCTGCGTCCACTGTGCTGCTTGCTATGTGCACATGACAATCAGCAAGCTGTCCATCCACATGACTGGCTACTGACAAACTGTGACTGAGAGATAGCTGGGTCACCCAGTTGCTGAACATGCTGCACGACACAACATACTTCACTTGTGCTTCACAGTCTGCGCCATTTGGATCCTTCCTTTTCTCAATTTTGCAGATGAGAACACTCCTTGCAATATGTCCTATGTTCCCGTAACCCCCTGGCTTCCACCTTCACTAGCCCCTGTCCTTCACCTACCAACCCCTTCCCTGCTCCCACTCCACTACTACACTGCTTTCTATGTCACCATTACACCAAAAAAATCTTCAAATGTGTGTGAAATCTTATGGGACTTAACTGCTAAGGTCATCAGTCCCTAAGCTTACACACTACTTAACCTAAATTATACTAAAGACAAACACACACATCCATGCCCGATGGAGGACTCGAACCTCCGCCGGGATCAGCCGCACAGTCCGTGAGTGCAGTGCCCTAGACCGCTCGGCTATCACCAGTGTACCCACAATTCTTTTTCCCCTCCTCTACTTATCTTCTTTTCCGCTCCACTTCCCTCATTTTCATACCGCCTGAAAGCACATAAAGCCCTACCCTGACTCACCACATCCCTGCATTCTCCCACAAGCAACACTACTCCCTCCCCCACCATTAACCTGCTATCCCTCACCTTCTCATCCCAGCCTACTTCTTACCCCCATCACCCACGGACTGCTTGTCCCATCAGCCGCAACTACTCACAGTCCAGCCTACATCTACATCTACATCTACATTTATACTCCGCAAGCCACCCAACGGTGTGTGGCGGAGGGCACTTTACGTGCCACTGTCATTACCTCCCTTTCCTGTTCCAGTCGCGTATGGTTCGCGGGAAGAACGACTGCCGGAAAGCCTCTGTGCGCGCTCGAATCTCTCTAATTTTACATTCGTGATCTCCTCGGGAGGTATAGGTAGGGGGAAGCAATATATTCGATACCTCATCCAGAAACGCACCCTCTCGAAACCTGGACAGCAAGCTACACCGCGATGCACAGCGCCTCTCTTGCAGAGTCTGCCACTTGAGTTTGCTAAACATTTCTGTAACGCTATCACGCTTACCAAATAACCCTGTGACGAAACGCGCCGCTCTTCTTTGGATCTTCTCTATCTTCTCAGTCAACCCGACCTGGTACGGATCCCACACTGATGAGCAATACGCAAGTATAGGTCGAACGAGTGCTTTGTAAGCCACCTCCTTTGTTGATGGACTACATTTTCTGAGGACTCTCCCAATGAATCTCAACCTGGTACCAGCCTTACCAACAATTAATTTTATGTGATCATTCCACTTCAAATCGTTCCGCACGCATACTCCCAGATATTTTACAGAAGTAACTGCTACCAATGTTTGTTCCGCTATCATATAATCATACAATAAAGGATCCTAAGTGACCAGAGACATTGGTCATGTGTGTGTGCGAGTTATGTTTGTGTGTATGTGTCTGAGTGTGTTTTCTACTTTAGAAGACGGCCTTTTGGCTGAAAGCTCAAATGCATAGCAGTCTTTTCGTTGTTCCTGTTTGTGACTCAACATCTCCTCCGTATGGTTAGTAGCAATCTATTCTTTTCATAAAATATTCGTTATTCCATCCTGGATTTTCCGTTGTTTAAATATTAAATTATTTTTAATAAATTTGGTTTCACCGCCTCTTCTCTTGTTGTCCCTAAAGTGAGGCTTATTTTTCTTTGTGCCTGTGGTTACAAAATCCTTTAGATGAGAAGAGCACAACACCTTCCGTTTTCCTACTGTTTCATGTGCTTTGGTGTAAAGCTGTTCTGTTTTCTTCTGTTATTGCTTCTTTTTCTTCTGCTGCAGTTGTTGTTATGCTTGATGTTTTGCACCACAGCTTCAGCATAGGAGAGAGTTTTACTTGGAGCTTACGTTTCCGCTTGTAGCCCAATTCACGAATAATTTTTCTCCTTAAGACTCTCAGCATAAGAAACTATTTTTTGGTGTCCTTTTACTTCCACTTTTAGAACAATTTGTGAACTGCTACTCTTATTTATATTTCTAACGCGTTCTCTAATTTTCTGACAAATAAATCACTTTCCTCTATTATTTATGTGCATGCCATGCCTGGTATAATGAACTCTTTCGAGGGACTGACACTTCAGAAAAGACGTGTTTAGATATGCTTTAGACCCGGGCTGGGCGCGTGAGCTGCCTGGTGGCCACGATGCGCCCGCAGCTCACATTCCCTTACTCGTGAACATGGTTGAAGACAGTCGACGATATGATACATGACTGACAGCTGACGGTCGAATTTGTAGTCACGTTAGTATTCTTTGCATTGTCGTAATTACTGCAGTACGACACAACATAACACGTGCATAGTGTTTTCTGAAATGTCGTTTAAAGACCAATTTTGTGTTGGACAAGAGATCCATCGAATGAAAAAGTAATAACAGTTACTGAAGTTAAAATCTTCTGGTTTGTCAGGGCATGTCATATTTATCCTGAAAAAATGAGTTGTGTGGCGAGGGCCTCCCGGTGGGTAGACCTGATCGCCTGGTGTAAGTCTTTTGAGGTGACGCCACTTCGGCGACTTGCACGTCGAGGATGAAATGATGATGATGAAGGCGACTCAAAAACCCAGTCCCTGAGCGGAGACAATCTCCAACCCAGCCGGGAATCGAACCCGGGCATCCCGACATGACAAGCTGTCGCACTGTCCTTCTTTTATCTCATTTTGTTCGTGATCGTTCGTTCTATTTTTTCGGGGCAGACGTCCCATAACTCCTGTTCAAGTTCATCGTCATTCCATTAACTCAGTTCCGCTACGGTGGCGGACGTATCTATCCTAAACGATCGACGTTTCGACCCCCATGCTGGGATTTCCTTCAGGATCTTGTGGTGTTCACTGTCAGTTCACGCCATAAGATTCTGAAGAAGATCCCAACAGATCGTTTAGCATAAATATGACGCGGCGTAACAAACCAGAAGATTTTAACTACGCTGACAACGGGCACGAAAGCCTACAGACTTAAATAATAATTGATGGCTTATAACTGTTCTGTTGTGAGGAAAATCAAAATAATTTACGCTAGTGCGCACCCTTTTATAAGCCATCTCGTCTCATAAGACCTTTCATGTCTTTACGCAAGTTGAAATATCGTTCTAAAACAATACCTCGACACAACCGGCGTACTTCACAAAAATACGGCACATCGCCATAATCATACCCCAGCTCTACCAGGAAAGGTGTATACTACCGATGTCATAAAACCGTGCGATCTCAGTTTGATAACATTTTTTACAACAGCGCCCATGGCGTCACTTATTTGGGGACACTTTGCCATCAGATTAACGCGATGTAGAAAGCAGTGTTACAAGCTATCGCTTGCTTTAACTATAAATATTTGTCCGATGATTCTAAATGTTATTATCTTTACATAAAGAAAAGTACTAACTTGTCAATAAACTTCAAATCGTGAGCTTCACCCTTAATTTTTATATTCGGAATTTGTAAATTTACTAATGGCACTTTTGTTGCCTATGTCTGCGGTCACTTTCAGACTCAGATTAATATTCAAACTAACTAAATTACTTATACTGAACCTTGAATTTCTGGTGTACCCTTGTGTCACTGGCAATGGCAAGGAAATCGTTTCTGAAGAAGAGAAATTTGTTAACATCGAGTATAGATTTAAGTGTCAGGAAGTCGTTTCTGAAAGTATTTGTATGGAGTGTAGCCATGTATGGAAGTGAAACATGAACGATAACCAGTTTGGACAAGAAGAGAATAGAAGATTTCGAAATGTGGTGCTACAGAAGAATGCTGAAGATAAGGTGGGTAGATCACGTAACTAATGAGGTGGTATTGAATAGGATTGGGGAGAAGAGAAGTTTGTGGATCGGTTGGTAGGACATGTTTTGAGGCATCAAGGGATCACAAATTTAGCATTGGAGGGCAGCGTGGTGGGTAAAAATCGTAGGGGGAGACCAAGAGATCAATACACTAAGCAGATTCAGAAGGATGTAGGTTGCAGTAGGTACTGGGAGATGAAGAAGCTTGCACAGGATAGAGTAGCATGGAGAGCTGCATCAAACCAGTCTCAGGACTGAAGACCACAACAACAACAACAACCTTGTGTCACCGCAATAAAATAAAAACAGTGTATTGTTGAGGGAGTATGAATGATAACAGTGGCGTATTTAAGTTTACAAAAAGAATCACAAGTTTTTATTAATCCTTTTATAACTACAACGAGCTGATAAATCTTACAAAAAATGACAAACACAAATCAAAAAATGGATGCTGCTTTATTGGCAGAGCATTCATTGGGAAGAAAGCTATAAAAATTATCCACTGAATTAATCCCTTTTACAACACAATCAGGCTTTGTGTAGACGAATCCTCTGTGAGGTCGAATTCTATTCAAATGGAATCAAATATGACCAGATACACCACAAACTATGGTTCACGGAGAACAGGGAGCACACTTTCACCTGCATTCGGGCGGCAACAGAAATCGGCACGATGCGGCAGCTGTAATGTTCTGACGAGTCCACGGAAATTTGCAAATTATGCTGACTGGCGTTCTGATTATCAGAATGGGGTAAACTTTCTTATCAGAACCCTGAAATCCCGGCAGATTTCGGTATTAGGTGCACCCATTCACTGGTCTGGCCTAAACAATTTGACTCACAGGCACAATGGTGCATGTTGTAATTGTCAAATGTCAGACGGCCGACTCAGGATGAATAAGTTCACCCTCGTGGCACTCGATATGTCCGAGGTGATATGCAGTTCCACTGTCCGTACTGTTGGAAACTGCCACTGACTGTTAGTCCACCACAAGATACAGACCACAAGTCTCTCCCACCAGGGAAACACCTGAAGTTCATCGGGGAAGGATGAGAAGACGAAGAAGGCAAAGAATCACAACCACTTTCCATCAAGCCTCGGAACAGGAGATCAATTACCAAAACGAATCTAATCTTTCCACGTCGACCATTTTCAGTTTCTGAAAGAAGGCTGTTAAGCTCCCAGGACACCATGTTTTTGCCGCTCACTAGAAGAACCTGGCGACTTCCTGGCATCAGGGGAGTTACAAGCTTGCCTTCAATTGCACCAGCCGCTTAGTCTATATCGTCCCAGCCTCTAACATGAGAATGCTTGGAGTTTTATGACTGTCCCACCATTTGCACATAATCACACATTACAGAAGTCTCTCTTAAATGGCTTCGTCCACCCACTTTCCGCTAACTGGACACCTTCTTGACGGACTGTCACTTCGACAAGGTAAAATGTGTTGCGAACCGGCACTCTCCTGCTCCATCCCTAAGTAGAAAGAAAGGAGTGCCACGGTCTTAAGTCCACAGTGCTGCTTCCCAGAATCACTCGCTGGATTCAACATTTACAGCCCACAATCCATCACTCTCCCTGTTCTCTGTCACCTCCACTACAGCTCTTCGGCTACAAGTTCTGTACAGGCTACACATGCAGTTATATGAACGTTATACTCACAATTTCAGTCATAAACCACACATAGCAAATGTAGTACTTGAGAACATGATCTAAAGTATGAACATTGATCTGACTGACTGTTTGTTAAAGTGAGATAGTGGCGTGCCACCGCTGCTATTTCCTGCTGGATACCAACTTCTTACTCTTGTTCCTCATCAACGTAACTACACTAGTCATTTGACCAACCATTGCAGGAGTCCTACCGGTTGCAATCAACACAAGTTTTCCCAATAAGGGTCATTTGCCAATAATATATCCTAAGCAAGAAAATATGTCATCTCCCGAAGTTGTATCCTGCATTGGCACTAAATCAAGCAGTTTCTCCATCAAGCTGAACTCGGCGTCAACACCCCTCACAAATACCGCCAGATGAGCAACAACAGTCATATTCGTTAAAATGGTTCAAAAGGCTCTGAGCACTATGGGGCTTAACATCTGAGGTCATCAGTCCCCTAGACTTAGAACTACTTAAGCCTAAGCAACCTAATGACATCACACACATCCATGCCCGAGGCAGGATGCGAACCCGCTACCATAGCACCAGCGCGGTTCCGGACTGAAGCGCCTAGAACCGCTCTGTCACAACGGCCGGGGTCACATTCGTGATTTCATCCAAAACCAAAGAGAGAGAGAGAGAGAGAGAAAGAAATCTTTAATCTTATCTTTCATTTGCAATTTCTTCATGCGTCTGCAAACTGTTCTCCTTGAAAGAGGAACTGTTTCGAAAACTGCAAGGGTGCTGGACGCAAGATTGTTGCAGCATCAACAAGATACTCTTTAAACAAATGCTCAGTAGCTGAAGGGACGCGCTATTTTGGCTGTTGTAAGAGATATATGATAGCTCACTTTCAATGTACCATCACTGTGAGAGATAGGGTTCTCTTCCCGAAAATGCGTTGAAAGGTTGAGGAAAACTCGAGGGTAAAACCACACAATTCTTTATAAACAATTGTAATATTTTCAGGAAATGGCTTATCTTGCTTATTTCTCTCTTTCCCGTTTTACTTCCAGAAGTTTGGCTTTCCTTTCGTCAGCATCCAAAGCGATTTCTCGTGAAGGAATTGAGAATGTCGCATCACATTTTTCTTCTTCTATGTGAATAATATGAACAGATGACGGCCGGTTTGTGTTTCAATAAAAAAGTAATCTTCTTGTCACTGTCGGTTGAAGCATAGGGATGCGACTGATTTTCGTTTTAAAGGTCTTACCTCCTCCTCAGAAACTATACATTCATTAATTTTCTCCTGCCACGAACGCCAAAGACTCGTCAACAGCGACAACACTAACAACACAAAGTGGACACGGCCGTCTTGCAGCACACGCATCGGTAACGAAAGAGCGATGCTAGCAGAGACGTGGAGGAGGGAGCGCCCGCAGGCAAGCAGCGTTGGCACTGAAGGACGCCCCCGCATTTGCCCATCCCTGATTCCGACATTTTTTTTAGTTTCCTGTTAGTATTCTCGATTGCTTAGTAATTAAGTCTTACCAGGTAGGTATACTAGAAAGGATGTTATGTAAAACGCAGTACTCAGCCAACAGGTTGCCCACAAAAAATACATTAACCAGGTTTCGATAGTTCTAAGACTATCTTCATCAGATTGGTAAAAGTTTCCTAGAAAAATATATAAGGTGTAGATAACATACATAAAATAGATACATACGTGAGTATTGGGACAACACTGTTTGTATCCCAAAGTACCATTATCCAAGATGGCGGCGATGATATCATACAAGATGGCGGATTTTGGCGGGAAGTTTGAATTTTGGCTGGAAAGTGCCACGCCCCCCCTCCCCAGAAAAATGGCAGCAAGTTTGAATTTTGGCGGGAAACTGCCACGCCCTCCTCCCCCCCAGAAAAATGACGTGAATTTCAAATTCCAATATGATAATACGTCACATCCCAGTTATCTCTACTAAGCAAACAAAATGGCGGGAAAAAAGGACTTGTCTTTATTATGTACCCAATTTCAAGCATGTTTGTTCGCCACCGGATCTGGACTGCAACTGGCTTAGTTCATATAGTCGCCACCAGAGAGCGCCACCATGATGTCAACTGATGATGCAAGTACCGGTGTTCAAGATGGCTGCACCCAGTGTATCCACCATGTGGTGTAAGATTGGACACTTGGCCTACCTCCACTAACCTAACCCCCCTCCCCAATAGAAATGGCGCGAAGTTCAAATTACAACACGATAATGCAGCACACCTACGATAATGGCGGGAAAAATGGACTTGTCTTTATTATTTAACGAATTTCAGACAGGTGTGTTCTCCACTGCAACTGGCTTCGTTCATATCTGCGCCAGCAAAGGGTGCTCTCCTGACGTCAGGTGATGACGCAAGTACCGTCATTCAAGGTGGCTGCACCCGATGTATCCACCATGAGCTTCAGAGCTCAAGTGGCTTAGTTCATATCGTGCCCACCAGAGGGCGCTACTGTGAGGTCGCGTGATGACACAAGATCATCTGGTCTCTCTCTCGCGCGTGCGTTATAACCGGACACGCGCCGCGCCATCGGCCCTCGGCCGCCACCGCCATACACGCGCCGGACATAGTCTTATGTAAATACGCTAACTAAAGTAATACCCACATCGCCATCTAACCTATCAATTACCTAAGTACTTAATTCCACTTCAATGTGACATAGCCTGCATTCTACTCGTATACAGCTACGTGTTTCGTATGTGTTTTAAAGTGCTGTCTACTTGCGATCGTTAACGGTAAACCTGTCGGTCATCAGAGGCCTTCCATCTCTTGCTGAGTATGGATGTAGATGTAGATGTAGATATAGATGCGTGAAGAAACTTGGCACACTCCTCTAAAGGAGCTTTGATTTATGCGATCGCCCCTGTCGCATCTTGGGGGTAAAATCGAGACTTCAGGGTCATAACTAACTTAGCGGTAAGAGCTTGTGAGGCGCTGCAATCCCTGTGTACACATTTGCCCGACTGATGCGCTGTTTACAGAGTTAGTGACGGAATGACTTGTAATCTTCACATGTCAGACGCTGCTGCTATATTATTTGTTTCCTTGTAGGATGTAGCCCCCACTACTATCATTTTATGTAAGCCTTATGCAGGCATCGTATAATTTCTGAACCGTGATCGGATGTGAACAGTGGACACTATACGTCTCTGCAAAGCTATATTGTGCTCCTATCATGCAAAGCAAATGTTTTACGATTCGATGAGATAGTTCAGTGTAGAGAAACTGTGAAGAAGGATGTATGCCTGATAGACTGGAAAGGTGTTCGATCTAACATCATAGCCAATTTTTAAGTGCAGAACGCTGTAGTCTTAGGAGTGTGTGTGTTTATGTTCTCTATCTTACCAATACCTTCCAGGTACAGATCCTAGGCTGTAGAACAATCGTTGATTTAGGTAAAAATGTGTCCAACTCAATTCGTCTCGAACTCAATTGCGTATAAAAATAAGTCTTTTTTTGTTCTTCTTAACTGTATGCTATTACATTATGCCACTTTGAAATCTGTTACTGTAGATTGATAAGGAGTGCTAAGCTCCTCGACATGGTCGCATCTCGAGAAGTCTCGTGCACCTGGATGGATAAGGACTTGGAAAGCTATATTCATTCACGAGACGTGGAGTGCAGTGCTCTTCTTCTGATCGCTTGGAGATTAATTCTCTAACGGTGCTGCAGGGTGGGTTGGCCAATGACAATGTGAGGTTGGTCTTTTACCGTAAGATGGGGAGAATGCTCTGTGACTCCCATACGCTGAGAAATAGATCGTAAATTAAACACTATGCTTGAGGTGACAGAAATATGTGGAGCGCTGTCTCGTGTACTTTGATGATTTATGTGTTCCAGAATTAAGAATTAATGGACGTACTGCTCAGTCATCTATCGATGTTCGCAATGATACTCGCAACGTGGAGAGGGCGTGATTTAGCTATGATACGGAAATTGGGGAAACATGCTGTCACATCATTGGCCGGTGCTGAACTTAGTGTAAAATTCTTCACACTATCAAGTCTCATTGGTTACCGCATAATGATTGAGTGACATAGCTTGTTTGAATTGGGGAAAAAGGTTTGTGGATGGATGACAACTTCTAGGGGTTGCTAGCAGCTAAAAAGCGATCGCGTACATGCGTGCAAAATTACGAATAACTCGAAATGGAACGCCGAGCCATCATCTATTCCGTCACGGTGACATATGAATTTAGATGTAGAGGTCATGAATCACTTTGGGACGGTAGTTTGGAAACTCTCCACAACACTGCCAAACTCTTCTAGTTTCCTTATGTTGTAAATGTGTTTTATTTAAAAATCATTCAGTGTTATGCCATCTGCCGTAAGAATATGATTTACATCGTGTGATGTCTAGTTTTCTGTGAGAGGTCATGGATCAGAGCGTCTTAATGTCAGTTTAGAATCTGACACAGACCTCGGAGTCGTGGCAGAAAACGAAATCTTTGGCAATGTACAAAAGCGTGTTAGAAAACAGTGTTTGAAGCAGAGGCAGAGGGAGCGCCTCATACGATAATTCACTTAGAGTATGGGCGATGAAAGTTTAAAGTGGTCTATGCGGTTTTTGTATATTTAATATGATCGTCTCCACATAGGCAGCTGCGGTTTGATGTGCCGGACTTGGTGAACTGTTAGGAATGCCGGGTTGGCTGCACGCTGCGCTATTCTCGGTAACTATTGTGAAATGTCTTTCTTCGCGGTGGAGGTCCACTGTAGCTATACATCATTGCGCCCGCATCGACATGTAGGTGACTTGTAAATAGGATGAGCTTTTATAGTTCGTAATTTTTCTATGTTGGGGTGGGTATAGAATAACGAAGATACCATGTTAGGGATCTGTAGTTCTTGTATCTAGTTTAGGTATGCACCATATTATGCGCATTTCCATCGAATGCTCAAAACACGGTCCTGTTGCAGTAACTCAGCTCGAACTGTTTCTACACGGATTGCAGAATGTGTTGGACATGTCTTTCTCTGACTTAAACTGGAATTAGCACTTGTGGAAAGCTGTAGAAGTGGGTGCGACTGGAGGATGTGTAGGGTATGATTAAAAGGCGGTTGTAATTTTACTATAGCTGACAGATTCGAGGAACGTGACTCGTTTAGAGATACGAGAGTGTGTGATATATGATTGACTTGTGGGTGTGAGCCTATGCAAGTGTGTGTTTGAATGGGCATAATTTCTAATATATAGTGCAAGGCTAGAGATCTGAGAAGTTAGTGTATATTTTTCTTCTTTGGACCTCAATCACCACATCATCTACTACTACTGTCTGTCATCGCCTATAACTCAGCGGATATATCGCGGAACGTCTGTTATGGTCTCAAGACAGTATGCATTGTAATAACTAATGAATTATGCAGTTGTGTGCGGTGTGATGGAGTCGCAAATAGCGCTTGCATATGACGTCTCTTAGCCAAATGACTTTCAAAGTTCATTGAATTTATCACGAGGTTACATCGTTGACTCTTAATACACACATCTTAATGATCACCGTCACGGTATTTGTCTGGAAAACACCACCTTATTCAGAGTTAATGTCGTAGTTCGATTCGTAAAGCGGTTATAGGTTTTAACATGGATACTTGGGTGCACCTGTAGAACGATGAGTGCTTGTGAGAGTAAGATGCAGTTGTTGTTGGGATCGGGATTTTTTCTTCAACATGTGCTCGATTACGTCTATGACACAGTGGTATGACTCTCACAAAGAACGTAAGAGACATGCACACGCATTGTTGATTTCTGGTCAGTTTTATTTGGTGTCATATGCATCCAGTTATTGAGGAGGGAATATTAGTTAGTATTAGTGCTGGGTGTGTGATATGTTCGCATTTGAGCATCAGGTTTTAAAAGTATATCTGTTTGTGTAAAGGAAATGGCTATGTGTTGTTGTAGGGAGGGTATGGATTTGACTTGTACTGTGATAGCGAAGGGAAGAGTATGTCTAGTGGTAAGGAAGGTACAGGTATTTCCAGAGCCACAGTGGTCAACGGAGTGTATTTCCGATACTTTGCTCATTGCCGAATATCGTTCAGATGAGAGCTAGATCATAAGATTTAATTGTAAGTATACTGATAGAAGAAATATGTGAGGGGTTTTCTAGAATGTGTTCGTGTATGCAAAGTCTGTGGTGGTATTGATTCGCGTTCCCATGTTAATGGTAGCGGTCTTCCGAATGTAGAGGCCTGTTGGAGTGTGCCGGCCTCTGTGGCCGAGCGGTTCTCGGCGCTTAAGTCCGGAACCGTGCTGCTGCTACGGTCGCAGGTTCGAATCCTGCCTCGGGCATGGATGTGTGTGATGTCCTTAGGTTAGTTAGGTTTAAGTAGTTCTAAGTTCTAGGGGACTGATGACCACAGATGTTAAGTCCCATAGTGCTTAGAGCCATTTGAGCGATTTGTTGGAGTGTAGGAATGTATGATAGTTAACTTCACCATCTTCTAGACGACCGAATAGCGAACTAAGTATGTGTTGGGCGGCTTTCGTGATCAAGAGTAACTTTGAGAAGATGGTGCGTTTGCGGTGGAGCGTTATTCCCTCCCATGTAAATTGTTCGGTCGACTGCTCCTGCACATTTCGTGCCTTTTATATACAGTAGTTGAGGGAATATCGATCGTGGTGTGTTGGGCACACGTTTGCCTGTTCTCTAGACGTGTGAAAGACCCTAGTTGGTTTGTAAACAATATTGGTCATCTGGAATCTGTTAGATCACCGACTTCGGTATTCGAGAGTACGAATATCAGTTTACTCTACTTGTTTCTAGTTAGTCAATGGTTTACAGCACGCTGCACCTCGCTAAAGTTTGGTGTTTGTGGAGAAATAATTTACAGTGTATATCATGCGCATTATGTTGCGTTAGCGATCGGGATGCTACTGCTGTGTGCTTGATATCGAGACGTATGGTGAAAATTGTACAATATTATGGCGAAAATACGGGTGTTCTTGTAATCGACGAGCCTGGAGATGTCTGTAGAAATGCGAGCAAGAAAGCTGAAAGAGTAACGCGTTTGTGCCAAGGGGAAACGAACCTGTCTTTGAACATCACTTTGGTTCGCTGATGTAAAGGGGATGATTTGGTATGGTGGGGGAGATGAACTGCATGTTTACTAGATCGAGACGGTACTCGGTGATATATTCCCTGGTTGGAGATCGGTTTGATGCTCCAATATTCTTACTAGAATTGGATGTATTTGATGACTTGTAGACAAATTTCCTATGTTTAGTTCTCGGTCCAAAATGGTGATCAGTGTAAAATAGTTTATTACCACTGAGTGTAGCATCTGTAGAAAGAAATAGCAGGTTGGGGGGGGGGGGTGTATAGATTGAGGAAACTGTCTGTGCAATTTAGCAATCTTTGCAAAATAATGACAGAAAGCCCCAGAAGGAAAGAAAAGGTGGATGGTGCTTCAATACCGACGGCGTTAGTAATTCGACTGGTAAATTCGATAAGAGCCAATGAAAATGCTCGATTGATTGTGGTGGGATATAGGAGTGGTGAGAACATTTGCGTATGTTGAGAGCAGGAAGGCTATCACGTTATGCCTGAGAGGAAAACTGGATTCGGCCATATTTTGGTAAACAGGTTCTGTTAGGGTAAGAATTTCCGTGCATACAAGCTGAGGCATCAAGAAAGCAAGCGTTAACTATTTCTGGTACACTATACCATTCCCGAGAGGTCGACTTGGCTCTTATTTTTTTACAGAGTCATATGATGTAAGAATAATATTGAGAATGTTTTAGATGGCGATGTGTCAGTCAAGCTGGGCAGGTACCTGCGGTGAACGCGTGTGTCAACACGCTCTGTGCTATTCTGCCTTCAATGGTAAAGACAAATGGCGCCTTACTTCGCGGGTGTTGTGGCGCGCGCTGAGCAGCTTCATTCGTGTCATCGTCGGCGTCTAGGTCAACACGTATTTGGATAGGAATTTCATGGGTGTGGAGTATGAATGTGGCTGTCACCACCTCATGTTTGCGGAAGCCGAGCAGGGACCTGTGTGCAGTTTGACAGCTGACAGGCGTGTGACTTCGCGGGGGACAGGGTGTGGTGGAGGGTGCTTGCGCGCATCTGTTGCATTATTTTGCGAGCGATCCTGTAGGCTGTGCCATGCATTATTTTGACAGTTTACGAGTACTGAGCGTGTTTGCATGAATGTGTACTGCATTATTTAGGAGCAGTTTGCTATTGTGCACTGAAATTAGGAGTTGTTTGCGCATCTGTGGACTGTGCAACATGACCCCAGGCACATCTGGGTGGGTGTTTTGTGATAGTGTGATAAATATACTCCATGCCTAAATAAAATGTTCGACAATAAATAGAGTGCAGTTAATCGTTACTCCCCCCAGCAGCCCAGAGCAGGCTGAGTCGTTTTGCCACCATTTTCCCTAACCATCTTGGTTTACATCACGAAAAGGACGACAGCATTCTCTGCTGATGGTACTGAGTACTAGACCTCGTGGAGAACACACTGTTTGCCACCATCAGGGATAACTCTACTTGCATCATCAGCTCGTGTCATGGAGGCATCCTCTGGTGGCGACGAAATGTACTAAGACAGTTGGGATCTGGAGCTCGTGGTAAACCCACTAGGTGGCGCCATCTTAGATTACAGTACTTGCGTCATCACCTGACGTCACTACAGCATCCTCTAGTAGCATGGATATGAGCTAAGTCAGTTGGGCTATGGACTCAGTGGCGAATATACTTGGTGGTGCTGCTGCCTCTAATTCTTTAAATAAAGAGTGGTGTATGATTTCGACAGCTGATGATAAGCAAGCAGAGTCTTTTACATGGATTATTATTTTGAGAATTTATGAGTTGTCTGGCTCTCTCGACGTAAATGTATTGCATTATTTACGAGTGGTTCGCATGTCTGTAGGTTCTGCAATGCATTATTTTTGATGCATTTGAACTAGCAAGAGTGTGTAGGAGTAGTTTGCAGGTCTGTATGCTGTGGGACATGTCAGAGTGTGTGCTCTGTGATAAATATCCTGCATCGCTAAATAAATTGCTCCTAAATAAATAAAGTACAATGCTTCCTCTCTCCTTCAGCCTACTGCAGGCTGAGTCCTTTTACCGCCCACCACAAGGAAGAGGTGACTGCCTGGTGACTTAGATTAGTGGTGGTTGTGAGCTTCATTTGCAACAATTTTCTTATGTTGGTAGCAAAAGCGCAAGTGTCAGAATTCAAACTTGGCGCCGGTTCCTAGGAGGAGGTGACGATCAATTTTTTTAAGTAGAGACACGTGACTATTGGTGCAGCATTCTAGGGGTAGCGGGGAGGGGAGGGTGCTAGGTCATGAATGAACACCGCGCTGATAGTGGGAAAATGTGGAACTTCTCATTTGATCATTGGATATTAATTATAAATTCAATTATTTAATACAATTAAAATTGAAGTGGAATTAAGTACTTAGGTAATTAATAGGTTAGATGCGTGATGTGGGTGTTACTTCAGTTAGCGTATTTACAGAAGACTATGTCTGGCGCGTGTATGGACGTGGCGGCCAAGGATGTGTGACATAAGCAGTCAGATGAAACTCTGGCAAATTACATTAATAATTACTTTTTAAGTGTACCAGTGTCATTAAGTAAAAACTTTACTAAACATGAGAAATTAACAGCCCCAAAAGTAGACAGTAGTATGTTGTTAACTCCCACAAATGATAATGAAATATTAAAGGTGATAAAGAGTCTAAAATCAAAAATGTCTGCAGGTGTGGATGAAGTGCCTTTGTCAATAATAAAAAAAGTTGCCCAACAAATTATAAAGCCCCTGGTACATATTGCCAATTTGTCTTTCAGCGAAGGTGTGTTTCCTGAGAGGTTGAAAATCTCTAAGGTTAGACCTCTGTTTAAAAGAGGATATCCATACAAGGTAGAAAATTATAGACCAATATCCCTTCTCCAATCATTTTCAAAAATTCTAGAGAAATTAATGAAAACCAGACTCATAAATTACTTAGATGCTCACAAACTTCTAAACTGCAATCAACATGGCTTTCGCTCAGGCCACAGCACAGAATCAGCTATCCATGCCTATACCAAAGATATTGTCAGGAGTCTCGACACTAAAAAATGTGTAGTGGGAATTTACTTAGATTTATCTAAAGCTTTTGATACAGTAAATCACAAAATTCTGTTAAACAAGATGGAGGCAATAGGTGTAAGGGGAGTTGTGAAGCAGTGGTTTGAATCTTACCTTCAAGATAGAACTGAGGTGGTAGAAATCATCGCAGAGCATAAAAATCAGAAAATCAAGTGGGTCTCAGATGCAAAGAAATTGGAAATAGGTGTTCCACAGGGCAGTGTTCTCGGTCCATTATTATTCTTGCTTTATATAAATGACATAAAAAATCCTAATATTTCTACCAAAATAATGTTGTTCGCAGATGACACTAGCATAATTATAAGTGATGATAAAAAAATCATTAACCACCACAACTGATATAGTCCTGAAATATATTCAACATTGGTTTAATGCTAATGAGTTAACACTTAATCTAAGTAAAACAAATTATATACAGTATGGCAAAGCAACTCAAGATATGGACCCCCAGTTAAAACTAATGGATAAGAAGATAGAGAGTGTCTTATGGCATAGTGTTCTGGGGTAAAACTAAATCAAGCTTAACAGATATCTTCAAATTTCAGAAAAGAGCTGTACGAATCATAACACATAACTCTCCAAGAACTCATTGTAGGCCCCTTTTCAAAGAACTGCAAATACAATACCATCACTGTATATTTTTAAAAGCATTCTGTGTACAAGAGCACATATGAAAAATCTACGTATAAATGAGGACTGCCATAATTATAATACTAGAACTCATAAGAATTTGTATGTAGAAAGGGTAAGGACAACACAAACCCAAGAGCATGTAAGTTATTTTGGAATAAAACTCTACAATGCTCTGCCAGTGTACATGAAGGCAATAATAGATGAAGTAAAATTTAAGACTGAACTTAAAAATTACGTTTTAAGCAAAACTTTCTATGACGTAGATGAGTACTTTGATTGTGTGTAAATTTATTGCCAAACATTTTAATTTGTATGTCTAAACTTGTACTTTTAAAAAATGCTTTGAAAGTGAAATTCTATTATTATGTCTGTAGTACTAGTACTAGTATGATAACTTTGTTGTGACAATTCCTACATCATGTAAATGATATACAGGAAGATAATAAAATGAAATGAAAAAATGAAGTGAAATGCAGCCGGTGGCGAAACTTGTGTCCCGTTATAACGCGCGCGCGCGCGAGAGAGAGACCAGACGATCTTGTGTCATCACGTCACATCACAGTAGCGCCCTCTGGTGGGCACGATATGAACTAAGCCACTTGAGTTCAGGAGCTCGTGGTGGATACATCGGGCGCAGCCATCTTGAATGACGGTACTTGCGTCATCACCTGAAGTCAGGAGAGCACCCTCTGCTGGCACCGATATGAACTAAGCCAGTTGCAGTGGAGAACGCACCTGTCCGAAATTCGTTAAATAGTAAAGACAAATCTGTTTTTCCCGGCATTTTCTTTCTTTATTAGAGATAACTGGGGTTTACCGCACTACCATTTTGGAATTTGAAAATGGCTCTGAGCACTATGGGACTTAACCTCTGAGGTCATCAGTCCCCTAGAACTTAGAACTACTTCAACCTAACTAACCTAAGGACATCACACACATCAATGCCCGAGGAAGGATTCGAACCTGCGACCGTAGCGGTCGCGCGGTTCCAGACTGTAGCGCCTAGAACCGCTAGGCCACCCTGGCCGGTTTGGAATTTGAACTTCGCGCCATTTTTAGTGGGGAGGGAGTTAGGTTAGTGGAAGTAGGCCAAGTGTGCAATCTTACACCACGTGGTGGATACACTGGGTGCAGCCATCTTGAGTAACGGTACTTGCATCATCAGCTGATAGCACGTTGGTGCTCTCTGGTGGTGACGATATAAACTAAGACAATTGCAGTGCAGACCCGGTTGCGAACAGACATGCTTGAAATTGGCTACATAATAAAGACAAGTCCTTTTTTCCCACCATTTTGTTTGCTTAGTAGAGATAACTGGGGTGTGACGTATTATGATGCTGGAATTTGAAATTCGCGCCATTTTTCTGGGTGAGGGAGGCGTGGCACTTTCCTGCCAAAATTCAAACTTCCCTCCATTTTGCCTGGGGAGTGGGCGTGGTACTTTTCCGCCAAAATTCAAACTTCCCGCCAAAATCCACCATCTTGGATGACGTCATTGCCGCCATCTTGGAAAATGGTACTTTGGGGTACAACCGGTGTTGTCCCAATACTCACGTGAAAATTCTCAACCATAATCATAAAACTGAACTTGCATGAAATCACATAACAACTTTAAAATTTCAGCAACAGTGCTCTCGTCAAATGATGTCTGTGTTCCATGTGTCAAGAATAAAAATCATAACAAAAGAAAGACAGACAGTTATCACAGAATGATAAAACCATGGTTGCAAGTGGCGGCACAAGTTAACTGCTGTAGCCAGCTGAGACCGGCACATACGCAGCGCAAGAGGTATCAGACCAAGCGTCATTTGTGCATACACTGCCAGGAGATGGAAAAGAGTATGAGCAGTGCCCTCTAGTAAGAAAACGGCAAACGTATAAACATTTGCGTTAAGAGCAAAATTACATGGCTGTAGGTATACCCTAGTAACATATAGTCCCCATTTAAAAGGCAATATGAAACTTTGCAAAAATAGTAAATCAGCCATTTTACAGGTAGTTTTAAATTAAATAAAAAACGGACACTGACAGTTGGATAAGGGAAACCGACATTTCCGACGGTGCTGTGAGGAAAAATTCGAAAATCAGGCAATTCTAAGTAACGGCTCTAAACCTTTAAAGACGTTTTTATTACGCAACTGTAATTGTTCGTTAAGAATAAAACCGTCTTTAAGCGAGAAGTATTTGAAAATTTCTAATTCTTCAAGTGTATTGAGTCTGATACCTTTTTTCTCGGATTGTAGGATACTGACATCTTGCACTTCTTTGGGTTTATGCCCTGTGAGTAACAAGTGGTCGGCAAAGGATGAATTATGAATATTAGTGCCCTTTTTTCCTAGAATATGGTCTCTAAATCTTATAGATATAGGTCGACCTGTTTGCCCTATGTAATAGGCCGGACAAGAGTCACAGACGATTTTATAAACTCCTGACTTTTGAAAATAAGACTTTGTTGAATCCAAATTGTGAATAAGATTATTTTTTGGAGAGTTATTGGTGGAAAAAGCTACTTTCCAATCATATTTGCTTTGTAGAAGACACTGTATTCTGTAAGAGACAGGTCCAGGAAATGGTATAGAAATAAAGTTTTTCTTACAATTTCGGTCATTAATGGAAACTCCCAAAGTTGTGATTCTGTTCTTCGATTTATTATTGAATATGTTGCTTATTGTGTTGGGTTCGTAGCCGTTATTAATTGCAATAGTTGTGATCAAATTATTTCTGCTTCAAGAATTTCATTGGATGAGGGAATAGAGATAGTTCTATGCACAGCCGAATGAAAGAAGGCATTTTTTATGAGAGTGGGGGTTTGTTGAAGTAAAAGTTACTGTTTGATCAGTGCAAGTTTCCTTATGAAGATATTAAAGGAATTTTTGTCATGTACTATTGTCAGAGTAAGGTCTAAGTAGTGTAACGCCACTTGAACAATGGTTTTATCATTCTGTGATAACTGTCTTTTTTTATTGTAATTTTTGTTCTTTACTCATGGAACACAAACATGTCATTTAAAGAGAGAATTGTTGATGAAATTTTAAAATTGTTATGTGATTTCATGTAAGTAGGGATTCCTGGTTTTGGCTGAGAATTTTCACATATGTATCTATTTTATGCATATTATCAATAACTTATATATTTTGCTAGGTAACTTTTAGCATTCCGATGAAGATAGTCTTAGAATTATCGAAACCTGGTTAATGTGTCTTTTTCTTAAATTGTGCAACTGGTTGGTTGATTTTACATTTTATGTAATTGCATACACGGTTGCTGAGCTCACAGCCACAAAATGTTTAAAATATCGAAAGGATGTTGTTTCCATTTCGTAAGCTGTTCAGAGTTTTCACTGTTCCTGTGCGCTCTTGTTTAGTAGTATTACGGTACACATCGTTAGCGCCTCCTATTGAAATAAGAACATCAGTTTCCGTTAGTGGCTTGAATATTTTCTTGAAGTTCTTTATTATCTCATACACATGTGCACCTGGTTTTAGGAGAAATTTCTCATTAAGGTTAATTTCACTTTGTTTTCTCAAAGTATTTCCCCCCTGATTATCAGCTGATAAAAATAACTACACTCCTGGAAATTGAAATAAGAACACCGTGAATTCATTGTCCCAGGAAGGGGAAACTTTATTGACACATTCCTGGGGTCAGATACATCACATGATCACACTGACAGAACCACAGGCACATAGACACAGGCAACAGAGCATGCACAATGTCGGCACTAGTACAGTGTATATCCACCTTTCGCAGCAATGCAGGCTGCTATTCTTCCATGGAGACGATCGTAGAGATGCTGGATGTAGTCCTGTGGAACGGCTTGCCATGCCATTTCCACCTGGCGCCTCAGTTGGACCAGCGTTCGTGCTGGACGTGCAGACCGCGTGAGACGACGCTTCATCCAGTCCCAAACATGCTCAATGGGGGACAGATCCGGAGATCTTGCTGGCCAGGGTAGTTGACTTACACCTTCTAGAGCACGTTGGGTGGCACGGGATACATGCGGACGTGCATTGTTCTGTTGGAACAGCAAGTTCCCTTGCCGGTCTAGGAATGGTAGAACGATGGGTTCGATGACGGTTTGGATGTACCGTGCACTATTCAGTGTCCCCTCGACGATCACCAGTGGTGTACGGCCAGTGTAGGAGATCGCTCCCCACACCATGATGCCGGGTGTTGGCCCTGTGTGCCTCGGTCGTATGCAGTCCTGATTGTGGCGCTCACCTGCACGGCGCCAAACACGCATACGACCATCATTGGCACCAAGGCAGAAGCGACTCTCATCGCTGAAGACGACACGTCTCCATTCGTCCCTCCATTCACGCCTGTCGCGACACCACTGGAGGCGGGCTGCACGATGTTGGGGCGTGAGCGGAAGACGGCCTAACGGTGTGCGGGACCGTAGCCCAGCTTCATGGAGACGGTTGCGAATGGTCCTCGCCGATACCCCAGGAGCAACAGTGTCCCTAATTTGCTGGGAAGTGGCGGTACGGTCCCCTACGGCACTGCGTAGGCTCCTACGGTCTTGGCGTGCATCCGTGCGTCGCTGCGGTCCGGTCCCAGGTCGACGGGCACGTGCACCTTCCGCCGACCACTGGCGACAACATCGATGTACTGTGGAGACCTCACGCCCCACGTGTTGAGCAATTCGGCGGTACGTCCACCCGGCCTCCCGCATGCCCACTATACGCCCTCGCTCAAAGTCCGTCAACTGCACATACGGTTCACGTCCACGCTGTCGCGGCATGTTACCAGTGTTAAAGACTGCGATGGAGCTCCGTATGCCACGGCAAACTGGCTGACACTGACGGCGGCGGTGCACAAATGCTGCGCAGCTAGCGCCATTCGACGGCCAACACCGCGGTTCCTGGTGTGTCCGCTGTGCCGTGCGTGTGATCATTGCTTGTACAGCCCTCTCGCAGTGTCCGGAGCAAGTATGGTGGGTCTGACACACCGGTGTCAATGTGTTCTTTTTTCCATTTCCAGGAGTGTATTTCTTTTTATCACCTGTGTCACTACACTTATTGTTATCACATGTAAATTTACTCTCCTTGTTATTAAGTTTTGTACATTTTCCTTGCACTTCTGGAAATTTCATGCGAAGATTCCTAGCATTTGCAGAACCACTTGGATTTCCCAACGCTTGAATTTCCGTTTGGCCATATTTCTCGTCTATAATCGTTTCAAAACTGTATCTAGTAGGCCCAGACAGTATAAAAATTTGGTTTCGTTTAACACGTGAAGTTATTTCAGGCACAGTGAAGTAGATTTTATTTTCATACCTTGACTAGTATTTATCACAGAGAGGGATTTAAAGACTGATTCAAAGTTCCGCAAAAACCTCTCAGCTGTCGCATGTTGCTGCTTAAAAGAATCAGGAGAAAATTCTTCCATTCCAGAATAACAATTTGTAACGGCAGTTCCTTGAATTAGTTGGTTAGTTTCATGTTCCTTAGAACATATGCACAATAAATCGTAGTGACATGGAAAGGGTATAAAGCGAAAGGCTATATACAATTTATACAGAAACTAGAGCCGGCCGAAGTGGCCGTGCGGTTAAAGGCGCTGCAGTCTGGAACCGCAAGACCGCTACGGTCGCGGGTTCGAATCCTGCCTCGGGCATGGATGTTTGTGATGTCCTTAGGTTAGTTAGGTTTAACTAGTTCTAAGTTCTAGGGGACTAATGACCTCAGCAGTTGAGTCCCATAGTGCTCAGAGCCATTTGAACCATTGAACCAGAAACTAGATGCCAGTTATAAGAATTGAGGGGCATGAAAGGGAAGCAGTGGTTGAGAAGGGAGTGAGACAGGGTTGTAGCCTATCCAGGACGTTACTTAATCTGTACATTGAGCAAGCAGTAAAGGAAACCAAAGAAAAAACTGGTGTAGGCATTAAAGGTCAGGGAGAATAAATAAAAACTTTCAGGTTTGCCCATGACATTGTAATTCTGTCGAAGTAAGCAAAGAACTTGAAAGGGCAGTTAAACAGAATGAATAGTGTATTGAAAGGGGGACATAAGATAAACGAAATGACCTGTGGCTTGGGCCTCCCGTCGGGTAGACCGGTCGGCTGATGCAAGTCTTTTGAGTCGACGCCACTTCGGCGACTTGCGCTTCGAGGACATAAGATGAACATCAGCAAAAGCAAGACAAGGATAGTGAAATGGAGTTGAATTAAATCAGGTGATGCTGAGGAGATTAGCTTAAGGAATGAGACACTCAAAGTAATAGACCAGTTTTACGACTTCAGCAGCAAAATAACTGATGATGATTGAAGTAGCTGAGTCGAGAGCACTGATGCGCTGCTTCATGGACTCGGGTAGGCGCGCCGGCCCCAGATCGAATCCACCCAGCGGATTAAAGACGGTGTGCCAGCCGGTCTGGATGTGGCTTTTAGGCGGTTTTCCACATCCCACTAGGTGAATACCAGGCTGGTCCTCACATTCTGCCCCAGTTACATGACTGGCAGACATTTGAAACACGTTTACACTATTTCATGATTTACACTGGACGCAGACAGCTGGAGTACATTGATTCTGTACTGGGGGGAACGGGGTGGTGGCAGGAAGGACATCTGGCCACACCTTCAAATTAACCATGCCAAATCCGATGGTAACCATACCGACCCTGCGAAAACTGCGGGACAAAGGCGCAAGCAAAAGAAAGAAAATAAAGTCTGAAGTAGACAGGATATAAAATGTAGACTGGCAATAGCAAGAAACTCATGTCTGAGTAAACAGTTTACACAAGAAGAGAATAGAAGCTTTAGAAATGCGGTGCTACAGAAGAATGTTGAAGATTAGGTGGGTCGATCACGTAACTAATGAGGAGATACTGAATAGAATTTGGGAGACAAGAAATTTGTAGTACAACTTGCCCAAGAGGAGGGATCACTTGGTAGACCACATTGTGAGGCATGAAGGAATCACCAATTTAGTATTAGAAAGAAGTGTGGGGGGTAAAAATCGCAGAGGGAAACAAGAGAATAATACAGTAAGCAGATGCAGAAGAATCTAGGTTGCAGTAATTATTTGGAGATGAAGAGGCTTGTACAGGATAGAGAAGCATGGAGAGCTGCATCAAACCAGTCTTCGGACTGAAGCCCACAACAACAACAACAACAACAACATGGTTATACACTGACTTTTTTAAAACGCACAGATGTGAATTAGTAATTCGAAACAACCACTTTTACACATTAGAATAATAGAAATTCTTTTATGGAATGGAAGGAACTGTCAAGGTGAAATTTTTTCAGCTTGTTTTCAGATTTTACTCTGCTATATGTCAGACATTTTCCATCACTGGGTAAGTGAACAAAAAAGTTTGGTTGCAGCATTGTGCATCCCATTTTTAGCTAAGGGCAGTTTTTAGGGTAATGAATGCAATTTTTTCTTCTGGTTTTCTAGTTATGTGTATTATTATTCCTTGTAAACTGCAGTGCATTATCTACGACAAACTACATTAGGGAATAAATATACTGTGAAGTAGCAGTCACAGTGCCTAGCTTAGCTACCTCTTCAAGCAGATATCAACAAGATGATCATGGGAGAGCACTACATATTCATCTTATAACATATTTTTGAGAAATGGAGATTTTTCCCCTTAAAGATTAGTTACACCAGAACATTCCTCCGTATGACTTTATTGAAGAAAATATGCAAAATATATCGGCTTAACGGTATATCTCTCCCCAAGTTTTGCAATGTATCAAAGTGCAAATGTCGCTGAACTAAGTTGTTTTAGGAATTCCAAAATATGTTTTTGACAATATTATAGAAGGGTAGATTGCTTATCACCACCTAGCGGAGACGTTGAGTCGCAAACAGGCACAACAGAAAGACCACTAAACACTTAAGATTTCTGCCAGAAGGGCCTCTTCTGTAATAGACAAGATACATACACACATTCCCACAAACGCAGCTCATGCACACATGACCATAGTCTCTGGCTGCCAGTTTAAATTCTCATCAATATGGACACCTAAGAATTATGAAGTTTCAACTCTGTTTGGTATTTCCTCACCATGTGCTACACATGTCATTGGTACAGTACCTTTTGATGTACAGAACTGAAAAAGTTGTATCTTTTTGTAACTGAGAGTGAGACCACATGCAGAAAACAAATCGATGATACTCTTAAAAACATTGTTTACCACTTATTCTGTTTCAATATGTATGCTTGGATTTATTGCAATACTTGTGTCAGCCACAAAAAGAACTAATTCTACGTTTTGTATATTAGATGCAAGATTGTTTGCATATAAGAGGAACGATAATGGACCTAAGACTGAGTCTTGGGGAGCCCCCATACACAATTTCTCCCCAGTCAGAAGTATATCCCCTGACTATGTTGGCAGAATTACTAAGCACAACTTTCTTCATTCTTTTGGTTACATGTGGCTTATCCATTGATTGATTATACCATCCATGGAATTGCACAAAACCTCAGTTTATTTAGGAGAATATTGTGATTCACAGAATCAAATGCCTTAGACAGGTCACAGAAAATAGTCAAATGACTACAAAAGGGTGCCCTTTGTAATGTCACTGAAGACAACATGTTGCATTTCTCACTACAGGACTGCCCCTCTTATCTCCAACATAAGTAAATAAAATTTTTAAACTTTTTCAATGAGTCTTGTTCAAATGGCTCTGAGCACTATGGCTCTGAGCACTATGGGACTCAACTTCTGAGGTCATCAGTCCCCTAAAATGGTTCAAATGGCTCTGAGCACTATGGGACTTAACTGCTCAGGTCATCAGTCCCCCAGAACTTAGAACTACTTAAACCTAACTAACCTAAGGACATCACACACATCCATGCCCGAGGCAGGATTCGAACCTGCGACCGTAGCGGCCGCGCGGCTCCAGACTGTAGCGCCTAGAACCGCTCGGCCACTCCGGCCGGCATCAGTCCCCTAAAACTCAGAGCTACTTAAACCTAACTAACCTAAGGACATCACACACATCCATGCCCAAGGCAGGATTCGAACCTGCGACCGTAGCGGTCGAGCGGTTCCAGACTGTAGCGCCTAGAACCGCTCGGCTAATGGGTCTTGTCAACTTGAGTGAAAGAATGAAATAAATATCACAATAGATTTATTCATAAAACACACGTAAAATATGCCGTTTGGGTCAACATAGCGTCTCGATTACACACTATCCCTTATTTATAAAGTACAATGATAAGATTGGCATTTCGTAAAGTTGAACCAAGGGTAGTGACTCGATTTTAATTGCAATTTTGAAAGGATAACGCTTCCTGTCTGTGATCAATACCATTGGCAGTGACTGTGAACTGAACTCGGAAACAAACTGCAATAATACACTTGGATCGGACAAGAACTGCTGCTTCTGTGGGCGAGCAGTAAAATAAGAGGATCTGCTCTCAAGATTCCTACTGCTGGTGCTGCACAATCCTCACCATACGTGTAGAAAACTTGAGATACGATATGTACCGTGCCTCAGCAGTTGTTCCTGGGCGAAGCGAGACGCAGTCCACGTTTCAGCAGGGTGCCTCATATTATTTCCAGTTTCCACTAAGATCGGTATCTGCTTGTTGGCCAAAACATTTCTTGGAAACACTGTCTCCCAGGCAGCGGGAAGCTCCACATGGGGTTTTCGCCAACAAAGTAAAATCGTCAATCGAATGCTCAGAAAACACTTTACAGTCTCCCTCCACTACATGGGAAACAAGTGTTCCTCCGATCCTAATGCATCGACAGGCGTCCACTGTGATGATTTCTTGCTTCGCGAACTGTGGACCAATCAACACACTGTTAGTTTTCACTCACGGGAAATCGCGTGGACCAGAGCGCCTACGTAACTTCCGGCCACCGACAGTGTTTCCAAGAAAAGTTTTGGCCAACAAGCAGATACCGAACTTAGTGGAAACTGGAAATAATATGAGGCACCCTGCTGAAACGTGGACTGCGTCTCGCTTCGCCCAGGAACAACTGCAGCTTTCAAATTCTTACACAGTTACTGTGAGTGAAGTTGTGCATTTCACCTCTGGCTGTAGGGACAATACATCTGAGCCCCTGCTGTTGTCTTTCCACTTCTGTGTGTCCAGTGACTCCCAGTACTTCGGGTTGCATTGTCTTGTGATGGCCACTGCCATGTCAAAGCGCTGGGCAGCTGCCCTTTGCAAACCTGCAGCTCGTTCTTCTCAGAACTCGCACTATTCAGTCTCGCCTGCCGCAGCAGTGGCTGTCCGATGGAAAACGAACACTCTTCTCCTCCGCCTCAAGTGACTGCAAGCATTTACCTACGACTGATTTCAGCATTACAACCTATGTCAGTCCTCTCTAACAAAAACGAACACTCTTCTCCTCCGCCTCAAGTGACTGCAAGCATTTACCTACGACTGATTTCAGCATTACAACCTATGTCAGTCCTCTCTAACAATTTAAATGATCATTAGAATGTTAGCAAATATTGTGGAAAAAAGGTGGGTCGAAAGGACCTACCGTCTTCCACAACCCCCACTCGCAATAATTTCTTTTTGAGGGACTTGTTCCACTTAAAGAGGATAGGCATGTACAAGAAAAGTTTTTGTTATTAACGATTGATTGCATGTCAATCACTTGATTCAAATAACTAGGAAAGGGGAAAACTTTACCAGTCACACAAAGATGAAGGTTCAAATGGCTCTGAACGCTATGGGACTTAGCTTCTGAGGTAATCAGTCCCCTAGAACTTAGATCTACTTAAACCTAACTAACCGAAGAACATCACACACATCCATGCCCGAGGCAGGATTCGAACCTGCGACCGCAGCGGTCGCGCGGTTCCAGACTGAAGGGCCTAGAACCGCTCGGCCACTCCGGTCAGCAAAGATGAAGGAAATACGGGGCTGAAGACCATGCCGGATGTTGCTATTACCTGATATGACCATATGCTCTCTGCAAGCATCATAGTCACACAGATAGGCAATTAAAATAACTAGAATTCAAATGAAACTCATTCAGCTATAAAATGCTAACTTATTTACCTAGGCCCAGAGAAGAAATATGCAAAACAATTATTAAATTATTAAAGAAATACTGTACCTCCACAAAACTATGGTCTCCCTGATCAGTTCCAAGAAACAGTGTTTTTAATTGACTCCTCACACTCATGACAGCTGCAATACTGATGATATAAGTGATGCACGACATGTGTACATAATGCTTCAAGTGTATAACTGAGTTAGTACCTAATGAGAGTTATAGTGTCTAAACAGAAAGTTAAATATGAAAGTTTCAAATACACCTGAACAAAAAGTTTGTGAGAACTGTGTCACGGTACATGATATTATACAGACAGAAACGTATTAACTCCATAATCATAAACTAAATGAATGGCATGGAGGCAAAATTTACAAATTATATCCATGCAAAAACAACAGACAATGAATGTATGACTTCATTGGAGACATAATCAACAAAATTAATTCACAGTGAATGTGTTAAGTGTGGTCATCAAGTGCTAGCAGAACAAGATATTACAGAAAATATATACATTGTCGCATATGAATGTTCAGCAGTTTGGTCGAAAGCTGTATGATGGCATTTGAGCAAGGTGAAAAATTACAAACTTATAGACACTTAATCATAGCACTGAAAGTGTTAGACGACTTCACAATGACTCTTTATTGCACTACACACAACACTATCACTTTACAATGAGTGGTGAATCACGGCATTAGTTGGGTGAGTATATTATTCAGGGCTCAGTGGCCAGTGGTGGGGAACTCTGTGTCTCTCTGTGTAAGTAGGCTGTTTATGTTTTCTTATTGGCAACGTTACGTAGCGCTCTGTACGAAAATCACTGGCTGTGCTGTGTGCAGTCTGTGGCTGGTTTGCATTGTTGTTGGCTATTGTAGTGTTGGGCAGCTGGATGTTAACAGCGCGTAGCGTTACGCAGTTGGAGGTGAGCCGCCAGCAGTGGTGGATGTGGGGAGAGAGATGGCGGAGTTTTGAAATTTGTAAGACTGGATGTCATGAGCTGCTATATATATTATGACTATTAAGGTAAATACATTGTTTGTTCTCTATCAAAATCTTTCATTTGCTAACTATGCCTATCAGTAGTTAGTGCCTTCAGTAGTTTGAATCTTTTATTTAGCTGGCAGTAGTGGCGCTCGCTGTATTGCAGTAGTTCGAGTAACGAAGATTTTTGGTGAGGTAAGTGATTTGTGAAAGGTATAGGTTAATGTTAGTCAGGGCCATTCGTTTGTAGAGATTTTTGAAAGTCAGATTGCGTTGCGCTAAAAAATATTGTGTGTCAGTTTAAGCACAGTCTTGTAAAATTTTTCAAAGGGGACGTTTCAGCTGTACATCCTTCCCTCCTGTCAAAGGCAGCATGAGATAGAATAGTAGACACTCAAGGCCATGGCGGTTCAGGATGATGGTTTGGCAGTCAAGACAGCTTATGCTGACAGTCGTAGTGGCTCCACCAAATTGTTCTCTGGCACGACTTATCTATTGTGTATCTCCTGCAGTTGATCTTCTTGGTTCTGAGTGGCTCACAAGATTGATACTGAATTAGATGTGGCTCTATGGTGACCTCGAGAAAGAAAGGAAGGAGTAGGGCAACAGGCGCATTGTCGCTATCCAAGATGCCAGTTGATAGGAATTGGTCCTAACCTGTTTCGTTTTCACTGCTGATAGGAGTTGGCTGTTCTCACTAGGAGAAAAAATAAGTGTATGCGTGTTGCCTTTAATCTCATGGCACAAAGTTGCCTTTGGTTACAGCCTGGCCGAAGGTAAAGAGTTTCAGGAAATCAACCATCAAGAAGGAGAGATATTGCTGTTGTGGCCACAGAGCATAGAAGTATATAGAGTGGCCTTTGAGTCGTGTGAGGTGTGTCAAGCTTCCCCCTCCATCTGGTTGCCCACAACCATTGAGATGCTGGTCGCTCAGCGCAAAATTTATTGCACGGTACATGTGGAATGAAATTTCATGTGATCCGATTTGTCTTTAAAAAATTGTCTTACGTAAATGAAACACAGCTACATCCGTTTCTGTAGTTAGTTTCTCTGTAAAACATTTAGTTTTTGCTTTAAAAAATAAAACTCACTGTTTTGGGACTCATGCACGTTCTCCGTTATGCAGACTCTCTCATTCATTTTGAGGAAACTATTGGGTAAAAAAACATTATTTTTCTGCATCCTATAGCCACACATTGCATCTTCATAATGAACTCGTTTTCTTTCCGTAATGGCCCATAGTTATTGTGATACTTCGAAGTAAAGTACAATGCCGCGCATATTTTGAAAAGTTTGCAGTGAAAAGTGTAGTCGCTGGCCAATGCACGATTGGTGCGTTTTATGACATAGGTTGCTACATACGAAATGTAGCTAACATATCGAAATTGTTCTTAACGATGGAAGGAGGTCATATCTGTTTCCATTCTCGAGAAAATAAGTGAGATGCATTACAAATTCTCTGCGACGGGATTGGCACCAGATGCACGGCTATTGCCGCTTGTTATGGGCTACCTGCGAAGTGCAAAGCTGCCTTATGATTCTCTTCCTCGTGCTGTGCCTATACAAACCGAAACTGGAATTGAAAGAAAAACTTAGTGACAAGAAAAGACACCAGGAGTCATCAGCTCATGACACTGATTGTATGTTTCTTAAGTCTATGCTGCCTGGTTTCACGAAACAATGTTACCTAGAGTATTGAATTTATTATTTCATTTATTATAACCTATTCACATTAAAATTGCCGTTTTAGTTGAGCGCGCTGGTACTGTTGATATGTTCTGCTATTGGTTGTTTCGAGTAATGCACAAGCGATATAACTGGGCTCAGTCAAAATGTTAACGTGGTCCTTGAACTGTACTCTCTATAAGTGCAGCAAATAAAGCAAACGTACATTGTGTTAACCCACATCCACACAAAAACAACCGAAATGAACATCAGGAAAATAACACTTGTTTTACAGTCGCACAATGTAGCTGTGCATGTGGGAGACAACGGTACTTTCGGTTTTAACATATTCTAGAAGAAAGCATAGGAATTGACAAAAGTAAAATGAAACTTGTATTGCTGTTTAATAACTGAGGCGAACATGTAATATAATATTAATACACTCTTCTAGAGAGAAGAGTACAAAACTGAAATAAAACTGTTGTTTTATGATCTAATAACTGGAGTTGGGGTTCAGAAGAAAGTTGTAGATTTAGTCACATCTTTCTCGTTTTCCTTCGTTGTTCTAAGAAAGTGTGCAGACCATGCTACAATGACCTCCCTCTCAACCAGAGATATCCTATTTTTACATTTCTTAAAAAGAAACAAACATTTCCATTTTGCTTCTGGACAGGACGGAACTACGTTATTTACCAATACTTTTCCATAAGAAAAAATGTGTGTGAAATCTTATGGGACTTAACTGCTAAGGTCATCAGTCCCTAAGCTTACACACTACTTAACCTAAATTATCCTAAGGACAAACACAAACACCCATGCCCGAGGGAGGACTCGAACCTTCGCCTGGACCAGCCGCACAGCCCATGACTGCAGCGCTTCAGACCGCTCGGCTAATCCCGCGCGGCTTTTCCATAAGAGCATACTTTACGATAACGTATATTTGTGCGATGATTATCCATTCTGGCAGACGCTGAAGATACACAGAAGCAGTAATGCACTATGACGGTAACCTGTCTGTACAGAGGCGAAGCACGTGTGTCAGTCGTGAGTATTGTCGGACGCCTTTGGTCCTATCTGTACGAAAACGAAGTTTAGTTCCGCATTCTGCCGTCGTCAGTAACTTAAAAACTGACAATCGAAGCAAATCCGATCGAAAGACGAGATGAGGTTGTGAGGAAACAGACACAGGGAATACAGCAGCGCAACTGTAGCTGCGCTAGGCACGTTAGTTACCTAAGGAGGGGCGGACCTGGCATACACCTTCCGGTCCTTCACCACGGGAAAGCCCACTCGACTTACTTCTATGCTCTGCGGTTGTGGGTCATGGTAGACGGTCTGCCTAGGAGGTTTTAAGACTTCCGGGAATTCTCCAGGCACAGTGTGGCCCAAAGGAAAGCGCTTTGTGGCTTCACTGTCCCCCGGCGCCACGCTGTCTACTGCCTCTCTGGCTCATTCCCCTTCCTTCGCTGCGTCTGCCAGGAACACGAGGCCGTAAGCCTCAGATGCCCCGCTGCGTCAGGCGCCCCGACATTCGCCCGGAATGCCAGTGAGCTGTCCGCACCGTCTGAGTCACGGCCAGTCCTCACTGCTCGATGCCGAGTCGCCCGCTCGTCGCAACACGCCAGTTGTGCGTCGTGTGTGTGCGTGCCACACCTCATGCATGCCGTCAGTAATTGACTAGCCACAAACTATTTACAACCATAATTTACAAATATTAAAATATACTAACGGTGGAAAAACACAAAAGTGATATCTGCAATAACAAATAATGACATAAATCTTACTCTAGCTTATCTACTACTTGCATTATATATACAAGGTGGACCGTTTTAATCAGTAATGGGAAATAAATCGTGATCGAGGTGAGATACAGCAAAATGTTTTAGATAAAAGTTGTAGGCGGCCGAGAGGGTCACTCATTGCTACTAATGTCTGTGAGCTAGAATGTGTGATTTTCAAGGTGATTGGAGGTTAAAGAGATTTTCTTCAATGGAAGCCCTAGTATTTGATTTATGATTTTAAAAGGGTGGCAAACTCTGCTTATAAAAAGATACATTATTCAAGGACATGGAAAGGCTCAATCAAGGTCAAATTAGCAAATATGTTTTTAGTTCTACTAGGGATTAACTCAGAATAGAGGAGAGATACAGCAAAATACAATGTTGGATTCAGATTGTAAAGGGGATAAGTATCACGTATCATTACCAATAACCACGATTTTAAAGGTAATTATCGAAGATAATTCGAAGGTTGGGTTTTGCTTCATAGAAACACCTATTCGTGAGGTCAGATTTGGAAAGAGCTAACAGAGATTTTAACTTTAAGTTTTAATTAAAGTGTTATTAGCAAAAATAATTACAACACAGCATATAGATGCTACTGTGGCATTTGCAAGACAGAAAAAAAACATAAATAAAACGTAGACAATTGATTTACAAGTCGTTGAACGAGTTCCCCCGCCTCTCATTCCTCGGGATGCCCTTTCCATCTTGTATCTAATTAAGAGTAATTCCAGATTAATCAAATGGCTCCAAGCACTATGGAACTTAACATCTGAGATCATCACTCCCCTAGACATAGATCTACTTGAACCTAACTAACCTAAAGACACCACACACATCCATGCCCGAGGCAGGATTAGAACCTGCGACCATAGCAGCAGCGCGGTTCCCGACTGAAGCGCCCAGAACCGCTCTGCCACAGCGGCCGGCTCCAGATTAATATCTACTAGAAGTACAAACGTGGTTGCCTATTTGACCGTCAATGAACTAGCCATGACCTCGAAGAATGTATCATTTTATACGTGAAACTTGCCGCTCTTTTCAAATCTTGAATCACAAATTAGGGTTCCGGTTTAAAAAAGCTCTTTAACCTCCAATAAAACTAAAAAATTAAACTCCTCCCGAACATGCCACGAAGGCCCAACGGTACCGACAGGCCGCAGTGTCAGCCTCAGTTCATAGGCGTCACTGGATGCGGATTTGGAGGGGCATGTGGTCAGCACGCCGGCCGCTGTGACCGAGCGGTTCTAGGCGCTCCAGTCCGGAACCGCGCTGCTGCTACGGTCGCAGGTTCGAATTCTGCCTCGGGCATGAATGTGTGTGATGTTTAAATAGTTCTAAGTCTAGGGGACTGATGACCTCAGATGTTAAGTCCCATAGTGCTTAGAGCCATTTGAACCATTTGTGGTCAGCACACAGCTCTCCCTGTCGTATGTCAGTTTCCGAGACTGGAGCCGCTACTTCTCAATCAAGCAGCTCCTCAGTTTGCCTCACAACGGCTGAGTGCGCCCCGCTTGCCAACAGCGCTCGGCGGACCGGAAGGTCACCCATCCAAGTGCTAGCCCAGCCCGACAGCGCTTAACTTCGGTGATCTGACGGTAACCGGTGTTACCACTGCGGTAAGGTCGTTGGCTTTAACCTCTAAAGAACCCTGAAAATTACGTTCAAGGTCACGGCAGTTATAGCAATGTGTGACCCTCTTTGCCACCTACGACTTTTATCTAAAACTTTTTGCAGTATCTCATCTCCGCGTTGATTTATTCCCCATTATGGATTAAAATCGTCCACCCTGCATATAAACGGCTACAAACATTAAAGGAGGGTATCTGTGTTGCTCCACACGGTCTAGCATTCACTTAAAGAACTAACACATCCCTAGATTTCCATCTCCCGTGACCAATGACTATAAGATTTCGTTTAACTATTCCCTCCACCATTGAGCTACCATTACTCTTATTCTGTCATGCACTAAAAAACTGATTTTCCACTTAACAACCAAGAAACTACGGCAGATACTCTACGTGTTAGATAAACTAAAGATGGCCTTGCTTGTGTCAGCGTGACGCTCAAATGACGTCGGTGCAACCTGCGCACATTCTCGTAAACAAACAACAAACACTGACAGGTAAATTTCATCCTCTGTTGTTCATCTGGCCTAAATAAGTAACGTGTTGTATTATTCACACTAAAGTATTGCTATTTACTAAACTTACTACAATTTAAGTGTTTTGGTACTTTCTGACACTAAAACTTATGTTCTCCCCAGATCTCAAGCACGTCGGTGACGATACACTCAGTTTAGTTCCGCAATGTCTAGCTCAAACACTTGGTGGTACAAGCAAACGTGATTCCTCTCAGTCTGGTGCGCTGCACTAGGTTTATTTTTCCCATGAAACTCCTAGTTGTGTGCTGATGACGTAATACAGATTTTCTTCTCTGAAAAATTATAATATTTTGTGTCTACGTCTCTTTTAATCGTTAACCCAAAGGTACAAATTCGCGTCCCTCATGGTGTCGTTCGTATGATCCTTACTTTTGTCCACCTATTCATTTGATGCTGTTTGATCCATTGCCTCTCCGAGTGACTCTCACTGTCTGTGCAGTCAATTAAGGCTCCTCGAAAAAATAAACCGACCGCCTCGCACCTGCACTGTGACGAGAGGCGCTCACAAGAAAATAAACACTCAACGAAGTGGTCCCTAGCTCTCCTAGCGTGAACCAAACACAACTGACATAATGTCAGATAGACACCCACGCTGTGGACACTATACGACTTCATCGAAAAACACTGGCGAAGACGCAGCTCCAGAGTGGTTAGTTACAACACAAACGCAATCAGTGATGCCAACGACAAGCGAAAGGATGACAAAGTTCAGGAAAGACAACGATAGGGATACTCCGAAGCCCGAGTGGGATGATAAATGTTCTGATTTTACTAGACAAAAACAACTGAAGACAGGGGAGCACGTCTATGCATAATTTTCGTGATTTGTGCTCTGTTACAAAATTGCTCCGTATGAATCGGTCGCACATTCTCTCTCTGTCTTTCACAACGTAGTGATCCTGAGACGAGCATGTATGAAGATTCGCACCACACTTCGATTCTTCCTAACTGACTGACACTCCAACAATCCTTGCAATCTGAGGAGAGACAAACTGCTAGTGAAGGTCATCACAAACTATGCTAATACTCAACAACAACCTAAATAAAAAAGTATATCTAGCCTAATATGAACTTACATCCTCCCTTACTCTACAAAAGGCTTCACATGACAAGAGACGGGTTCCCATTGTGATACTGGTATGATGGGTTAGACGGCCTCAACTGTTTGATATCTCCTTTCTGGTTCTCTTCAGTTTCGATAGAAGTGTCTGTTGCCATTTCGTCGATGGAGGTTGTTCCAGTTATTTCGGTTATCTGGAGGGGATCCCTCTGCTTGCTGTCGCCCATAACCGCGTCCTCCTGATGGTCTATTTCTATGGTGATTATTGTTAGTCGTTCTCTCGTTGTTCCTATGCTGCGATTCGCGGAAGTTTCCTTCCCACTCTTTTCTCGTCCGTTGTTCATTTCATAGGCGAACTCCAGTTCACGGAGAATGCTTTTAAACGCCTCAGTATTATCTCCGCACCTTCCTGCAAGTACCTTTTGGTAACTAAACCGCAGTTTCATTTAACAGGAATGAATAATCTTGCTGTTACTAATGGTTCTTCCAGAAAGTAATTCTTCTTGACAACTAATTCGAACATTTTCGCAGGCTCTTGAACCTCGATGATTCCAAGTCTTGGGACGTTATGATCTCCTGTTTTGTCCCGTCTGCGTTTCTCGTGACCAATAACGCATCTCTGATATATTCTGCAGATGCCTGCAATGCCACGCATCTTTACCGCGACTGACCCTTCCATTTGTTCACATATGAATTCTAGCTTATATCTTGATGGCCAAGGTGCCTCGTGGAATAGCTCTGCTGTCTGGGGCGTCTTGCCACGGGTCGCGCGGCTCCCCCAGTCGGGACTGATGACCTCAGCAGTTTGGTCCCATAGGTACTTACCACAAGTTTCCAGCTTCTTAATGGCAAAGAGGGGGTCATCGACTTATCAGATTGCCCAATCCAAGGCTTCAGATACAAATTATTGCCGCTGCGCCGATAATTTTGAAAGTTTTGAGCAGACAGGATATGTTTGTGGTAAAATGGTTCAAAAAATGGCTCTGAGCACTATGGGACTCAACTGCTGAGGTCATTAGTCCCCTAGAACTTAGAACTAGTTAAACCTAACTAACCTACGGACATCACAAACATCCATGCCGGAGGCAGGATTCGAACCTGCGACCGTAGCGGTCTTGCGGTTCCAGACTGCAGCGCCTTTAACCGCACGGCCACTTCGGCCGGCGTTTGTGGTAAAAGTCCATGTCATATGCACATGTGCCGTTATATCTGAATGTGTTCTTCCCGTATCCTCTTCTGGCCCCATTCGTTAACTGCTATCGCTGGCCTGTGTCATTCTCTTCGTGGAAAGTCTTTCAATGTGTTTTGCGTGATCTTGCGTCTCTTTAATGTCTTTCATGATTTCTTTCTGCTGCATATTAGTTCCTGGGTGATCCTCCTATACCCCTTTTCGTTCTTCATGCTGCTGCTCCAACTGACTTATCTTCTCCGAATTTTGCGATGTTTTGTCCTGCGCTTCTTTTACAATTTTCTTCCCATGTTCCTGTAATGTGACTAGCACCCTCTTCGCTCGGCAAACCGTCTGCTGTGCTTTTCTCACGTGATTTTTTGCCGCTGCTGCTCACTTCCTTGCTACAAGTACTTCTACACAAGCTACCCTTGCGTCTGTCTTTGTGTCAGTTGCCATATGTTTTGATTTTGTTTCTGTTGCTGTCTGTTAAAATTTTGTATTTCGTCCTTGATATCACCTATATCTCTCCCTTAAGTCTTCCTCGAACTTCCGTCTTTCCTCTTCTGCTTTGTGCCATTTTTCTTCTACCTGTAATAAAAATTCTTTATTTTCATTCCACCTTTTCTCTTCCGCCTCTTTTCTTAAAAAAGTCTTTATTTTCTTCAATTTTCTTCCGCCTTTTCCCTTCTGCCTCTTCTAGAAATTCAAAAATTGAATCGATTTGCATACTCTTTCTCTTTGCTAACACTGGTGTAGAGACACGTGGATTAACTACACTACATCGCTCTGTTGCTGATTCCGGTCTTATTTCTTGCCATGGCGGTTTGGATGCTACATGGTGTGAATCTCCTCTCATCCTCATAGTCATAGCTCACATTGGACAATTCCTCACAATCTGATGCTACTTTCTCCATGCTGTCAACACTCTGGACTGACTGCTCTGCACGAAGGTCGATCCGTTCATCTCTGAATTCGTCCACTTACCACTTTTGTATTTTATCCTTACTGAAATCTGTATCTCTTATCTCCCAACGCTCCAGCCATGCTTTGCTTCTCATTATCAATCACGTAACGTTTTACCATATCGCTATTACCAACCCAAATGGATACTGCCTAGTAACCGAAAGTAAAATCTCCCCTGTATTAGCACACATGTAATAAATAATCCTAACAAAAGAACATCACTGGTACCGTGGCTGTAGGCAGTAAAAGCACGTGGTTCAGAAACCATAGACCAACACACACACAAACTATTTACCTAAGGGAAAAATACATGGATTATTAAATTTTCGCTAGCCATTACAGTTACCACCAAACCAATAGTTCACAATCCAGTCATATTGAATTAACTGAGAATTATCAGTCATCAGCTTATATTTATTAATCAAAGCACGATCCTACCAGGCAAAGACTTCTGGCAAGACTCATTCAGCTACAATAGCCTGACAACCCCACAAAGGTTCCAAAAAATTATCCATTCTGGCAGGGATAACTCTAACAAAAATGGCTCTGAGCACTATGTGACTCAACTGCTGAGGTCATTAGTCCCCTAGAACTTAGAACTAGTTAAACCTAACTAACCTAAGGACATCACAATCATCCATCCCCGAGACAGGATTCGAACCTGCGACCGTAGCGGTCTTGCGGTTCCAGACTGCAGCGCCTTTAACCGCACGGCCACTTCGGCCGGCTACAACTCTAACATATGGAGCCACCACTTCAGTGACACTACTAAAAGTATGCAGAGGCAATAGTAACACAAATGACTATAAAAAGTGGCCCTGTGTAGTATCACTGAAGATGACACATTGCATTTCTCACTACAGGAATACTCCTGTCATCTTCTACATAAGTAAATAAAACTATTAAACGTTATCATTTGGTCTTGTAAACTTCACTGAAGGAAAGAATCAAATATGATGACAGATTTATTCATAAAATATGGAATATGAGTCAATATAACATCTTGATTATATGCTATCTAACATTCATAAAGCAGAATGATCTGACTGACGTTTCGCAATATTGAAACAAGGGTGGTAACTCGACTTTAAATGTGACTTTGAACGGATAACGCTACCTGACTATAATTTATACCAGTGACAGTGACTGTGAACTTAGCTCAGAAACGAGCTACAATAACGCAATTGGATCGGACAACAACTGCTGCTTCCATGAACGAGCCATAAAGTTACAAAATTTACTTTCAACATTCCTACTGCTGGGGCTGCACAATGCTCACCACACACGTAGAAAACTCGAGACGTGATTCCTACTGCGCCTCAGCGTCAGGTCAGACATACACTCCTGGAAATGGAAAAAAGAACACATTGACACCGGTGTGTCAGACCCACCATACTTGCTCCGGACACTGCGAGAGGGCTGTACAAGCAATGATCACACGCACGGCACAGCGGACACACCAGGAACCGCGGTGTTGGCCGTCGAATGGCGCTAGCTGCGCAGCATTTGTGCACCGCCGCCGTCAGTGTCAGCCAGTTTGCCGTGGCATACGGAGCTCCATCGCAGTCTTTAACACTGGTAGCATGCCGCGACAGCGTGGACGTGAACCGTATGTGCAGTTGACGGACTTTGAGCGAGGGCGTATAGTGGGCATGCGGGAGGCCGGGTGGACGTACCGCCGAATTGCTCAACACGTGGGGCGTGAGGTCTCCACAGTACATCGATGTTGTCGCCAGTGGTCGGCGGAAGGTGCACGTGCCCGTCGACCTGGGACCGGACCGCAGCGACGCACGGATGCACGCCAAGACCGTCGGATCCTACGCAGTGCCGTAGGGGACCGCACCGCCACTTCCCAGCAAATTAGGGACACTGTTGCTCCTGGGGTATCGGCGAGGACCATTCGCAACCGACTCCATGAAGCTGGGCTACGGTCCCGCACACCGTTAGGCTGTCTTCCGCTCACGCCCCAACATCGTGCAGCCCGCCTCCAGTGGTGTCGCGACAGGCGTGAATGGAGGGACGAATGGAGACGTGTCGTCTTCAGCGATGAGAGTCGCTTCTGCCTTGGTGCCAATGATGGTCGTATGCGTGTTTGGCGCCGTGCAGGTGAGCGCCACAATCAGGACTGCATACGACCGAGGCACACAGAGACAACACCCGGCATCATGGTGTGGGGAGCGATCTCCTACACTGGCCGTACACCACTGGTGATCGTCAAGGGGACACTGAATAGTGCACGGTACATCCAAACCGTCATCGAACCCATCTTTCTACCATTCCTAGAGCGGCAAGGGAACTTGCTGTTCCAACAGGACAATGCACGTCCGCATGTATCCCGTGCCACCCAACGTGCTCTAGAAGGTGTAAGTCAACTACCCTGGCCAGCAAGATCTCCGGATCTGTCCCCCATTGAGCATGTTTGGGACTGGATGAAGCGTCGTCTCACGCGGTCTGCACGTCCAGCACGAACGCTGGTCCAACTGAGGCGCCAGGTGGAAATGGCATGGCAAGCCGTTCCACAGGACTACATCCAGCATCTCTACGATCGTCTCCATGGGAGAATAGCAGCTTGCATTGCTGCGAAAGGTGGATATACACTGTACTAGTGCCGACATTGTGCATGCTCTGTTGCCTGTGTCTATGTGCCTGTGGTTCTGTCAGTGTGATCATGTGATGTATCTGACCCCAGGAATGTGTCAATAAAGTTTCCCCTTCCTGGGACAATGAATTCACGGTGTTCTTATTTCAATTTCCAGGAGTGTAGAACCTTTCATCTGCAGTCCTCCTCGGAGCAAAACGGAATGTTGATCATGCTCTTCCATGGATCCTGAAGGAATATTATACCATCTGGACTCTTGCACAGACCGCGACCAAATGACCTCTTCCACTCACTAGCTCCAAGGCCGCGTGAAGGTCCCCATGAATTTTTCGCCAACAGACTAAAACTGCCAATCGACAGCTTCGAAAACAGTCATGGGCAAACTGCACATCACTTTGCATTCACTACAGCCTCCCTCCACAAAGCGCGAAAGAACTTGTGCCGGTGTAAGCTGTCGCCAGCACACCGGTCGGCAAAGATGAAGCGCGAAGGTCGATAAGTAGACGCAGGATCACGAGACAGGCCAAAGACACACCAACAAGCAACACGCCATCAACGCCCTATCGACAGCATGTATTTAGGCCGCCGACGCTAACTGGAGGCCTCACTGACTCACTCTTCCAGTCTGGTGTCGGTCAGTATATTCGCAGAGCACATCACAGGCTACGACAGTACATAGCGTCCAGATTAGTGACTAACAGTGAGACTACAGTTTGTAACAGCAATATTACCGATATTGTCTGCAAGAGTACTGTTACTGATGAGCTTTTACAACAGAACATGGACTCTATTCCAGTTAAGTAACTGTTTCCACTTTAGTAAATAAAGAACCATGTTAATCGACACGTGCATTTGTGTTGTAGAAAGAAGATACCGGCCACCCTTAACAATGTCCCTTCCCTTGCTTCCTTGTAGTTCAAGACTCCTACAGTGGTGACGAGGATGGGGCAGTGGCGATGAGAATAATTCAGTGGCGGTCAAAGATAATTATCAACCTGGCCGAAAATTTTGCTTGCTTCTCTTGTGTTTTGGCTTGCAGGGGTGCTCGTGTTCAAGTGTTTCTATTTGCTAATTTGTTTTTGTGTTCTTGCATGTATTCTAGGAGGGGAGCCGCAGAACTAATCCAATTTCTCTTTTCAAAGGCTTTGCTTTGTGTAAACCATGAATTCTCCACCCCCTCCAATCACTGCCCCCGCGCCACAGCCGCAGACAACACAATGTGATGGCTCTAACACAAGTTTTTCAGTTTCAGAATCAACAGGTCGCTGCCCTACTGACGATGATCCAACAACTACTCACTGCACAAGCTGCGTCTGCCGCACAACAACAATCGACCAATCAACCAGTCCAACAAATGCCGCTGACCAAAGTTCAGGCAATTTAAGGATACACAAGAGGAATGGCTCGAATACCTGACTCAGTTCCAAGCCCATTGCCAAGTTCATTGTGTTCAACACACTGTAAAGTTGCAATTCTTCCTTTTGATTGCAGGGTCCCCAGTGCTCAGGTTAATACAAAAACTATTTCCCAACTGCGTTTACTGGCGAACTCAGTTACGACCAAGTAATTGCTGCATTAACTCAATACTATGACCAGCAAGTCCAAGTAGCTGCAGCTAGATATCAGATCTTTCGTTTGCAGAAAAACCCGGAACAGACGTACCGCCAATGGTACACACAATTAACGGGCATGACCAGGAAGTGTAAATTTAAGTGACAACCTTTACGGTGATTTAATGCTCCGCGATGCACTAACATTCAATGTCCCAGATACTAGAATACGGAAACAGATCTTAAAGTACTCTGATCCATTACTTCCCCAAGTATTGCAAATCTTAGAGTAAGTCTGGCGTGGGGACGAAGGAGTTGAGCGCGGGTGCAGGCCCGCAGTTCCTCGGTCGCTTGACAGTGCGCACGGTGTGGGCCCGCCCGTCGCCGGCGCGCCGTAAGGCACGGAATCTGGCACCAGGGCGTATCGCTTCTGGTCGGTCGTGCACGTGACAGGCCTTACACGGGGAAGTGATGTGCCATACATAGCTTCTCCTTTCCAAGTGGCTCTTTCCGCCTTCCCGTGGCCCCAGACGTCAAGCTCGGCATTTCTCGGGCCCGCCCGGATGTTGCCTTGCGTCAAAAGGGAGAGCTGCGACCCAACCCGATGCGAAAGGGGAAGCTGTGTCGTCCAGGGACCGAAGATCTGTCCCTCGGGGGGGGGGGGGGGGGGGGGGGGGGGAGGGTTGAGCGGGGCTGCTAGGCTGCGGGTGGTATTGCTCACTCCGTGTGCGACCCCTGTGCGCTGGGCAGCTGCAGCTCCTCTCCCTCTCTGCGCAGAGCACAGACCAGCAGGTGCTCTGCATGTCGGCCACCTCGTTTGTCGGCGTGGGATCTCGGCGCGAGTCGGCAAGGGCGCATCGCCGCACCCGCTGGTAACCGGGGCGTGTTCTGCCAAACGCAGGAGGTGGTGACATCGCCTGGGCCAGGTTAGATGGGTCCACACCGCTGAACGACTGGGTGACCGGCCCACAACCTGAGTAGGAGTGGGTCCATGGCCGAGAGGTGGAAGCTCGGGCTACTAGGCGGCGAAGTACGAGAGGTACATTCTCCTCTCCGAAGTGTGGGGTGCACTTGCCGAGGAGCGCCGAGGGAAATCGTCGATGACGGGGCCACCGAGGGGGACCAGTAGGTTGGCGATGGCATGCTGAACCAGGCAGCTCAGGAGTGCCCTTGGCTTTGGGGCGAGACCGGTGAGTGAACTGCAGCAGCCCCCCCCCCCCTCCCCTCATGCTAGAGGAGCTGGTCCAGGGTAAGAGACGGGCTCCCATTTCTTTCACTTGTCTTACAAACATGGCTGATACAGAGGCGAGTGAATCTAGTGCGATCTCGGGGGCGTCGGTGTCTGCTGTTCCTAACTCAGAGGAGGAAGGGGAACAGAATGATGAAAATATTCTAGAAACATATATAAGAATAAGCCAGATTTTACACTCTAGTGTCAAAATTGGAAACCTCAGCCAGGCTGCAGTCCTGGCAATTTAAAATGAACTCGCTGTCTGTGCTATCGCCAGTGCGGAGCTCGAGGGGCGACTAGAGGAGCTAGAAAAAGAGAATCAAAGACTGCGTCAGCAACCAGCCAAAACATGAGCTGGAGTGGCAGCACAAGCAGCGACAAAGACTCAAACAAAGAAAGAGACTACTGCCAAAATATCGAAAAGACCGGACACGGCGATCTTTCTGAGACCCTGCCCGGTCAGACTATTAAGAAGGTGCAGGAGATTTTTACCACCACCATAGACCCTGCGAAGGATAAGATCAAAATTAACAAAGTTAAGGCGGCAAAAAATGTTGTAGTAATAGATGTAGCCACAGAAGAAGACAGGGACAAAAGTCTGAATAACGCTAAGTTAAACAAAGCCATAAAATGTGAACCACCAAAAAAGCGAAACCCGCTGGTGATTCTTTATGATGTGCCAGTAGCACTAAAAGAATACGAAATATATGAGAATATGTACGATCAAAATTTTGATTACATGGAATGGGACACCTTTAAGAACGAGTTCAAGCTACGCTTTAAAATGGGGCTCCGGGAACGCAATGTTGTTCATCACGTTGCCGAGGTCTCTGGAAAAATGTGGCCCAAGCTCACCACAATGGGGGGAGTTTACATAGGATTCCATGCCATAAATGTCCGTGACTATTTAGTGGTCCCACAGTGCCACAATTGTCGTGACCTGGTCCATGTACACAAGCACTGCGAAAGAAAGCCGGCTTGCTCCAGGTGTGGGGCGGAGGATCACGTTAAAAAGAACTGTGATAAAACTGGGATATGCATCCCCTGCACAAAGAGAGGAAAGAAATATTTTAACACCACAGGAAGAAACTGCCCTACATACAGGATGCTAGAGCAAAAACTCACTGCTCGAACTGACCATGGCTGAGGCTGTACCTGAATACAGGAAGCCAAAGAGGAAGTCCCCGAGCAAGAGGTTGAGGGATGCAATGAGGGCTAGTAAATTCAGAGAATTTATTCAAAAGTTTACAGAGTCGCAACATCACACAATAGTAATGAAAGATGCATGTATTCGAACAGACCCCTGTGGTCATAAAGATGCTCCCTCTCCTCGAAGCCTAGTATTAAGGTCGATAGAAGATCACGTGAGACCACATGGGCATTCCGTGGTCGGGAGTTTACTGGTGAAAGAACGTAATGAAGCAAGTGTCAAAGAGCAAGTACAGGTCAATGCCGTAAGCAGCTCAAGTTCCCCAACAGGCTTAACAACAGGGCTGGGTATCGATCCTGTTATGATATGCCCCAACCTGGAGCATGCTTTGCAATTAGCTCGTCTAGAGGAGCCGGCTGTCCTCACTACACCCTTAAGGCATGTGGTGCCTGTCGGCCACGAGTACCGAAGAGACATCATCTTTCCGGTAATGGAGGCTGTAGGCAGGATACAGCTTAAGACAACGAATCTCCCCACAGACTTTGGAGCCCTGCGGGACTTGGTCAAAAAAGGTATTCGAAAGACGTAGTGAGAAATTTGATCTCGATGAGCTTTATAATCAATCTGTCATCACTAATGGAAGAGTAGCACACGACTGGAGTAAGAACTGGCCAGAATCTGATAGTCATACTTACTTTCCACGTGAGCCGTTTAAACGTGGGACAGATAAACACTCATAACAGCAAATTAGTCCTGCAAGAACTTCGAAGAGTGGTGGAGAAGAAGAGTCTGGATGTGCTCTGTTTGCAGGAGCCGTACGTACTCTCTAGCTGGGCGGATCCCTTTCATGGTTGTTAATTGGCAAGTAATTTACTGTGGAGCGGAGCCGGACGCGGTGGCAGAACGGTTGCAGGCGCTTCAGTCCGGAACCGCGCGACTGCTACGGTCGCAGGTTCGAATCCCGCCTCGGGCATGGATGTGTGTGATGTCCTTATGTTAGTTAGATTTAAGTAGTTCTAGGTTCCAGGGGACTGATGACCTCAGATGTTTAGTCCCATAGTGCTCAGAGCCTTTTGAACCACTTGAACTGTAGAGCGAAACCGAGGGCCGCAGTCATGGTTATTAACAGAGTGCTAAGAGCTAAAGCCCTCGCGCAGTTCTCCGATGACCACTGCAACGTCGTGGCATTACAATCACCGGTAGGAGTGCTTTACGTCGTCAATATGTATTTTCAATAAGGCAGAGGAATAGACGAATTCCTAGACAAGCTTACTCAAGGAGCCACGGCGTTGCGGGGGCGCAAATTCATCGTGACTGCAGATATATACGCGAAGTCCCCCCTGTGGTTCAGCAGCACTCAAGACGATCGAGGTGAAAAGGCAGAAGAAACAATCATGGCACTGCAATTAGTAGTCACCAACAAGCAAGGGAACCTCCCCCCCCCCCTCACCTACCAGAGGGGGGGGGGGGGGAGGGTTACCTCGAGCAATTAAACAGAGAACCGACTTGTGGAGATAACATCTTGGACCTACTGATAACAAACAGACCCGAACTTTTCGGCTCTGTAAGCGCAGAACAGGGAATCAGTGATCATGAGGCCGTTGCAGCATCCCTGAATATGGAAGTATATAGGAATATAAAAAAAGGGAGGAAGGTTTATCTGTTTAACATGAGTAATAGAAGGCAAATTTCAGACTACCTAACAGATAAAAACGAAAATTTCTGTTCTGACACTGACAATGTTGAGTGTTTATGGAAAAAGTTCAAAGCAATCGTAAAATGCGTTTTAGACAGGTACGTGCCGAGTAAAACTGTGAGGGACGGGAAAAACCCACCGTGGTTCAACAACAAAGTTAGGAAACTACTGCGAAAGCAAAGAGAGCTTCACTCCAAGTTTAAACGCAGCCAAAACCTCTCAAACAGAAGCTAAACGATGTCAAAGTTAGCGTAAGGAGGGCTATGCGTCAAGCGTTCAGTGAATCCGAAAGTAAAATTCTATGTACCGACCTGACAGAAAATCCTAGCAAGTGCTGGTCTTACGTTAAATCAGTAAGTGGCTCGAAACAGCATATCCAGACATCTGGGATGATGATGGCATTGAAACAGACGATAACACGCGTAAAGCTGAAATACTAAACACCTTTTTCCAAAGCTGTTTCACAGAGGAAGACCACATTGCAGTTCCTTCTCTAAATCCTCGCACAATCGAAAAAATGGCTGACATCGAAATAAGTGTCCAAGAAATAGACAAGCAGCTGAAATCAGTCAACAGAGGAAAGTCCACTGGACCTGACGGGATACCAATTCGACTCTACACAGAGTACGCGAAACAGCTTGCCCCCCTTCTAACAGCCGTGTACCGCAAGTCTCTAGAGGAACTGAAGGTTCCAAATGATTGGAAAAGAGCAGAATTAGTCCCAGTCTTCAAGAAGGGTCGTCGAGCAGATGCGCAAAACTATAGACCTATATCTCTGACGTCGATCTGTTGTAGAATTTTAGAGCATGTTTATTGCTCGCGTATCATGTCGTTTTTGGAAACCCAGAATCTACTCTGTAGGAATCAACATGGATTCCGGAAACAGCGATCGTGTGAGACCCAACTCGCTTTATTTGTTCATGAGACCCAGAAAATATTAGATACAGACTCCCAGGTAGATGCCATTTTCCTTGACTTCCGGAAGGCGTTCGATACAATTCCGCACCGTCGCCTGATAAACAAAGTAAGAGCCTACGGAATATCAGACCAGCTGTGTGGCTGGATTGAAGAGTTTTTAGCAAACAGAACACAGCATGTTGTTCTCAATGGAGAGACGTATACAGACGTTAAGGTAACCTCTGGCGTGCCACAGGGGAGTGTTATGGGACCATTGCTTTTCATAATATATATAAATGACTTAGTAGATAGTGTCGGAAGTTCCATGCGGCTTTTCGCGGATGATGCTGTAGTATACAGAGAAGTTGCAGCATTAGAAAATTGCAGCGAAATGCAGGAAGATGTGCAGCAGATAGGCACTTGGTGCAGGGAGTGGCAACTGACCCTTAATATAGACAAATGTAATGTATTGCGAATACATAGAAAGACGGATCCTTTATTGTATGATTATATGATAGCGGAACAAACACTGGTAGCTGTTACTTCTGTAAAATATCTGGGAGTATGCGTGCGGAACGATTTGAAGTGGAATGATCAAATAAAATTTAATTGTTGGTAAGGCGGGTACCAGGTTGAGATTCATTGGGAGAGTCCTTAGAAAATGTAGTCCATCAACAAAGGAGGTGGCTTACAAAACACTCGTTCGACCTATACTTGAGTATTGCTCATCAGTGTGGGATCCGTACCAGGTCGGGTTGACGGAGGAGATAGAGAAGATCGAGAGACGAGCGGCACGTTTCGTCACAGGGTTATTTGGTAAGCGTGATAGCGTTACGGAGATATTTAGTAAACTCAAGTGGCAGACTCTGCAAGAGAGGCGCTCTGTATCGCGGAGTAGCTTGCTGTCGAGGTTCCGAGAGGGTGCGTTTCTGGATGAAGTATCGAATATATTGCTTCCCCCTACTTATACCTCCTGAAGAGATCACGAATGCAAAATTAGAGAGATTCGGGCGCGCACGGAGGCTTTAGACAATCGTTCTTCCCGCGAACCATACGCGACTGGAACAGGAAAGGAAGGTAATGACAGTTTCACGTAAAGTGCCCTCCGCCAGACACCGTCGGGTGGCTTGCGGAGTATAAATGTAGATGTAGATGGAGAGAGTACAAACATCGACGTCACCTTAGTAACGCCAAACCTCACAAGAAAGATTACAGACTGGATAGTATGGGATCAGATTACAACGGGCGACCACAATTTAGTAACTTTTACAATAGGGGACAGTGAGTGTCACTGGGACATGGGGTGGGAGATGCAGCTTAATTATAACAAGACTGATTGGGTTCCGCTTGGCAAGGGAGTGCGTCATTCCGATGTTGCCGGATGGTGATGAAAACGTAGAGGAATACGCTGAAGAACTGGTGCAAGCAGTTACTAGGGCGGTTAGGGCAGCTGTACCAACCAGGAGGAGAGCCGTCGTGGCCTTCCCTTCACTATGGTCAGCCGAACTGGGGCATGTGCGCCAGGCTGTAAGGAGGGTGAGAAAAGCAACGATGTTTGCAAGTATATAGAGAGACCAAAGAACAATTCCAACAGGAGCTCAGGGCAGTCAGGCTAAGGAGCCTTACGTAGAAAGCCAATTGGCTACTGACTCTTGGGGTGTCCCGTACAAGCTTGTATGGGAAAAAACAATATCACCCTGTAAGTAGGCTGTTTAGGTTTTTATGTTGGTAACGCCATGTAGCGGTCTGTATGGAAGTCACTGGCTGTGTTGTGAGCAGTCTGTGGCTGGTTGGCATTGTTGGAATATTCGCCATTGTAGTGTTGGGCAGTTGGATGTGAACAGCGCGTAGCGTTGCGCAGTTGGAGGTGAGCCGCCAGCAGTGGTGGATGTGGGGAGTGAGATGGCGGAGTTTTGAGAGCGGATGATCTGGACATGTGTCCATCAGAGAGAGTAAATTTGTATGACTGGATGTCATGAACTGATATACATATTATGACTTCTGAAAACTATTAAGGTAAATACATTGATTGCTCTTTATCAAAATTTTTCATTTGCTAACTATGCCTATCAGTAGTTAGTGACTTCAGTAGTTAAAATCTTTTACTTAGCTGGCAGTATTGGCGCTCGCTGTATTGCAGTAGTTCGAGTAACGAAGATTTGTGTGAGGTAAGTGATTCATGAAAGGTATAGGTTATTATTAGTCAGGGCCATTCTTTTATAGGGATTATTGAAAGTCAGATTGCGTTGCGCTAAAAATATTGTGTGTCAGTTTAGTGTTGATCGGAATAAGTAAAGAGAGTAATGTCTGAGTACGTTCAGCTTTGCTCAGCTGTTTGAAAAGCAAATAACGTATGAGGTTTATCAGCACAGTCATTCATTAATTTTTCTAAGGGGACGTTTCAACCCATGGTGCTATCTACCGTCAGGGATGGGAACTGGATGACGGAGACTTGGCGGGAAACCGCCGAGGTTCTCCTCCGGGTCCTGTTGCCTGACAATAGAGGGGAAGATTATTCAGAGAGCAACAAAGAACCAGAAGAGAAGACCAACGAGTCTACGAGAGTAACAACATGGTCTATCCCTTCTCTGAAGAGGAAGTATCTGCCCAAATCAAGGCCCTGAAGAAGGGTAAGGCTCCTGGCCCTGACGGCATTACTGTGGAGGTGGTGCAATTCCTCGCCCCCCAGCTGGTGGCACCTCTCACTAAGTTACATAACGAGTGTCTACAGCTCAGAAAATTTCCTTCAATCTAGAAAAAAGCAAATGTGGTTATAATCAAAAAAAGTCTGGAAAAAGACCCCAAGGAAGCTAAATCACACAGACCTATTTGCTTACTGGACCTGCTGGGCAAACTTTTTGAGAGGTTGCCAGCAGACAGACTGACAGCCCACAGCGTTTTGTGTGGGATGAGTGACAGACAATTCGGTTTCCGGAGGGGGCGATCGGCGTCTGACGCATTTTCCCTGGCTGCGGACGTCTGTGACTCTGTCCCACACAAGTACGTTGTCGGCGTCATGGTGGACATCAGTGGCGCCTTTGACAACCTGTGGTGGCCCTCACTCTTCTCCTGCTTGCCGGAGAAGGAATGGTCAGGGCCATTACAAGGCTGTCTTAGGAGCTATTGCGAAGACAGGGAGGTCTGGCTATCGGCCCCTAGCGGCAAAGTCAGCAAGAAAATAACCAAAGGGTGTACTCGAGGCTCTGTTCTGGGACCTCTCTTTTGGGATATTAATATGGAACCCCTTATGGATGATTTAAAGAACAGTGATGATGTGCTAGAGGTCATAACCTATGCAGAAAGTCGAACGGATTTAGAACCTGAAGTAGAAAGAGCAATAACTATCCTGACTACATGGTGCCACAAGGCCAAAATGACTATTGCGCCTAGAAAGTCTACATATTTGCTACTCAAAGGCCAACTTGTTAGGAATCTAACTGTAAGAATTAACGGCTCACCAGTTGTTCGGCGCCGTGAGGCCCGTTATCTAGGTGTAGTCGTCGACGAGAGATGGAACTATGCATCACATATTGACACCGTATCACAAATATTGGTAATGTTAAATAACCTCATCAGAATTGGTCACAAACGTTTCCATCTCCCACCTGACCTAATCAAATTATATCGCAATAGCATCCTAACTTAGATCGTAGGATACAGGTCAGGGGTCTGGGCATACAGGCTCACGAGGGTTATGCCTGCCATGGCTGTAAGAAGAGTGCAGCGAAACATGCTCCTGCGCTCAGTGGGACCATACAGAACAACTCCTGGGGAGGCACTTCTAGTGCTAATGGGTCTCTGCCCACTGGACTTAAAAATTAGGAAACAGACTGCCTGGTACGGGGTGAAAAAGAAGAGGAGAGAGAAAATAGAGAAAATAATGGGGGTTTATGTTGGGGACAAGACAGGAATTAAAAGAAGAGGGATAGAACTGTGGCACGATCAATGGGATAATGATGAGACAGGGCGAAGAACGTACGAGCTGCTGCCAAACATTGAGGAAAGTTTAAGGCTCACATACTTCAAACCATCCAGAGGATTGCTGCACTTCCTTACAGGACATGGACCCTACCCGACATACCTGTGCCGGTTTGGGAAGCACGCTACAGCAACGTGTGACTGTGGTGTTGTGCAAGGCACTCCATACCATGTGGTGTATGAGTGCCCCCTTTTCGACTATGTTGCACATCAGCTTAGACAACAACTTCCTAACCACAATACGCACCTGCTCAGGCAAGAGGACACATTTTACATCCTGGACAAACTTTCAGAGGAGATTTCCAGAAAAGTCCTTAGGGAATTTTTAAGGAACAATCATTAAATAATCATTACCCGTCTGAGACTCCATGCACCTTCCTTGTTCCGCCGGCTCCTGGACTCAGCCAGCCAGCCGCTTCACGGCAGGGATCCGCCATGTCTTGGATTGGGGGGTGTACACTGCTAACCGACTGCGACACGCACCAACTATGACAGTAAATATTAGAAATAGGTCAGTTGTAGAATTAGAAAGAAAAAAATTATTAGCATAGTGCTGCAGCGAAACAAAGTCATAGGCCAGCCCAGTGCCAGGGAAACGCCCAGTGGGGTTATGGTTCAAATGGCTCTGAGCACTATGGAACTTAACTTCTGAGGTCATCAGTCCCCTAGAACTTAGAACTAGTTAAACCAAACTAACCTAAGGACATCACACACATCCATGCCCGAGGCAGGATTCGAACCTGCGACAGAAGCGGTCGCGCGGTTCCAGACTGTAGCGCCCAGAACCGCTCGCAGTGGGGTTAGCTCGGGGGACAAGGTCAACAATAACATAGGTTTGTAGATTGCTGGCACACCTGTAACGCTGCAGGTAGTGTAGACCAATAGGATAAACGAAGTTGCACTCTAATAATAATAGTTGTAGAGGAAGTTAAAATCAACTAGCACTTAGATACATGTATAAATTGAATAACAGTAGGCTAGAGATCCCTGTAGTGGTGAAGGAATAATAGTATTATACCTGTAGTGTTAGAAATTAAGCTGCAGTAATGTTAAATAATATGAAATTAGAACCCACTAAAGTATTTAGGTAGTGGATTGTTATGTATAATAATATTAATTGAATAAAGAATTTTTTAAAATCTTGGAGCAATATGATTCGGGTGCCATAGCGGCCGATAAGTTAGACCAGGCCCCGATTTGTCGTGTCTAGTCTCCCTTGTTCACTGCCGCCCCAAGCAGCCACAACAACGAGAGCACACACAGCGCGGTCAGCCACGTAGACATGTAATCAAGCCTGTGAATTCAGTGAAGTCTTGCCCTAGACGTTTTGCTCGCCATAAAAGACAGGATTTCCCATTACGTAACGCAACGCATTACACTTGTGGAACAAAAGGCCATATCCAAGCAGTTTGTTCGCAACGCCACAAAAATGCCATTCTTTTCCGCTCCCAGAAAAAACAGACTCGTGCGCATGCAGTGACTGCTGTGTTTTCAAAACCTACAACAGGTTCTGCCAAATGTAAGATTGAGGTTGTGCCTCCTTCTCGCCCTAGTGTTGTGCAACGACGTTCTAACAAACTATGCCGGCCGGTGTGGCCGTGCGGTTAAAGGCGCTTCAGTCTGGAACCGCGTGACCGCTACGGTCGCAGGTTCGAATCCTGCCTCGGGCATGGATGTGTGTGATGTCCTTAGGTTTAATTAGTTCTAAGTTCTAGGCGACTGATGACCTCAGAAGTTAAGTCGCATAGTGCTCAGAGCCATTTGAACCATTTTCTAACAAACTATTTGTCTCATTACGAATTGCTGGCCGTCGTGTGAACTTTCAGTTAGACACAGGTGACTCACAAGGGAAGGCCGCCAATTGTGAAATTCAGATTCGATTCATACTGCGCATAATAAAAGCTCATGGCCAGAGGTGCAATGTGGCAAAGCACAAAGATGCACTTCTCAGCCGTTGTCGAGAAAATCGACAGTTAAAAGAAACCGTTGCGGTGAAATGCTCTCTACGGTTAATAGGTTTATACAGCGTCGTGGCGCAGCGGTAAGCGCTCGGGTTTGTAATCGGAAGGTCGGTCGCCGGATCGAATCTCGCGCCATGCAACAATTTTTTTTATTATTAGTTTTTTGTCATTCACACACACACACACACACACACACATATATATATATATATATATATATATATATATATATATATATATATATAAACTATTAATGAATTGCTTATGCATTTTGGTGAAGGCGTATCGCTCTCCAATTGTACCGCCTCCATTTTTCCGTTTGTTTAACAGGGTGTACCAAAGCTCTCACGTCCGCACTGATTTTCGACGATGTTGTAAGTTGCGCCAGGGACCGCATTTACCTTCTTTCGAAGTTAGCAAGCAACTACGCATTTATGTGGCGGCTCGTTTCGGCCCATTCAACAGCTGTCCTTCAAGTGTAACGAGCGAGTAACGGAGCTTATATTTCATACCTGCCACAGCAAATTTGTGTTCGTGGGGTTTCTATTCTAATTCGAACGTTTGACTTACGCTATACGTATTCGTTTCGGAATATCGTTTCTACGTCTTCCGTTAACTGTACGTGGTTAACATTATGAAGACAATTAATAACATTTGTGAAATACAACTTTGTTTGCGGAAAACATAATGATGTTCGAAGACGCCAGTTTTTCCACGACAAACGACCTTCAACAACTTATTATATGCATAATTATTGCAACTGATTGCCGGGAATTATATATATATATATATATATATATATATATATATATATATGTGTGTGTGTGTGTGTATAGACACATTTGAATAACAAAAAACAAATACTAAAAAAAAAATTGCATGGCGCGAGATTCGATCCGGCGACCTTCGGATTACGAACCCGAACGCTTACCGCTGCGCCACCACGCTGTCGATAATTATCAATCGTTGAGAGTATTTCACCGCAACGGTTTATTTTAACTGTCGATTTTCTCGACAACGGCTGAGAAGTGCATCTTGGTGCTTTGCCACATTACACCTCTGGCCATGAGCTTTTATCATGCGCAGTATGAATTGAATCTGAATTTCACAATTGGCGGCCTCCCCTTGTCAGTAACTTTGTTTAACCGTGCCACATTCGAACAATTAGGCTCACCACGCCGCACTAGATCTAGCAAACACCTCACTGCTTACAACAGACAGGAAATTCCAGTGCTTGGACAATGTAGTTTACCTGCCACTTACAAAGCTCACACTAGAACAGTGAATTTTACTGTATTTAAATCAAGAAACAGTGAGAACATATTCGGTTTAGATTCCTTTGATTTGTTTGGACTTAGCATCCAAGACAATGTACTTCCCATGTCAGCTTTTGCTAGCTTGCTTAAAGAATTTCCTGCTCTATTTTCAGAAGGAATCGGACAAGCTAACAACTTTATAGCGTTTGTTACATTGAAACGCAATGCACGGCCTAAATTTTTCCAGGCCTACCCAGTTAAAATTGCTTTAAGAGACAAAATAGCCAATTAATTGAAAGAACTGCAAGCTAATGGTGTAATTGCTACCATTCAAGCTAGTCAATGGGCAAGTCCTCTCATTTTGTTGCCTAAGCCCCCTGGTCGCATCGGCATTTGTATTGCCTTCAGGTCTGCAGTCAACCCACAGACAGTACTTGACACTTATCTGTTACTACGCCCTGAGGAACTCATGGACAGGCTTGATGCAGGACGATACTTTTCTAACAAGGGAACCTCCCCGTCGCACCCCCCTCAAATTTAGTTATAAGTTGGCACAGTGGATAGACCTTGAAAAACTGAACACAGATCAATTGAGAAAACAGGAAGAAGTTGTGTGGAACTGTGAAAAAATAAGCAAAATATACAAACTGAGTAGTTCATGGGAAGATAGGCAACATCAAGGGCACTGGGATCACAGGAGCGCCGTGGTCTCGTGGTAACGTGAGCAGCGGTGAAACGAAAAGTCCTTGGTTCAAATCTTCCATCGAGTGAAAGCTTTAACTTTTTATTTTCAGTTTATGTGACAAACTCTTATGTTTTCATCACTTTTTTGGGAGCGATTATCACATCCACAAGAAAACCTAAATCGGGCAAGGTAGAAGAATCTTTTTACCCATTCGCAAAGTGTACAAGTTAGGTCGGTCGACAACATATTCCTGTCATGTGACGCACATGCCGTCACCAGTGTCGTATAGAATATATCAGATGTGTTTTCCTGTGGAGGAATCGGTTGACCTATGACCTTGCGATCAAATGTTTTCGGTTCCGATTGGAGAGGCACGTCCTTTCGTCTACTAATCGTACGGTTTTGCGATGCGGTCGCAAAACACAGACACTAAACTTATTACAGTGAACAGAGACGTCAATGAACGAACGGACAGATAATAACTATGCAAAAATAAAGAAAGTAAAATTTTCATTCGTGGGAAGACTTGAACCAAGAACCTTTCCCGCTGCTGCTGCTCACGCTATCACGGGACCACGGCGCTCCTGAGCTCACGTTCTCCTTGTTATTGCCTATATGGCACATGGACTACTCAGTTTGTATATTTGCTTATTTTTTCACAGTTCCACACAACTTCTTCCTGTTTTCTCAATTGATCTGTGTTCAGTTTATCAAGGCCTATCCACTGTGCCAACTTATAACTAAATCTGAGGGGGGTGCGATGGGGAGGTTCCCTTGTAAGATAGATTTGTGTGATGCCTACTTGCAAATTCCATTGGATGAAGAATCACAGAAAGTGTTTGTTGTAAATACACTCTTACGACTGTTCAAGTAATTGCGTTTGTCCTTCGGCAGTGCTTCCGCACCCGCCATTTTTCAATGTTACTTGGAACAGCTGACTACAAACGTGCCATTTTGTTCAAACTACCTTGACGATATTGTCGTCTCAGGTCGAACACCAGAAGAACACATTGCTAATTTGTGTACTCTTTCTCGAGTGTTGTCAGAAGCAGGAGTCAAGTGCCGTCTCGAAAAGTGTGACTTTCTTGAAACTGAACTAAGGTACTTAGGACATGTGATAAACAGTCAGGGTGTGCAACCCCTCCAGTGCCACAACGCATCTCTTGCGTCGCAAAAATGTACTTTTTGTGTGGACTAAAGACTGTCAAGACGCATTTCAGAAACTCAAAAACGCCTTGCTCAGTGACAGCTGTTTGGTGCATTTTGACCCTACCAACCCAGTAGTTTTACAAGTCGACGCTTCTTCTTACGGAATCGGTGCTGTGCTTCCTCACAGAATCAGTGCACAATACAGACCTATTGCTTTTGCCTCAAAGTTGTTAACTCAAACTCAGTGCAATTATTCTCAAATGGAAAAAGAGTCTCTCGATATTGTGTATGGTGTGACCAAATTCCATCACTATTTGTATGGCCGCAACTTCTTTTTAGTAACAGATTACAATCCTTTGCAGTCCTTGTTCCATCCGTCACAGTCGGTTCCTACACGCCCTGCTGAAAAATTGCACCGTGGGCTTTGTTGCTTTCGCAGTATGAGTATGAAATTTTGAACAGACCTTCGGCAAAGCATGGTAATGCAGACGCCCTATCTCGCCTTCCGACTGGCGGAGACTCTGATTTTGATGCATCTGCCGCATCTTGTTGCCATATCGATGCATAGGACTCTGAATTGCTGGAATCTTTTCCCTTGCACTACAGAAAAATTGCGCAGACCACGGAAGCAGACCCAGATCTCAAGATTTTGTTGCATTGCATTCGCACGTCTTGACCTCGTTCATTGAACAGTAGCCAGATCTCAGTTGTGCGCCGATATTTTGCACGTCGGCATAACCTTTCAGTTCAGTAAGGTGTGATTCCAGTTCAAGATGACAGTGGACAATCGCGTGCGCTTATTCCCAAAGTGTTGCAAAATGACGTGTTGCGATTGCTTAACCAGTGACATTGGGGAATTGTTCGGACTAAACAGTTAGCGCGACGGCACTATACTTGGCAGGGCATGAACGCCCACATTGAACAGATGACGTCACAGTGTCGCACATGCGCGGAAAATCAATCCGCCCGCCACAGACATTCGGAGCTTGGCCTAAGACTTAATCGCCATGGCAACGAGTGCACATTGACTTTCCAGGCCCACTTTGGAACACTCGTTGGCTCGTAGTGGTAGACTGTTTTAGCAAGTTTCCATTTGCGGTGCCTATGGCTTTTACCACATCACGAAGCACCATTCCAGCATTGTCCTCCATATTTTGCATGAAAGGTTTGCCGGAAGTACTTGTGTCGGACAATGGACTACAGTTCACTTCATGTGATTTTGAAGACTTTTGTGAACGAAATGGCATTCGTCATCTAACAAGTGCTCCTTTTTAGCCCTAGCCCAACAGAGAACCAGAACGCTTCATACGCACTTTTAAACAACAGATGGCCAAGCTTCGCACCACCCACAGACAGGAACAGGCGCTGCACCACTTTCTCGCCTCCCATCGCGCCCATCCACCAGACGGACCATTACCGGCGGAACTTTTGCACGGCCGCCGCCATCGGACGCTGCTACACTCGCCACATGCACTGCAGCATCCGGCGCCGCCAATGGTCCGCAAGTATCGCTTTGCGCCGCGCGATCTTGTTCTCTCCACGCTGGGAAAGAGGTGTGATCCAGGAACGCATTGGCTCTTTTATGTACTTAATTGTAGGTCCCGACGGTTTGCAGCGCCGCCACCAGAACCGAATTCGCACATGTCATTTGCCCTGTGATTCTTGTGCTTTTCTTCCTCCAGATTCACGACCTCACGGGACCACGCGGCCTTTGCAGCTGCCCGCTGGTACCACCAGGGAACCCCAAGAGAAGCGAGTGGACGCTGCTCCCTCGCCCCTTCCGTCACCGCTCTCCGACCCAGTGGACCTGGACCCGCCATCACCCCAGGACACGCCCTCAGGCTTGGACTTGTGCCCAGGCAGCGGTTTTCTACCATCCTCCACAGTCACGGCTCCCAGCTAATCTCTACATCCAGCGTCCTGCCTCCCCCCTCCCCCTCCCCCCTCAGCGTTGCCGTTAGCATCTTTCCTACACGACATCGGTGTGGCATTTCGGGGGGAAGGAATGTACTGGCGTGAGCTGTCACCAGCACACCAGTTGGCAAATATGAAGCGCGAAGATCGATCAGTACGCGCAGGATCAAGCGCCCCTATCACAAGACAGACCAGAGACACACTGACAGGCAAAACGCCATCAACGCCCTCTCGACAGCACGTATTTAGGCCGCCGACGCTAACCGGAGGGGGATCACTGTCTCACTCTTCCAGTTTGGCATCGGTCAGTATATTCGCAGAGCGTGTCGCAGGCTACGACAGTAGTCCAGATTAGTGACTAGCAGTGAGACTAAAGTTTGTTACAGCAATATTACCGATATTGTCTGCAAGAGTACTGTTACTGATGAGCTTTTACAACAGAACATGGACTCTATTCCAGTTAAGTAAATGTTTCCATTTATGTAAATAAAGAACCATGTTAATCCACGTGTGCATTTGCATTGCAGAGAGAGGATACCAGTCACTCCTCTCCCTTGCTTTCTCGTAGTACAAGACTCTACACAACTGTTCCTCCCATCTTAGTACACCGACAGGCTTCTGGTGAGACAATTTTTTAAGTCGTGGATTCGCAGTCCAATGAACAAACCTTTATTTTTCGCACGCGCGAAACAGCACAGACCACAGCACCTATGTGACCTGGAAAAAATGCCATAGCCTTCCCTGCCACCCTGTCTCTGGCCACCAGCAGTGTTCCCGAGAAATGTTTTTGCACCAGGCAGATACCGGTCTTAGGGGAAACAGGAGACAGTATGAAGCACCCTGTAAAACGCGGACTGCACCTCACTTTGCGCAGGAACAACTGCTACCCTCACATTCCTATGCAATTTCTGCGAAAGAAGTTGCGCATTTCTCGTCTGGCTACAGGGACAATACAGCTGAGCTCCTACTGCTGCCTTTCCACTTCTGTGGTGACCAGTGACTCCCTGTACTTCGGGTTGCATTCTCTTGTGATGGCCACTGCCATGTCAAATCACTGGCCGGCTGCCCTTCTCATACTGTGGTTTATTCCTCTCAGAATTCGCACTATTCAGCCTCACCTGCCACAACAGTGTTTTACCGCTGGAAAATAAGCACCCAACTCCTCCGCCTCAAGTGGCTGCATTCATTTAGCCTCGACTGAAATCAGCATTACAACCAATGTCAACCCTCTCTAATAATCTCAGTTACCCTTAGAACATTAGAAAATAAAATGGAAGGATGCAGGTTGAAAGGACCTGCCGTCTTCAAAGCGCTATCACACTTTTGTTACAATGTATGGATAGAAGATTAAATGTATTTGCGATTTTTTCAGAACAATTTACTAACACACTTGTACACGATGCCATCTTGTTCTTCTCTCTACGCCTTCCAACGTTCAAATGTAATAAAAATCCCATTAATTGTAATTAACAACACGAAGTGCAGTTCATTCAGTTACTACTCCCTTTTAGCTCCATATATAAAACAGTCGAGCATATGGAAATGACTCAATACACGAGCCTGCTTCTTTTGGGCAGTTACTACACTAATTATGAAGTGTTTTCTAAAGCTGAGTTTTGTTGTCACACTGAGCAAAATACCGTCCATCATTACATTGCATTTCAAGAATTCTTGTTTAGCCCAGTCACACTGGACGTCATTGGAACGAAAGTAAACGCCATCGTCAAATTCTGGTATGTTAACGCCAGAGGGAATGTCATCATAATGTACTTCGATTAGCACAGACTGACCAAGGTACCAGTGGCGTAGTGGCTCCACACTGGACTTTCATTCGAGAGGACTATGGCTCAAATCCCATGCAGCCAGTGCCACTTAGATTTTCTGTGATTTTCCTAAATCGCCTAAGGTAAATCCCAGGATAATTCCTTGAAAGAGCACAGTTAATTTCCTTCCCCATCCTTCCATAACCAGAGCTTATGCTCCATCTATAATAGCCTCATAGTCGATGGGAATTCAGACAGTGATCTTTCTTCCTGTCCTTAGCTAAGTGCCAAACGACGATAGTGAGGCTATGAGGTCATTCGAGATACAAAAAGCCGGATGTTCTTGACAAAGTTTGTATGGTAGACTACTGAGAAGTGAAATAATAAAAAAGCATTGTCAAAACATTTTAAAACTTTGAAATTTATCTGCTAGAATAAACATATAGGCCCATTCACACAAATCCATCAAATAATATTAACAAGTCAATACACTGAGCCTTCAGTTTTTATCCACTGTGTTTTCTTTTCCTTTCTGGGCACCAGCTAACGTGAAAACAGACTGTATTTTAATCCTTCAATAGAGGTGACTTGTTCGTGCTGGTAGCTAATAAAAGTCTATTTCATGAAAATTAGTTCATCAGTTCACGTTCTTATTTATGCACAGTTAAGATCGGTCCACACTCAACGAACTTTCTGCTCAGATATCTGCGCAACATTCTGTGCCTGCAATAAATCGCCGAAAATTTCATGTGTTTACACGACACAACAATATACTGCCGGTCCGAAATCTACAGGTCTGGGAAAGAACGTTCAGCAGCAAGCGGCTACAATCTCATTTCCGTTCATGCCACTAAATGATAATTCCGGAAATTCTGCTGTGGCCTGCGTCCACAACTAGCCTCAAAAATGTTAATAAAGTGTCAGAGGCAAAAAGCACACTCTAAATCGTGAAGACAATACCTCCTTAAGTGACGGCAGTTTTCGCATATTAGTTTACTTTGTGAGTTGCACGACGAACCCGACGACTGGGACATTATTTGTAAATGGACATGGAAGTGTTAATTACCAATAGAATAATAAACAACTAGTAAACGAAAAGGTAGACAAAGAACTCTGAAGATCTTTGGGTAGTGCCTAATTTTCATGGCGGGTGAGGTGTTTCGGCTGTGAGATGAGAGTTCGATTGGCAGTCTCAGAAGATAGACATGTTGTCTGCCACTGTCGGTACTTAGTTGGCAATCTCTGGTTTTTTGGACACCTAATTGAAAACTACTTTGATAGTAATTACACAAAGACGCAGTTCATTATTTGGTTTATTTTCTGTGCAAGTATGAAGAATGGAAATTATTTATGATTCATAAAGTGGACTATAATTGTGCAGTTCCTCCTACTACGCTAATAAAAATCAAGTGACATCCCATTTAAATAAACCAATTAAAATTTTAGATTTTTATACAATACCAGTTCCTCGCTAACAATTTATTACAGCCTTGAGATAACTGATTCACAACCAACGAGCTGTTTTCTGCACAGCGTACAACAACTATAGAAGACTGCAGGTTGGTGAAACATTATCCAGAACTTTTGCATTTCACTCAGGAGGGTGGAACCAACTAGGCATCTCACATGTACTACAATCTTAGTACAAATGAGATCAGTGACACGCCATATGTAGTAACACAGGGGAGGTATGAAGGAAGCAAATTTTCGAGGTAAAAGATTTATCATACAAACATAAATACCTCTCGCTATATTTCTTTTTCTCTCTTTCACTTGCCATACACGGCATCTTTGGTGGGGGTATCTTTGAAGTCAAAATGTTTTGGAATTATGAGGTTACATTTTATTAGAGAGAACTGTCAATTGCAACCGATCAGCGAACTGTGTAACTACTGTGATATGTGTAAACTGTAAATGACCAGAGAACTGCATAAGAACGGTGATAAACAGGCTCCAGAGTGTATGTGAACTGTTTTTGAGGTATAATAATTGATGACAAAAATTCAAATATTTTGTTACCGAGAAAGTAGTATCAGTATAAACCAAGAATAGCAAGTGCTGAAGTGTTATGAGAATAAAAGTTAATGTTGTGTGCATGGTCCATGGAATTATATTAAAAATCATCACTTCAAGATTCCTCATGCTAAAAGATGGCGCCGCATGCAGAGCAGCATGAGGAAACCGCAGACAAGTGCGGCAGCAGCAAGCAGAGGTGTCAGGTACAGCACATTACAACAGCCAGCGAAACAGCCCACAGCTGCAAAATCAGCAGTAGTACGTTGAGGAAGAAAAATAGCTTACAGGAATTGCTTGTATATAGCAGTCTAAGATTTGTAATTGGAATGATGTAGGCAGGGTATATGTAAGAAGAGTCAAATTGTATTCCATAGGGTCTCTCATAAAATTTGTTTAAATTTTGTTAATATTAGTAAAATATCTGGGAAAAAGTAAGTGAGATACGCCTTCAGAAGTAGAGAAAGAGTTCAGTTTCTAGCAGTAGTGGCAATCCAGTGAATCATATACAAATAAATGCAACCAAAGTCAGATTTGGGTTTAATGACATGTCAAATTTAGTCAAAAATAATTCAAGGGGAAGCATAGATTCAAACTTTGGTAATGAGTCTGAAACAGTAAACTGAAATACCCATGATCCCATTAAGAATTCTGAAGTAGCCATGAATGATTTCACTGGGAATGTAGAATAAGCTATCAATGATGACAGTGAAATCATAGATTTAGTGGCAAGCAATGGGAATCTAAACCCAGAATAAGTAGTACCTACTCAAAATGAAGTGATGGACTGGAATGATGATGCCAGAGAAAATAACTCTGGTTTCTACATTAACAATGAGCTAACAGATGAATTACATACATTAAGTCATGGTACAGAATCAGCTGACACTTTGCAAACTCAAGATGGTGATCAGGATATAACATCTATGCTAAAATTAATTTTCCAAGAGGAAAATGTAGTAAAAAGAGTTAATGTAGGAATAGCTCACCTTAATGCTAAGTTCAGTACTTTGGGACAAAAGGGTTACAAATCTCAGAGCTAAAACTGAGGGATGTTGCAAGAAAATATATTATGAAACAAAAGAATAGGGCAAAAATCAGAACTTTATAAACCAGAAATAAATCAAAAGGTTGACCATGAAATCAAAAAGTTAAATAAGAATTTGTGGGATCAAACTGGGGTAATACAAATAACAATTAATGACATTTGTAATGTAAGATAAGCATAAAGAAAATCTATCAAAGAATGTAATGATAAACATAAGATACAATGGAGTAATTTACAGTGTCAAAAATGACCATGAAGTACATAGTATTAATATTTCACATGTAGAATTCCATTGTAAATGGTACACAAGTGTGATTCAGGATAAAGTGAGAGAATCAGAGGAAGAAGTACTTCCTGAGATACAAGACAAAGTAGAAAGTGATATTAAACACAAAGTCGAAATTTGCTGTGAACAAGAACGAAAGAAAATTATTGTTCATGTAAGTGACATACACTCCTGGAAATGGAAAAAAAAACACATTGACACCGGTGTGTCAGACCCACCATACTTGCTCCGGACACTGCGAGAGGGCTGTACAAGCAATGATCACACGCACGGCACAGCGGACACACCAGGAACCGCGGTGTTGGCCGTCGAATGGCGCTAGCTGCGCAGCATTTTTGCACCGCCGCCGTCAGTGTCAGCCAGTTTGCCATGGCATACGGAGCTCCATCGCAGTCTTTAACACTGGTAGCATGCCGCGACAGCGTGGACGTGAACCGTATGTGCAGTTGACGGACTTTGAGCAAGGGCGTATAGTGGGCATGCGGGAGGCCGGGTGGACGTACCGCCGAATTGCTCAACACGTGGGGCGTGAGGTCTCCACAGAACATCGATGTTGTCGCCAGTGGTCGGCGGAAGATGCACGTGCCCGTCGACCTGGGACCGGACCGCAGCGACGCACGGATGCACGCCAAGACCGTAGGATCCTACGCAGTGCCGTAGGGGACCGCACCGCCACTTCCCAGCAAATTAGGGACACTGTTGCTCCTGGGGTATCGGCGAGGACCATGAAGCTGGGCTACGGTCCCGCACACCGTTAGGCCGTCTTCCGCTCACGCCCCAACATCGCGCAGCCCGCCTCCAGTGGTGTCGCGACAGGCGTGAATGGAGGGACGAATGGAGACGTGTCGTCTTCAGCGATGAGAGTCGCTTCTGCCTTGGTGCCAATGATGGTCGTATGCGTGTTTGGCGCCGTGCAGGTGAGCGCCACAATCAGGACTGCATATGACCGAGGCACACAGGGCCAACACCCGGCATCATGGTGTGGGGAGCTATCTCCTACACTGGCCGTACACCACTGGTGATCGTCGAGGGGACACTGAATAGTGCACGGTACATCCAAACCGTCATCGAACCCATCGTTCTACCATTCCTAGACCGGCAAGGGAACTTGCTGTTCCAACAAGACAATGCACGTCCGCATGTATCCCATGCCACCCAACGTGCTCTAGAAGGTGTAAGTCAACTACCCTGGCCAGCAAGATCTCCGGATCTGTCCCCCATTGAGCACGTTTGGGACTGGATGAAGCGTCGTCTCACGCGGTCTGCACGTCCAGCACGAACGCTAGTCCAACTGAGGCGCCAGGTGGAAATGGCATGGCAAGCCGTTCCACAGGACTACATCCAGCATCTCTACGATCGTCTCCATGGGAGAATAGCAGCCTGCATTGCTGCAAAAGGTGGATATACACTGTACTAGTGCCGACATTGTGCATGCTCTGTTGCCTGTGTCTATGTGCCTGTGGTTCTGTCAGTGTGATCATGTGATGTATCTGACCCCAGGAATGTGTCAATAAAGTTTCCCCTTCCTGGGACAATGAATTCACGGTGTTCTTATTTCAATTTCCAGGAGTGTAGAAACACACGCTAATGGGTATGAATTCCGTGATTTCTCTAGTAAGCGAACTATACACTCAGTAGCCTACATTAGACAGTTTGGAAAGAGATAGAAACATGCGCATTGTTTTAAAATGAGGCCGCGTTCATTGTCAATATGTCCCAGAGATGGCAGCACCGTACAGCAGATGGAATTTTACCGCCAGCGGCGAGAATGAGAACTGTTTTAAATACTTAAAATGGCGACGTTTTCCTTACTTGAACAGCGTGCAATCATTCATTTTCTGAATTTGCGTGGTGTGAAACCAATTGAAATTCATCGACAGTTGAAGGAGACATGTCGTGATGGAGTTATGGATGTGTCGAAAGTGCGTTCGTGGGTGCGACAGTTTAATGAAGGCAGAACATCGTGTGACAACAAACTGAAACAATCTTGGGCTCGCACAAGCCGGTCTGACGACATGATTGAGAAAGTGGAGAGAATTGTTTTGGGGGATCGCCGAATGACTGTTGAACAGATCGCCTCCAGAGTTGGCATTTCTGTGGGTTCTGTGCACACAATCCTGAATGACGACCTGAAAATGCAAAAAGTGTCATCCAGGTGGGAGCCACGAATGCTGACGGATGACCACATGGCTGCCCATGTGGCATGTTGCCAAGCAATGTTGACGTGCAACGACAGCATGAATGGGACTTTCTTTTCGTCGGTTGTTACAATGGATGAGACGTAGATGCCATTTTTCAATCCAGAAACAAAGCGCCAGTCAGCTCAATGGAAGCACACAGATTCACCGCCATCAAAAAAATTTCGGGTAACCGCCAGTGCCGAAAAAATGATTGTGTCCAGGTTTTGGGACAGCGAGGGCGTTATCCTTACCCATTGCGTTCCAAAGGGCACTACGGTAACAGGTGCATCCTACGAAAATGTTTTGAAGAACAAATTCCTTCCTGCACTGCAACAAAAACGTCCGGGAAGGGCTGCGCGTGTGCTGTTTCACGAAGACAACGCACCCGCACATCGAGCTAACGTTACGCAACAGTTTCTTCGTGATAACAACTTTGAAGTGATTCCTCATGCTCCCTACTCACCTGACCTGGCTCCTAGTGACTTTGGGCTTTTTCCAACAATGAAAGACACTCTCCGTGGCAGCACATTCACCAGCCGTGCTGCTATTGCCTCAGCGATTTTCCAGTGGTCAAAACAGACTCCTAAAGAAGCCTTCACCGCTGCCATGGAATCATGGCGTCAGCGTTGTGAAAAATGTGTACGTCTGCAGGGCGATTACGTCGAGAAGTAACGCCAGTTTCATCGATTTTGGGTGAGTACTTAATTAGAAAAAAAATCGGAGGCCTTAGAACTTGAATGCACCCCGTATATGAGTATATTTTAAGAACAGGATAGCAAGATGATAGCTATTGTATATAACACAGATGAAATAACACATAAAAATAAGCTGAAACTTGCAGAAGAAGAAGATGATGCTACACCAAGTAAGTGAATACAATGGTGTACAATAGAAGAAATTCTAGTGGCAAAAATAATGAAAATAACTAAATGTTGTTTTGAGATGATGTACAGATTGCGTCAAAATAAACATATCATTACTTACTCTTTAGTATTAATTGAAATGGTTTCCACTGTAATGAATTATGATACTCTGATAGGCCAGGAATAGTCCTGCCAGAGAGGTTTATGGTAAATGGAGAGTTGTGGTTATTAAGCGGCAGAAAAGTTGGCCAATTATTTACGAAGAGACAAAAGAGATAAGTGGCGAGTTACAGATTAGGCAACAGAAAAGTTGGTTATTTATTTGCATAGAGAGAGAATGGTATGGTTATTAGGCGACAGGAAAGTCATCCAATCATTTATGAAGAGTGACCGAGGAAAGGCAAAAGATGAAATGTAAGTCCGCCTTAAAGTAGTATTTATGGGCGAAGTGGTTTTCGCCAACTCTTTTATGTAGTGCAAGGAAATAGCCATATTGTTGACATACGACACAACACTGACATGGAAATTCATAAAAGACATACATGTAGTAAGTAAAGGTTAAATAGAAGGCCACATGATATGTTGCATTGAGGGTAATGACACACACTAGTTTTACATATGAAAAGAATGTGGAATAAAGGTCTAGCTAAGACTAACATTATTAGTCCCTATGCATTTACATGAATGGCCATAGAGAAAACAGAGTCATTACATGACATACAGTTCCACCAGTACAGCCTGTACTGGCACTCAAACATATAAGGAATAATACCTCATACTGTGGAATGAAGCAATGATTTGATAAATGAATGTTTATGCATTATACTTGAACCAAGATTCTGAAAGATTCTCGCAATGTAGCTATGAATTCACTTGTAAGTCTCTGTGTGTAAGATTTAACCCTTCCAAACCCCTTGTCTATTCCAATGAATGCTACTTTCCAAGCATAATATCTCCTATATAAGAAGGCTGATGTCTTTAAAACTGCTAGTACATCTCAATAGAAGTCTTTTGGTGCATCCTGATAGAGAGCCTATATAGAGGGAGAAGTGGCCAATGGTGATAGCATCGCTGGTTGGCTGAAAACGGAGGACGCCATGTTTTTACCAAACTGACGCTGACCTGGTACGAGTATAAATAGATACTGTGTGTGATCCAGTACTACTGCTTCTCTTCAACGCTTCGAACGCCAGTTCCATTGTACAATTATGTACAGGTTGTAATACGGTAGGTACTGAAGGACTTTTGTATGTTCCCTGTCGGTTCTATTTACGTAAATTATTTTACAGTCACTCTGTTGGTCGAATCTATCAACTCACTGGTTGTCACTGTTACAAAGCTCGTTTGGTTTCTTTGTATATCGAACAATCAATTTCTTTCTATGTGATATAATGCCTACAAAACAAAACAAAATTACAGAATAATCTTTTTACTGATACATCCCCTCCATGAAAGAAAAAGTATATGAACATCACACTGTCACTACTGTGGCCTTGTAGCATGGGGGTAGAGTTTTAACGTCGTAACCCAAGGTCCTGAGTTCGAATCCTACTCAAACTAGGTTTTCTTTCAACGTTATTTTTTAGACTTTTAATGGTTCTTGAGTGACAATTCATGCTACACGATGTGTTTTAACATGTATATGGGACCCCAAATCTACATACTTCTAGTGATGAAGCGACGAAGTACTTTGACATCGAATGAGACATGATGGGTACACAGAAGAGGCATGTCAAAGGTGGGTACGGTTTTCTATCAATTTTACACGTTTAAAAGTTAGAGGGTTGTGTGTTTTATGTTTTATCGACTGTAGAATGTGTTTGGGTGCTTTCTATAGCAAAATTAACTATCGACTCTGGAAAATAATTGTGTTATTGGCGTTAGAAAACTGGTGTCCGTTGAAATGGGCATTTTGTCTAAATAGGTGTTTTTAATTGTATGCTTGAAATCTATCTCTTCTATATGAAATCAACTTCTACAAAGCAATTCCACCTGTTTTATAAACACAGCGGACTAAAATTATATTATCTTACATTCTGAAACATGCATTTTATGAAGTGTCAGACATTCGTGTAGAGTGTTGCGTTATATGTGCCTAATGTCATTTTTTCACATTTGCGTTTTGCGTTTTGTTTCCAAATTGTGCTGCTTTATGATACACTGATCTTCACAATATTATCATATTAAGAGAGATGCTTTCACAATATTGGAATTGCTAATGTCAGGTAAAGTTCCTGACACAGAGTAGTCAGATAATTATGAAAGTGACCTTGGAGATTCAGCGTCTGTCCCACAGTTCATTACAGCTGATATACGATAATAAAACTTTATAATTTCATCTAGCTCTTTGATATATCTATATATAGTTGATGTTGTTCTACATTATTTTTTTCAGGTGCTGATGCAGCCACAAACCACCAAGAGGAACAACTGCAGGAGGACAGAGGAAGCACATAAGAAGAGGATCCACACAACAGATACCAGCAGAATCTAAATTATTCTGAACCTGTGATTGAACCTAAGTGGCTCTTCGCTGAAAGATATGATGTCAAATGGAGACGAAAATCACCTTCACACCCAAACACATCCAAAAGCGAAGATCAGTATTCAGTAAAGCCATCTGTGAGTGATGTGACACTCATCGAATATTTTCCAAACTATATTTCTGACGCCCAATTCTAAAATATGGTTGAAAAAAACCAACATGTATGTGCTGCAACATGGGAAAACATTTACACAGACAAATATTACAGAAATAAAAGCTTTTTAGGGCTTCATATAGTTATGAATTACTTGAAATTCTCCAGGGTTAGAATGCATTGGCGTCCAGCATTTCATTTATATCTCTTCGTCGAAAGTATGTCTAGGGCAGTATGTTTTCAGCTTAGATCAAATTTCCATGTACTTCATCTGGCTATGACAGAAAGTTGCAAAGACAAATTTTGTGAAGTGGGACTAATTTATGACAGCGTAAGACATAGATGTTTGGAATTAGACACTAAGAAAGAACTCTGCATTGATGAACAAGACCATTTATGTGTGAAGCAGTATTGAAAGGGAAAACCTAAACACTGAGGTATAAAACTCTTTTCATTGGATGGGCAAAGTGGCGTATGTTGTGGCTTCCTGTTTTATGAAGGAGATACTCCGTAAGTTTGGTTTAGGGGCATAAATTATTGTAAAACTTGTTGAGAGAGTATATATGGGAAATACTTAAATACTTACATATATTTCGACAGTTTCTTCACAACATTCAATCTACTAGAAATCTTAAAAATAAAAAATATTTTGCAGCAAGGACAGCAAGACTGTGTTGCATACAAAATGTACCTTTAACAAGTGATAACGATTTGAAAAAGAAATGGCATGGTTTCTGAAGAAGTGGCGAGTCTGAATGAAGCAGTGATAATGCATAAATGGGTTGATAACAGAGCAGTAGTTCTAGCATCAAATTTTCTCGGTTGTGATACTGAAGATGAAGTACAATGTACAGCCCTGGGACAAAACAAAAAAGACATATGTCCCAATCACATGGCCTGAAGTTGGACATCATTATAACCATGCCATGGATGGTGTTGACAAAATAGATATATTAATTAGTATATACAGAATTTTTATTAAATCTAGAAAGTGGACCTTGAGAATGTTGTTCCAAGCTACAGATTTAGCTTTTGTGAACAGTTGGCTGGAATACAACAGCAATATTGAATCACTGGGAGATGAAGTGACAATTGATTTGGTATATTTTAAGCTTAGATTAGATGAGCCTGTGGTAAAAATGCACAATGGTTCAGAAAGTATAAGTGGTAGACCCAATAATGACTTGCTGAGCATGGAAGCAAAAAGGTCAAGAACAGAAATTCGTTCAGTGTCAGACATTCATAAAGATCTTATTGGACATGTTCCTGAGTACCATGAGCAAAAAGAAGCTGCAAGTTGAAAAATGCCTAGCTGTAAAAACAAGACTCAAGTATTTTGTGAAAAATGTAATGTGCATTTGCGTTTTGTTAAAGGAAGAAACTGTTTCAAAATGTTTCATAATGTGGAAGGTAACAACCATTGATACTGTTTGTCCACTACAATGGACATTCTGTAAAAAGTTAATAAAATTATTTTCAGTGATTTTTTTGCATTTATTATCTTTCCAATAGCCATTTTAACTTATTACTGTGCACAATTTGTTTTTCATGGCTGGGAATAATTTGCATCTGAAAGCGTTAAAGACCACAGCAGGGCCCATGTAGTGGCGTGAGTCAATATCAACGTATATCAGTAAGAACCAATGGTGTGAGCAAGCTCTGCACTCTTAAGACTGCGAAGGGCAATGTCCCAGCTCTATACAAACAGGGGTCACAGCTGTGACCAAAACAAAAACAATGGGAAACCAGTGTTGTGATAGGATATAAACAGTGGCATTGTTAAGAAACACACAAAATCAAAACAAAACATTAAATATTTTGTATTTATATTCTAATAGTGTATGAAAAGATGTTTATTTAAATGTTTGTGTTATACTTATTAGGAAACTAAATTAAGGTATTTTGTACTGTTACATGGAATTGTACTGGAGCTTTATGCTGCAGTTGGAGATGAGAGAATGGACTGACAGTTGCTGAACTCAACACCAATTGGCAAAGTCTGGAGTTTCACAATGCAAGACCAAATCTTGGACAACAAGATCATCAGTATTGTTTGCTGTTGTGCACTGCTTACGTATGTTCTGGTGAAAGATGTGAGTGTAATGATCTCCCGTCTCCACATATTTGTAAAATGTATAGGTATTGTGTTTGCTTTATTTTGTAACCAAGTGAAGTGGATGTCTTCATGACGCATTCAGATATTAATAAGTGGAAAATAGCATGGTGCCGATATAATAGTATGGAAAAGTGTAAAGAATAGTGTGATTACGGCATAGGACGATGCAAATGTTTCATCAAATTGAAAGGACAGCACTGTGCTGATAGTAGTTGTATAACAGCGTGACTTCTTATGACAAATAGTTGGCCAGTTTAACGAATGGCAATGCCCCAGAACTGAATAGCAATATAAGTTCTTCACGCATGTATTTTGTAGACTCCAAAGGAAGGCAGTGAATGTACTGGTAGTAGTGATGCACTGATTTAACTTCTCATGAGAAATATTTTGTTAAACTTAATGGACAGCAATTCACTGATAGTAGCTTAACAGCAGTATAAAATTTTGTGGTTGAAATTTGGCCAGGAGATAGTGTACTCCTATAGAGTATTCTAGCGAATATGATAGGTTATAAGGCAACAAAAGACTACCAATAACAAAAAGGTGCAGAACAATGCTACTTTGAAAATATTTATTATTAAATAATAACGTAGTTAGTACAGAAATTGTAACTAAGGGTTAATGATTTTGGAATATAAGGCATGCATGAATTTACTGAGTGTAACAATTATTTTTTTCAATCATAAAATAATTAAATCTGTGATTGTATAAAGTAATTAACAGTTTGAGACTGAAAAACATAAAGGAGATTCAAAATAATAATGAATCATAAGTATAGTGAACTTGTATGGCTCTTGAGAGATAGCTGAAATATTTATAAAAATTTGAATAACGATTGCTTATTCCCAAAATTTATTGTTGTCTGCTAGAACATCCCAATATTTGGAATTCTCAGAAAGATGAGGATGTGTAATATTTGTGGCTTTGCAATTACCATATTGAGCTACAAGAAGTTCTTCTTAGAGTAGTTGTGAAGTCAGCAGTGGGAAGACGTAATGTGGTGTGAGGTACTGGTAACCCAGCCGGCCGCGGTGGCTGAGCATTTCTAGGCGCTTCAGTCCGGAACCGCACGACTGCTACGGTCACAGGTTCAAATCCTGCCTCGGGCATGGATGTGTTTGATGTCCTTAGGTTAGTTGGGTTTAAGTAGTTCTAAGTTCTAGGGGACTGATGACCATAGATGTCAAGTCCCATAGTGCTTAGAGCCATTTGAACCATTTTTTACAGGTAACTCATCTGACAACCGAAACACCTCACCCACCATCCAAATTAGGCACTATCCTAATATTTTCGAAGTGCTTTGTCTACCTTTTAGTTTACTAATTATTTATTATTCTGGTGGTAATTAACACTTTTGAAATAATGGGATGATGGGCAGCTATTGAGCGATGCTTTAATATGAAATGCAAGTAAATTTAATCTTTAGCTTTTCTAATATTAATGACAGAAATTTATCAATTTGGCACATTACATTCAAACACAGCAGCCAATTGCGGTGAAGGGCCACAATTTAAGTGGTATTTCTCTGATACACATACTGAATAAATCATTCTGTTATTTCAAACGTGTAAATTACCAGCAGAATAATAAATAATTAGTAAACTAAAAGGTAGACAAAGCACTTCGAAAATCTTTGTATAGTGCCTAATTTGGATGGTGGGTGAGATGTTTCGGCTGTCAGATGAGAGTTCGTTTTTCAGTCTCAGACGGCATGTTGTCTGCTGCTGTCGATACTGCTTAAGAACTTAATTCGCAATCTCTGATTTTTTTGGACATCTAATTGAAAATTAGTTTGACAGTAATTAAGCAAACACACATTTCGTTATGTGGTTTATTTTCTGTAAATTTGTGCGATTCATAAAGCAAAAAAGCACTACGTCTTCAGGCCACAAGTGGCCCATTGGGACCATCAGACCGCCGTGTCAACCTCAGTTGAGGATGTGGATAGGAGGGGTGTGTGGTCAGCACACCGCTCTCCCACTCGTTAAGATGGTTTTCTTTGACTGGAGCCGCTACTATTCGGTCGAGCAGCTTCTCAATTGGCATACTGAGGCTGAGTGCACCCCAAAAAATGGCAATAGCGCATGGCGGCTCGAATAGTCACCCATCCAAATGCCAGCCACGCCCGACAGCGCTCAACGTCGATGAGTTACAGGAACCGATGTATCCACTGTAGCAAGGCCATTGCGCTGTGGTTCAGACGGTGGACTATAATTGTGTAGTTTCTCCTGTTCCACTAATAAAAAGTGGGTGACATCCCATTTAAACAAAGCAATTCAAAATATAATAGTTTACACAATACCAGTTCCTCGCCAGCAGTTTATTATAGCCTCAAGATAACGGATTCACGACCAACGTGCTGTTTTCTGCGTAGGACACAATAACTATAGAAGACTGCAGGTTGGTGAACATTATTCAGAACTTATGAATTCCACGCAGAGCGATGGTAGCAACTAAGCATCTCGCATGTACTGCAGTCATAGAACAAATAAGATAAGTAACACGTCCTCTGTAATAACACAGGGGAGGTATGAAGGAAGGAAATTTTCAAGGGAAGGGATTTATGATACACACGTAAATCTCTCTCGTTACATTTCTTTCTCTCTCTTTCACTGGCTGTAGAAGGTTCAAATACCCTTCCAGCCATCCAGATTTAGGTTTTCCGTGGTATTTCTAAATCGTTACCAAGACATCTACCAGGATGGTTTCTTTGAAAAGCCCGGTCGATATCTCCCACGTCCTTCGCTAAACCGTCACTAACGACCTCGCTGTCAACGGGCGTTAAGCTCTAATCTTTCTTCTTCAAACACGTTTCGTGCGCCTGTCTACATGCTACGAACTATCTGTGCAGATATGTTCTACAAAGATCTTTGCGCAAACTTGTCGTTGTATGTTGACTCGTCTAGAGGCTTTTTTTCTTTGTACAAGTATTGTAAAACCTCAATCATTTTTATTTATCTTTCAGATATATGGTTTCTTTCGTGGTAGGACAACCGTGGAAGAAAAACATTCAAGTCGACATAGAACAGATTATGTGAATCTATTTGAAATGCCTTGTGGAATTTTTGTAGTTGCGTGTCGTCAAATGTGAATCAACCTTTTAGCGTACGGCAGAGTGTCAACAATGCAGCAGCTCACAAATTTATATGTGTCATTCAGCTGTCTCAGTGCCCTCTGTTTTACCTCGTATGATAATTACGCGGACAAAATAGCTTTCTTACGTACATCGTCCATTTAAATTAGCGGTCAACGACAACTTTAGATCGTCGTCATAACACAGATGTTGTGACCTGCTGACAGAATAGAATCTTTGGTAGCAACACAATCATTTGTACTGATTGCCTTATTGAAGTTGCGTTGTGGTTTCTGAGTGCAGTGTTGGTTTCTGAAGTTAATTATTTCTATTTTCTGAGTGAGATGTGTAATTGCGACATGTCCAGTTATCAAAGGATTTACTGCAGCATTTCTGAAGTACCACTTTATTTTTAAATGGCGGAGATGAACGTGTTTCACACGACGTTTTTGTTTGGAGAGTGCCGATTGTGATGGTTAAGTATTAAGAGCAAAAGTATTCATTATTAGATGGGGAATGTCTAGTATAGCGCTCGCTATTCAAACCTCAGCGTTCGTCATGCCTTTGTCGCGCACGAGGTCATTATTAGCTAATATAAATGGTGCCCCTTCTAGTACTCCGAACGAAACGCACATAACTCAGTTATCAGATAGTACTACTCAGCTACCACCTTTGAAAGCTAACCAATCCTACTTGGAAGATTCGATTTTAACGCCCATACCAACACCTCAGTCAGTTAATGGGCAAGCGACGCAGGTAAATGGCGGGGTCCAAACATTATCATCAGTATCAATTAATTCCCCATCAAACGACGCAACATCAACAAGTGCAACTTCTACAGCAACAGCATCACAAAACAAAAATGGTTCTTGTAAACCTAAGAGTATGGTGGTTACGCCCGACCAAGTTATGGCCACATATATGAACAAACTGACCCCCTATGAACACATTGAAGTATTCAACTATCCACGTATTTATTTTATTGGTGCAAATGCCAAAAAAAGGCCAGGTATTATAGGCTCGCCAAATAACAATAGTTATGATAACGAACAAGGTTCATACATACATGTACCGCATGATCATGTAGCCTATCGTTATGAAGTGTTAAAAGTAATTGGAAAAGGAAGCTTTGGGCAAGTTGTGAAAGCATATGATCATAAAAATCACGAACATGTTGCACTGAAGATGGTTCGCAACGAAAAGAGGTTCTACAGACAAGCGCATGAAGAAATTCGTATTCTGCAACATTTGCGCAAACAGGACAAAGACAATACTATGAATATTATTCATATGTTTGACAGCTTTACATTCCGAAATCACATGTGCATAACATTTGAACTGCTTTCGATCAATCTTTATGAATTGATAAAGAAAAATAAATTTCAAGGATTTAGTTTACAGCTAGTGCGCAAGTTCTCACATTCACTGTTACAGTGTTTAGATGCGTTGCATAAAAACAAAATTATTCATTGTGACATGAAGCCAGAGAACATCTTGCTGAAACAGCAGGGCAGAAGTGGAATAAAGGTAAGAGAAGTTCAAATGGTGTATTCAGTCTTTTGTGCTACTTTGTTTTTTTACATCCTGCAGAACTAGAAGTGCTCAATAATTAGTTCCCTTCCTGTTTTACTTCCACTGTTAAACAGTTGGTGTGTTTTCACCATTTTTATCTTATTAAATCATATGTCAATGAATTCTTTGTTCTGACAACAGTGGAAGGCATCCTGCATAAGTTTTTTAAATTTATTTTGCTTATGATCACTGTGTAATAGATTATCATTCCAGAAATGCAAAATATATTCTGTACATATGTTTAATCTTGCATGTTTAGAGGTTATTATTGTTGTGTGGGGAAGTGCTAAACAACAAATCAGACCGTCTGAGATTTTATACATAGTCAATATGAGGATTATTTGTCATTAATCACGTCTTTATCTTCTAGCAGTGATTTGTTAATGTAAAAAATGACAATATGCAATGTAGTTTGAAATTGATGGTATACTGTTGGTTCCCCTACAACTTGCTGGAAGTCAGTTTAAAGGATGGTGGGAAGAAAGATCATACCTCCCCCCCCCCCCCCCTCTCTTCTCCAGTGGGATTATGCCTAATATGTACTGCAGTTTACTACTTCAGATTGTATGCAGCTTTACTCACAATGCCAGCTGCACTAACAGCCCAGTGTAACAGTTATAGAAGACATTATATTCAAAATATGGAAGGCTGTTGGTAAAATTGATATATGCAAGTGCCTAGTTATTTTTTTTTTTTTTTTTTTGTCAGTTTTTGTATTCTATATAGCAGAAAAATGATAATTATCATTATTTTTCAAAGCACAGTTTCCTGTAGGCAATGTTCTTGGGCTTGTATTTGTGAGGAGTTGAAATAAACTTCTGTCCTATTATTGATTACATGTGTTACATGATTAAATTAATTGCATCAACAGTCAGGTTCTTTCAATCAGAATACTGACAGGTTTGTTACTGATCCTCAAGTGTGATTGAGAAGTAGGAAATGTGTTCTTAAATTGCTTTGAGATGTAAGATGCGCCGGAATAATACTCGGAGAATTGTCAGTTATGTAATACAGCTTTTCTGAGTTTATACTACAGCTATAGTTATTTACAGAGAAAAGTATGTTTAATACCGACCTTGAACTGTGCTACAGATTGGTCTCTTACCTCAGCTTTTATTTCTTATTTACTTTTGCTGGCTTTGCCAACTCTCAGTCCAATTACCACACATTGAAATATTAAACTTTTGTATACCACCAATCCATATTGACCCATAATGAAATTGGTATGATGGGTATCAAAATCCAAAGTGCGTAAAATACATTTCATAAGAAAATCTATAATTATTCTCACACCCAAACTATCATCTTCCATCCTAACCTAGACCTCGGGTTACACTAAATAAAAATCTGACACCACAACCTACATTCCAAAAAATAATATAGAAGCCAAATAAATATTGTCAGTGTTCTGTACCATCGTGTTTGTGCACATATTAAATCACACCATATAACTTTGTTAGCTCACAATCAAAGCTGATGTCTAGTATCAGTTGATTCAACCAAACGCTACTAATTTGTTTGTCACCACAACTAAGATTTAGAGGTGAGGACACTATCCACATTAATCCTTTGGTGGGTTACTTTAGGTTGAGTGGTAACTAGAGACATTTGCATCAGAGATACTTCGGCGAAGCCTGTACGCACTCCACTATCGTATAACTTGAATGATGGGAAGGTTCTTTTCTAATTCCTTTCATCATTCTTAAGGTGTATGAATAGCTGAGGACAATAATAAGGATGTATTGTGTGTTTATAACAAGTTACCACATGCATGTTAAGTAAGTATAACAACCACTAATGTATAGAGTATGCTTACAAAAATCTAATGCCCTTGTGAAGTAATTATACTAATGTAATACATGACCCATTAGTTTGATTTGAGGAGGGTATTACTTTCAGAATATCTGCTATAAAAAAAGTAATAAAACATGGAAGTTTCTGACCTGCCCTTTGCTGGTATCACTGTAGGTCTTATTATCTGAATGTATAGCGTGTTTGTAGAGCTTGGTTGTTACCATTTCCATTTTATTGTTTAGAAACATGGATGTTCTAGAAAGAATCTACTTTGCATGTCTATTTCAAATGCCTCTGCACATCCACAGAAAAGGAAGAAAAGTTTCTGTTGTCAATAAGGTACATTTGTCTATGAAATATTTTTCCACTTTTTAAGGTTAACATGAATGAAAGATAGTATGTAAATTTCTATAAATGACTGGATAAAGAAGAATGACAATATTATAAAAAGGATAGTTGATACCCATAATAACCAAACTCTAACAATACACACCAAAGGTTGTCACAGCATCCTTAACATTCATGATTTAAATAATGAAAAAGTACACCAGTTACGTATTTTTTCATGATTAGCACAATATGTTTTGAGAATGTATTCTTATTTTCAAATTCATCTGTTTGCAAATATATTTTTATGGTGTCTTTATGTGTGATTTATTGCCCCCTCTTGCACTGTTGTCATTTTGAAGTTATACTACAATCAGAAAATCGAAAAAATGAATATCAGGATGTTTTCTAAATTCTAATGTTAGAGAGAAACAAACAAAAAATTTTGTTTCTTTTTCTCTACCTTTAGCATATAAAAACATTCCAAGATTCATTGTTTTGGTTTTCTGATTGTAATATAACTTCATAAAGGCAACAGAGTAAGAGGGGCAAAGAAATCACACATGCAGACATCACAAAAAATATATTTGTAATTGGTTAAACTTGAAAAATAAGAAACTTATTTAAATCATGAATGATACAGCTGCAGGCTTTCCTAAAACATCATGATAAACAAAACCAAGTCTTTAACATTAAATCACTGGTTAAAGCCGATTACAAAGTTTTGAATATTCCTCTTGACCCAAAAGACTTTATATGGTTTATCAGAGTGACTTTTGCAAGAGTATTACTGCATTTTCATTGCTCCCTGTACATACAACTTTGGTGGTACTCCATTCATACCTCATATTCTAACAGTACTCTTTCTCCTCCAGCCTGTTCACTGTGTTAAAAACTGAATCCATATGTCACTGTTAATTGGACAGAGATCTTGGACTTAAGGCATGACTATTTCTGGGATGAATCTTTTTCTCTGCAATAATGTGCTCACTGTTGTGAAATTCTGTTATGAAAAAGGCTGTGTATGTTAAGATAATTGATCATTTTATATCACACGATTTGCTATCAAATGTACAGTTAGGCTTTAGAAGTCGTTTGACCACTAAAATGCTATATTCTCTTTTCTGTATGAGGTACTAAACAAAAGGTTTTGAACACTAGAGATATTTCTTGATTTAACTAAGGCATGTTGATCACGAAATATTGCTCCAGAAGTTAGACCATTACAGAATACGGGGTGTAGCTCACAATTGGTTCACCTCTTACCTTAGCAACAGACAGCAAAAGGTCATTATTCACAGTGTTAAGACTGGCTGTGATGTGGGGTCTGAGTGGAGTACGGTCAAGTGAGAGGTGCCCCAGGGATCAGTGTTGGGGGCACTTCTGTTCCTTGTTGATATAAATGATATGCCCTCTAGCATTGCTGGTAACTCTAATATATTTCTGTTTGCTGATGACACTAACTTAGTAGTAAAGGATGTTGTGTGCAACATTGGTTCATTTTCAAATAGTGCAGTTCATGACAAGTTCATGGCATGTAGAAAGTAAACTAAACGCTGAATTGCAGTAAGCCTCAGTTTTTACAGTTTCTAACACACAATTCAACAAAACCTGACATTTTCCTTTCACATGATTAGTGAAACTGAACAGTTCAAATTTCTAAGTGTTCAGATAGATAGCAAATTGCTGGGGAAAGCCCATGTTCAGAATCTTGTTCAAAGACTTAATGCTGCCATTTTTACTATTCGAACGATATCTGAAGTGAGTGATTGTTCGACACGAGAATTAGTCTATTTTCCTTATTTTCATTCACTTATGTCATATGTCATTATATTTTGGGGTAACCCTATTCTGAAAGGATATTTTTGGCTCAGAAACAGGCAGTTCGGGCAATGGTGTGTGTGTGTGTGTGTGTGTGTGTGTGTGTGTGTGTGTGTGTGTCTCAGTTAATACTCAGCAGAAATAAAACCTGCATTTGGATTAGACTTCCTTAACTCTTGTGCAGAAAGGTGTGCAGTATACTGCTGCCTCCATTTTCAATAAGCTACCTCTCAAATTAAAACGTCTTAGCAGTAATCCACGCACTTTCAAATCGAAACTGAAGTGTTTCCTCATGGCTCACTCCTTCTATTCTGTTGAGGTCCTTGAAAAATTAAGCTGATTAATGGTTTATTGTTGATTGCATTTACTGAAACTTATGGATAGACTTTTTTTCGAATTCATAAACATTTTATTTTTATCTGTTATTACTTTTATGTTCTAATTTCATGTACTGACACGTTCCATGGACCTTGGAGATTTGCTTCTCAATTTGGTCCTATGGAACTTGACGTGTAAATAAAATAAAATAATACTGTGTGGGGTCCAAGACTCGAAGCCAGGCTTATTTCTACAATAGGTAACGAATGATTCATGTTAAGCATTGTCTGGTATATAGTTATTCTGACAGGAAGTTACAGCAACATTTATCTACACTGTAGCAATAATTCGAGAGAAAATACTGTCTTATACTCCAATTAAAATTGTTGTGTGATAGACGTTTCAGCGAGTTAAGTGGTGGGTGCCACTCACCATCCAATCGTATTTGTTACTCGAGTGTCACGTGTTCGCTGTGTTAGCTGTTTTGTAGGTAAGCACAGCACTTTGTGAAGCATGGCTGGCTTGCTGCATACTGGCAACGCTGCCCAGTCACAAAGTAATCTTAAACTGAGTAGTGTAGCTCTAGACAAAGTTTAATTATTAATGTCATACAACGAAGCGATGAAGGGTGGCAGTGCTTATGAAATGGTGGGGATCTCAAATCTCCATCCAACCGTCTAGATTTAGGTTTCTTTGAAAAGCATATTCTCAGTTTCCTTCTTCGTTGTCTTATCAGAACTTACCACCGTTGAAGAAATCTTAAACCCAATCTTCCTTCCTTAAAATTATTATGTTGTGATCTTATTAATTAAAGCCATTCTAAACAGTAATATGTTTAATTAGGCATATAAAAAGTTTCTTCTTAAATACTAACATAATCTGATTAAAATAACTTCCTAATTGACAATTCGTGCCTTGGAACTTGGTTCCAACAGTCAGAGGTCTTGACATCACACATTAAGAGTCAGCTATTGGCAGTGCACCACAACAAAGCATCAGTTCACTTGCAGTGTTTGAGTAGAGCAGTGTACACATGTAATCCTGTATTGAACACTGTCAACAGACTGTGTAACTGTCGCTTGTTACAGTGAGGGAAATCATGTTTCGGTCCTGTTGGGTGAGCCTTGACAGAGATTGACACTGGCTGTGGCAGCACTTAAGTGTCTCAAGACAAATGCCAAATAACAGTTAGTTTTAATCGTAGCCTAATAGTAAGAAGTTAAATGTAAATTTCTCAAGAAGAAAGTTGAGATGATTGAGTCAACATAACTGCATGACATGCTCAAAAAAAATGAAGAAATAAAAATATAATAAATTCTTATCTGCCTCACAGTTGTATTGTACACAATTTGTCTCATTAGATTGATATTTTTGTGCTCTACGTCACTTATCCACGCAATTCAGTGTGTGTTCCTTTGTGCAGATCGGTATCCGGATACAGTAGCACTTTACTCAATTATTTTGCTTTACATCATTTTAATTAAAGTTGTATCATCAGCAATGAAAATGATGTCTACATTTCTGTTAATCACTAAAAGTTTAGTATGCAAGTATTCTTTTTTACTTCACTTCTTACACAAGTCTGTCTGATTATAGTAGTTAGCCCCTCCTTCCACCACCATCTGATGGTTGTTAACCAGTTTAATATAGACAAATGTTTGAAGATACGTCAAAGACATTGGATATGTTTACACACACATGCAGTATATCCACACTTAGATTGTATTGGGCAAAGATGCAATAGGAACTTGACCATGCTTTTCAATGGAATCATCTCGTCAGACACGTTTTAGCCACTTTGAGTTACCACAGAAACCAAGTTTGCATGACTGGATGGTGGTTTGAAACCCTGCTCCTTTATAACCACTTTGAATTACCACAAAAATCAATTTTGGATGACTGGGTGGTGGTTTGAAACTCTGCTCCTCCCAAGTGAAAGTTCTGGCCCACCTGAATTGGTATTCCCATTACAAAAGAAATAATCACGCTCCACATATCTAGAAACAACAAATAAAAGTTATCATACTGCTACATGAGAAATTTATTCTCTTAACAGTTTCAAACACAAACACGCAAACTCGTGCCAGAACTGCCATACTTCATTCATAAATACTAGTTTATTTGCAACTGCAACTGAGAAAACAGTAAACTGCAGACACTTGGTGTAAAAAAACATACAGTAAAAATGGTACACCACTTTTCGGATTAAAAATATACTCAACAATTTTACGAACGGGTAATATTATTTTAAGTTAGGCCTAACTTATTCACTTAAACTGTTAGAATGCTTCTCAATTAGATTTTGTTGTATGCAAAGGTATATTTCCTTCTACAACCCCTTGATGAATGTGGACAACCATTGTGGCTAGCATGTTTTTGTGTATGAGTTGTTTTGCACACTTTACATTTAGAGACCCAAAGCTGTATGTATTGTAGCTATCATAGTCACTGTCAGTTAACAGATGTCTGTGTTTAGATTTGGTTACCAAAAACAGTCCTACACCTGGCAATTTAAATAGGGATGTTTAAATAGTTAATTCACATTATCACACCATAAGCTTGTTTTTATTAATCCGGAATTTTTTCTGTGTTTGTTAGTCCAGGATGTTTCTTTGTTTTTTTACGCGTGTTCAACTGTTAATTTAGTGGAAACGAGTTCCAAAATTTTCTTTGTGGGTTAGGAATGATATTGGAAGCATTTTTTTTCATATTTATGATATAGCTTTCCTGCACTTGCTGATTAGTGGTATTTCCTTTATAAATGCATTATTTGATTCATTGCTGATGTGTGAAACCAGTGGTACTAATTGATGACACCAGAACCAAACTATGTGCAAGAGATACATAGGAAAGAAGTTCATTATGAAAAAGATTAATAGTATTAAATTAACTTAATTTCTTAAGAGATTTTTCATTATTTCACAGTAAGTTTCTTCCAATTAGCAGCAGAATTAAAAAGTATCACTGTTTAGTGACTCCGTACATGAATTGAAGTGTATTTTAAAATGAAATATGACTTTATGTAATAGTAAGAATAATTAATAATTCTTTCTGTTATTGTTGTTCATTGTAAAAAGAATTACTCCAAAATATCCGAAAATAGTAATAAAAGTGTACAAAATTTAAATATCTAGTTGAAATAATAAGACCAAATGCTTTGGAGTTAGCTTATCAGAGGCAAGGAAAATGGAGGTGGCTTTTCCACTAACAAAAGATCTGTGTGATCTGTTTGATAAATGCAAAACTCGTTACACTACAGCACTGTCATTAAACCAGAATGCCTTTTATTAAATACAGCTAAACAATTAGGTGAAATGCAATAGAAGGAAAGAAAAATAACCAGGAAAATGTTGGGACCAAGATATGAGAATGAGAAATGGAAATTAAGAAGTAATAAATTTATGAACACCAGAATCAGACAAAATGAGGAAGAGAAGAGTCGTATTCTGTGGGCACTTGGAACAACTAGATAAAGAGAGAGAACTTTTTTGAAAGAAACTGAAAAACTCCAATGCTACGTATCAAAGAATTTAAAGCAGGCTTGGTAGAAATGGAAATAGTGGAGGAAGAAATAGAAGAAAGAGAAAAGTTCAAAGAAAAAGTAAAATGTTTCTAGGGCTTCCAGGAGAAAACAAAGATAGACAGATGCAGTATGGACAGAAGAGAAAAACTTGGGAGAAAATGAAACACTATTGGAAAGAAAGAAAGAAGGTGCAAGTTATTTCATGTGGTCCTTAGTGGACCAAACTAATTAAAAAAAACAAAAAGAAGTCCACAGTCTCATAAAGACATTACTGTTAAGCTGATAGAGAGTGCAAGTAACAGATACTCTTATTAATTAATTAATACCTTAAGTGCAGTAGAAAAGGTGCTGAGAAGATAAAAAAAACAATATGTTGCAAAAGTTTCAGAAATATTAATCCAACTAGAAAGCTTGCTCATTATTGTTACTGAAATTCAGCTTTAAAAGTTCTCATAAAAACTGACTTTTGTATCCTTTTGATTGCACATACAATCTAGATTTCTCAGTAGTAGTTCTCGTGCAAGAAATGTGTCAAATGAAATGTGCATTACTGCATTAGTCCAGAGCACTTTTCAAGAGAAATTAAAGTATGCCTGTCTTGAATTCCTTTATGCTAAGTAGACTGCTGATCATGTAGTAATGCATCAAATACTAAAAAGGATTAGTTAAGACAGTGACACCTGGTATTTAATTTGAGGCATTTGGCCATGTAAATGACAACACCCTTAAAAAGACTGAAGTTTTATTTAATTAATGATCTAAGAGAAAACTGGTTCAAATTGTGTCTGACAAAAAAATAACCCACTGTTGTACTGAGTAGTTCAACTACTGAAGGGAGGGGGCGGGGGGGGGGGGGGGTGAAGGGATAAATGTTCTCTGTCTGGGGAGACACTTATTGTTGAGTTTCTGGAAGGTTCAGTTTGAGGGTCCTTGCTGTAATAAACATTTCACAACAGAGTAATTGGGAAATAATAATCTCAAAAATAAGTCATTACCACACCAATGTTAAATGGGACTTATCATTAAATCGTATTTACTAATAATAGCCAGGGCCAGCTTATCTGTACCTCAAAAGTTTTTGATGTGCCAGTGTGTGCCATAGTATTAGTACACTGTTTTTATCCTTGGTCACTTTGAAGAAATATTTTTAAAGAATAAGACATTTTAATTAAGTTTAATAGTTACATTTTGTGTCAAACTTTTGTTATATACAGTATGTTAACAAAACTGGCTATAAATAATCACTGCGTTTCAGAAGGATTAATGTTATTAGTTAAAATGCTAGACACAAAGACTCTTTCCTTAATGTTTACTTTGGCTCGAAAAAAGGACTAGTATCATGGTGACAGATTTTTATTTACTTTCCCAATACTCGACAGATAACAATTTAAATTTCAAAAGCAAGCTGAATGTTTGACAGAGTTTATTTAGAAGTGTAAGAGTCTTACATACCCCGTTTTAAGAAAAAGTGTTTTTCACAATTCTGCACATTCATATATAAATGGCTTGCTTCTATTTGAGCAGAAGAGAGAGTTTTGTTGATAGTCTTTAAAGTGATATGTTTCACTCCATTGTGATAGGTTGCAAATGATCAGTGGAGGATTTGTGAATTATAAGATAAAGGTACATTATGATATACTCATCATTTTTCTCCTCCCTTGTTTTTCTTATGTTGCCTGTTCTCAGCAGTTTCTAAGTCTGCAACAGTACCACTTTCCGGTTGTTTAGATGTGTATTTCTGATATCGGCAGACTTTCAGTGTTAACAGTTTTGTTGAAAACATTGTCTGTACTCCAAATCATTTGATCTATACTAAAATTTCCCAATTATTCATTTAATAAACTATCCAGCAAATGTTATAACTTACTTGTGGAAGCTCCAATGCAAGCATGTAGTAATAAAAGTGTTTCTGTTATAAAGTCTGGCAGTCCTGCACGTAGTGAGTTAATGCGTCTGGAAATCTGTCATTAATACATTTTGGGACTGATCTCTGTGTACTTGCTGAGAATGTGGGCTAAACTTATCACTGGTAGAAGCACCTGAGATCTTTCTGAATCATTTACCATAATTCGTTAAGAAAATGAAAAAGCTGCAATGTTTGACTGCTCTATTCTATCAGTAAATGGTGCTAATAATTCCAAACGAGAGACTAGAGTGCTGATGGTCATTTTGCTTTACATTCACCGTTGTGATGCATCTTTACTTGACTAGAAGTTTCATTTGTATTAACAGCCTCAGTTAAGTGATTGAAGCACTGACCTAGTGGATTAATTTTTTCAAACCCCTTACTGACCACCTAGATTTCAGTTTTCTGTGATTGTCGTAAATAACTTTGTGAAGGTGTTGACATTTTCTTCCCAAATCTGAGCTTGTGCTCAGTGTCAAATTACCTCACCTTTAATGAGATGTTACCATATTGTATGTCTTTCTAAAGGGTGGGTCCTGCTTAATTCTTGCCATTTGATTTATAAATACACAGTGACACCATACCTTCACAAAGTATGAAGGAGTTTGTCTTTAAGGTTTAACTGTAATGTGTGTATCTGTTGTGTGATATAGTATTCATGTTGTCAGTGAGAGAAGTATGTATTTGCACTAAGCATCTTAAATAATATCAAGAGGTGATTACAGAGTTCTGAGGTCGATTACTGTTGACTATGAAACTTCCTGGCAGATTAAAACTGTGTGCCCGACCGAGACTCGAACTCGGGACCTTTGCCTTTCACGGGCAAGTGCTCTACCATCTGAGCTACCGAAGCACGACTCACGCCCGGTACTCACAGCTTTACTTCTGCCAGTATCTGTTATGTTAAAAATAACTGTCAAGACATTATAGTGTAACATAAGATATTGACACACAATGTAGAAAGTGAAGATTAAACAGGCACAGACAAAAAGGGCAATTATTCAGTAATGGTATTTACACAGCAGCAAAAGGTGTTGCATGTGTGAAGAAGGCAAAAGGAAAGAAAATCTTCCAACAGATTAAGGTAACTATTTGCGATGGTGAGAGTTGAAAGCAAGTGATGATAGTAACAAGGTACAATACACTGTATGAAACAGAAGTGGGGTGGAAGCACTAAGATAAAATGAAAACCAACAGTCATCCTTCCCATGCACTGTTTACTAACAAAACAGGTAAAGGGGAGGAAAATGATAGTTAAAGGTGCTCTCTGCCAAACACCATAAAGTGGCTTGTAGAGTGTAGACGCAAATTTACAAAATCTGATAATGCAGATGTAATCAAAAGCAGCAATAGTATGAAGAAAACAAAAAAGCAACCTGTAATGTAGACAACCTTTTCCTAAAAATAGTAGACAGCACAGTAACTAATGACAGAGTGAAAACTGGACAGAGGTAGTAATGAAAGTACATACATTCCGTGAATAATGCCAGATGAGATGTATAAAGCCATTCAGGATATGATGAAGGGAATTGCGCCTCGAGATGGAGTTCAGGAAGACATTATTAAAGGTGGAGGGATTGTTACAGGAAGAGAACTTAATTATTTTTTTTTATTTTATTATTTTCTTTCCTGAGAAAGACATTTCAGCTGGGAACAATGTTACAATTGTTGTACTTCATAACAGAGGATTAAAACAATACATAAGTACTACACATCTGTCGGCTTCCTCTTTGTAATGTACAAATAAAAATAAATAAATAATCACCAACCACATAGAGAAATGATTCATTAATTTAAAGAGATACACTTCAGTGGTACTGATGATTTTTTTTTTTTTTTTTTTTTCTATACACAACCGTTTTTGGAATGTTAAACTCCCATCTTCAGATGTATAAAATTGTTGTATTTGGTCACGCATAATGTGCAGTCTGGCCAGTCAGTGCAATAGTCCCAAATCACGTTAAGATTGGACTTCAACATCCTGAAAACAGTTGTGGATTGAATAAATCATTAGTACAACTGAAGTCAGTGTTTTTAAATTAATTAATCATGTCTCTCAGTTAGGGGTGTCCTTTATACCAAATCTTTTGCCCAAAGAGAAAACTTGGATCTTAATCAGATAAAGAAATGAGACAGTTTTAGAAGTGAATATAGCACAATGGACCGTCTGAAAGCCGTGAATAAATGTAAATGAAGAAAAATTGTAAATATTATATAAAACTTTCCAGATTTTCAGTAACGGCTATCCATGACTTCACAAAGTGTGTTTACAGTTTAATATTTTCATTTTTTTCTGCAGCATTATTAGAGCTGAAATTAAGAAATTGCTTAACACTAAAATAGTGGAAGGGGTCAATAGACACCTGGTCTAATTTTTTAAAAATCCTTTCAAATTTTTTGGTATGTAAACACTATTGACAATGATAATGGACCTGTTTGCTTGGTTGCACCTTATATCCAGCACGGTAGCTGTTTGATGCCTGCACCGTTAACTCCCCATGTATGCCAAGGAGTAGATGCCCGTCACCCTCGGGCATTGGGTCTCCCAGCAATGGCCATCCTGCCAGGTGGCCTTTGCTGTGGCTGGGTGGCGCCCGTGGGAAGGTCCCCTGGTCGGAGTGGGTGTCATCAGGGCGGATGACGCGTGATGAAGCATACCATGTCATCACTTGCTGGTGATCAAACGCTAGCAGTCTCTAAGCATTCCAAGTCTCAGTACAATGCAAAGAAGTATGATCCTAAAACATTCCCCTCCTTGGCCACCCCATGGGAGGAATGCCAGGCTAAGGATGGCAGCAAACTTCATTCGCCCTGGTACCTTGTATGTAAGGGAGCTGATGGGGACTCCTTTGTCTCAAAGCCTCAGTTTTTTGTAGAGCATTTAGAGGACGAGTTCGGTGAGGTGGAGTGCTTGTCCAAAATGCAGTCAAGGTCAGTCTTGATAAAAACAGCATCCTCTGCTCAGTTGCAGGCATTATTCGCTTGTGACAAGCTGGAGGATGTTTCCGTTACCATAATACTTCACAAGAGCTTAAATATGGTCCAGGGTATTATATTCCACAGGGACCTTCTTTTGCAGTCCAACGATGAGCTGCATGTCAACTTAGAGCGACAAGGAGTTCATTTCGTCCTGCATGTCCATAGGAGTTCTAGGGATAATCAGGTTGCCACCGGTGCCTTCATCTTGGCGTTCGAGGGCGACACATTACCCAAGAAGGTCAAGGTCAAGGTCACGGTCTACCTCTGTGGTTTCAAGCCATATATCCCTCTCCCAATGCGGTGCTTTAAGTGCTGAAAGTCCGGCCATATGTCTTTCCCACTGTACTTCCAGCATCACATATCGAGATTGTGAACGTCCATCCCGCCGCAACGCTCCGCGTGCCCCACCTCCCATCATTCCCCTTGCTCACCAGACTGCAGGATTTTACAGTGAGAAAGGAAAATCATGGAATAAAAGAACCTGGACCAGCTGACTTACACTGAGGCTAAGAGGAAAATTGAGCGCCTACGTCCTGTGGCTGTGACCACCTCTTATGCCGCCGCTACCAGAACTGTTGTAGCCCCATCAGCTTCTCGAGATTACACTACACCTGACCCCTTGATGGTGGGGGGAATTTCCCTCCCTGTTGCTCCCTACCTCGGGAGCACTGTCCCCCCATCAGGGACACCAGTCCCCACTTCTCAGCCGAAGAAGCACAAGTCTTCTTTTGCTCCTCTCGCTAGGAAGGGGTCCTTTGGGTCACTCCCTTCCCAGGTTTCTACTAGTGGGAAAGATGACACCCACCAGTTGCTGAAGTGCCCAAAAGCAGCTGGTCGTAGGGCTTCACGATCATCCTCCGTCCCGGAGATAGAATCAGTGATGCTCTCCCAGCCAGAGAAACCCAAGGATCACCGAGAGAAATCCAGAAAGAAGACCCCCAAAACCAAGGGAATTGCGGTGGCACCCACACCACTGCTGCCTACAAGCTCTGCGTCTGAGGATAAGGTGAAGATTCTGGCATCCGCTGAGGACCTTGGTCTCGCCAGACCCTCAGACACAGTGGATATAGCCTGTTCACGGAATAAGTAGGTGGCAGCGGGTGACCCTGAGGCGTAAATTGCCTCAGTCTCACGATCACATCATCCTCCAGTGGAATTGCGGCGGTTTTTTCGACCACCTGGCTGAGCCATGGCAGCTGTTAAGCTTTACTCCTGCTTTCTGCATTGCCCTCCAGGAAACTTGGTTCCCGGCAATTTGGACCCTTGCCCTTTGTGGCTACAGGGGATATTACAAGAACTGTAGCGAATATAATAGTGTGTCAGGTGGAGTTTGCGTCTATCCTGAACTCTGTATCTAGTGATCCTGTTCCTCTTCAAACCCCTCTTGAAGCTGTGGCTGTCGGGATACAGATGATGCAGGATATAATTGTCTGCAACGTATATCTCCCTCCAGATGGTGGTGTACCCCTGAATGTATTGGCTGCACTGATAGATCAACTTCCTAAACCTTTCCTACTTTTCGGAGATTTTAACACCCATAACCCCTTGTGGGGTAGCACCATGCTTACTGGCCGTGGCAGAGATGTCGAAAATTTACTGTCCAAACTCGACCTCTGCCAATTAAATTCTGAGGCCGCCACAAATTTCAGTGTGGCTCATGGTGGTTACTCAGCAATTGATTTATCAATTTGAAGCCCAGGACTTCTCCATCTATACATTGGGAAGCACATGATGTCCTGTGTGGTAGTGACCACTTCCCCATCTTCCTGTCACTCCCCCCGGCATTATGCTCACGGACGCCTACCCAGATGGGCTTTAAACAACGCAGACTGGGTAGCCTTCACCTCTGCTGTCACCGTTGAATCTCCCCCACATGGGCTCACATGCTTATAAAACAACGGAAACCGTATGTTCGGAGACGTACTTGTCAACCATTGCGTGCCATACGTCACCTTCCCAAGTCTGGACAAAGATCAGGCATCTTTCTGGGTACCAGAACCCAACAGGTGTCCCTGGCATTAACATCAATGGTGTGCTCTCTACCGATGCAATTGCCGAGCACTTCGCTGAGCACTACAATCGAGCCTCTGTGTTGGAGAACTACCCCCCAGCCTTTTGCTTCCTCAAACAACGGATGGAAAGGAAAGTCCTCTCATTCACTACGCACCACAGTGAACCCTGTAACGCCCCCTTTACAGAGTGGGTGCTCCTCAGCATGCTTGCACATTGCCCGACACAGCTCCTGGGCCAGATTGGATCCACAGTTTGATGATTCAACATCTCTCACCTGACTACAAGCGATACCATCTCATCATCTTCAACTGGATCTGGTGCAATGACGTCTTTGCATGGCAGTGGCGTGAGAGTACAATCATTCCAGTGCTAAAACCTGGTAAAAATATTCTTGATGTGAATAGCCATTGGCCCATCAGCCTCACCAACGTTCTAAGCTGCTAGAACGTATGGTGTGTCGGCAGTTGGGTTGGGTCCTGTAGTAATGTGGCCTACTGGCTCCATGCCAGTGCAGTTCCCGCCAGGGTCGCTCTACCACTGATGATCTAGTTTCCCTCGAGTCTGCCATCCCAACAACCATTTCCAGATGCCAACAACCTGGTTGCCATCTTTTTTGATCTATGAAAAGTTTGACACGACCTTTCGACATCGTATTCTTGCCACATTATATGAGTGGGTCTCCATGGCATGCTCCCAATTTTTATCCAAAATTTCCTCTCGCTCTGTACTTTACGTGTGCAAGTTGGTGCCTTCCATATTTCCCCTGTATTCAGGAGAATGGCATTCCGCAGGGCTCGATATTAAGTGTATCTCTATTTTTAGTGACCATTAATGGCCTAGCAGCAGCTGTAGGGCCATCGGTCTCCCCTTCTCTGTATGCAGATAACTTCTGCATTTCGTATTGTTCCACCAGTACTGGTATTGCTGAGCGGCACATATAGGGAGCCATTCACAAGGCGCAGTCATGGGCTCTAGCCCACAGCGTTCAGTTTTCAGCCACAAAGTCTTGTGTCATGCTCTTCTGTCAGCGTCATACCGTTCATGTGGAACCTGAACTTTATCTTAATATCAATCCACTCACTGTAGTGGAGACGTGTCAGTTCTTAGGACTGGTTTTCGATGCCAGATTGACTTGGCTACCTCACCTTCGTCAGCTTAAGTGGAATTGCTGGCAGCACCTCAATGCCCTCCGCTGCCTGAGCAACACCAACTTGTGTGCAGATCGCTCTACGCTGCTGCAGATATACAGAGCTCTTGTTCAATCCCGCTTTGACTATGAGAGTCTGGTTTGTGGTTTGGCGGCCCCCTCAGCATTGTATTTACTCGACACAGTGCACCACTGTGGCATTCACCTAGCTATAGGAGCTTTTAGGACGAGTCTCAGGACCAGTGTCCTGGTGGAGGCTGGGGCCCCTCCATTGAAGGTTAGGCATGCACAACTGCTAGCTAGCTACATTGCACACATTTGTAGTTCTCCTGAGCATCCAAATTACCATCTCCTTATCCCACCTGCGACAGTTCATCTCCCGCATCAGCGGCCAAGGTCTGGGCTCACAACTGCGGTTCGTGTCGCTGTGGCTCCCAAATGACTGTCATCCACCTATTGCTGGACTGCCCACTTTTAGCCACTTTGCAGTAGACTGTTAACTTTCCCAGCACCCTACCTTCAGTGTTGGGCGACAGTGCCTCAACAGCAGCTTTAGTTTTACATTTTACTTGTGAGGGTGGGTTTTATATTTGATCTGAGTTTTAGCACGTGTCCTTTGTTCTTCTGTGTCCTCCACCGTAGGACTTTTAGGGTGGAGGTTTTAATGTGTTGCAGAGTGGCTGGCTTGTTCTTTTTTATTCTCATGGTCAGTCAGCCATGGTAGTCTACTTTCTTGTTTTTAATCTCTTCTCCCTGTTTCTTGCGTCACTGTGTGGTTTTCTTGTCCTGTTTTGTACATTGTAGTGTTTGTTGTCCTTCTGTCATTCTTCTGGTTCTTCCTTTCTCCTTTCATTGTGCCGTATGCCGTCTTTGTTTTTCTTCTTTGTTTTCTTATTTTGCTTGGGTAATTATACTGGGAACAAGAGACCAATGACCTCACAGTTTTGTCCCTTGCCCCCCTTTTAAACTAACCCGGCAGTGAGGTTGCGGTGATACGCTTACCCACAGTGTCGGAAAATGTGCACTGTAGTGTAGCTACCCGAGATGCACACATTTTAGGCCCCAGCTCAGTGTTCTGTGTGTTGCCCAAAATAAACTTTGATGGAGACATTGTGTGTTACTTGTTTCACAGGATCAAATGCTGAAAAATACATAAAGAAAAAAATAATGGACTGTGTTGCTTTAAGAACTGGCAAACAAATTATTGTTATTATGTATGTTCATAGCATCATTGGTAGGAAAGGTACTTCTGTGTGTGATCTTTCATTGTGCCCTTTTTGGGCCTACATTGATGAATCACACTGTCGTGATAGTTCTCAAGAACTCCTCATGTTCTGTTTTGATGAAAAATCAGCCTGCCTGCAATATTTGAGGAACTTCTCACATTCCATTTTAATGAATAATAAGCCTGTCTGCTGATTAAGTTCATTCACCTGTTCAAAAGTGAAGAGGTAGGGGAGTGGACGACATGTTTTCATTGAAAACTGCCCTTGTTGTTATTGCCTAGGAGAAAATATAACCATTAATGAGCACTAACTCCCTAGCACAACTAGCTGTGTGTTGGTGTAATACATGCCCTACAAGTCAGACAAATATGTCCTCAATTTTTGGTCTTGTAGAAATAAAGTGGTTTTTGCAATACATTTTTGTGCATTGTTGATAATATATAGCCTGAAAACCAGTCATTAGGAGAATACATTGTACTGCACCTCATTGAACCATTTGTGTGTTAAGAAAGAAATTTTATGTCAAACGATACGTTTACTTCTCTCATCTATCTGTGAAGCTGCAGGAGTAGAAAACTTCAGTTACGTGAACAATAACAAAGTTTGTGAACACCCCTAATGAGGTAAGAAGCAGAATGCTGAAAGATAATCCTTCCATCACCATCATTTTGTGGCTGACTAGTGATAGGGATTGTATCACAACTGGATATTAAAAAAAGAAAAACATCATTCTTCCATTACTTTTTATGCTGATGTGGAAGAATACAAAGAAGGGAACATAAAACTGGAAGATATAACTGTATATGACAGCACAAAGTTCAGTGACTTACTGAATAATGGTATTAAACAAAATGCTACATTATTATTTTTTAAACTGAAGTTCTTCTGACAGTGACATTATATTAATGAACTGCAATTTATAATTACTTCAATGAATAAAAGTGCTGTGTAATATCACCACATATTGTCCTTTCTCGCCATTCTAGCGTAAATAGAAAAAGTTTCATAGTGGACTTACAGATGTTATGCAATTAGAATTGTGGATGCCAAATTAGCAGTATGAATGGTAGATGACGCTACCAGAGAAAATTGAAATAAACTTGTTTGTAAGAGTTCAGTTTCCTAAGAATACCTTCAAGTGAATGTTCTTAATTAAATATTTTTCTGAATATTAAAGAGTTAATGCTATAGCTTGACACTTCTCTTAGATGTGAAGGCAATGCAAATATCTGCCACTGACTTGCTTAATTTATGATCTTTCACAATCATTTCTCCTTTCATATGTCATTTATCACAGCTATTTTTCTTCTGTCCTTCGTCTCGCATGCTTTCTTTGCATGCTATTATCATTGCCCAGGCTCATTAGGTTTGGTTGGTGCTACTGCATGTTCAATTATGGTAGCATCAGTGCAACCCCTGCCTCTGACTGCCAGACTGAAAGTTTTTCCTACTACTGACTTCAGGTCTCTAGCATTTGTAAAGGGCTTGTCTTAAAATTTGCAGAGTCATTGCATCATTTAATGTAAACTAACTAGTTGGGAACAGACAGTGTGGCTGTTTACTGATCTTCAGCTTTTCAGGTGTCCTATTTTACAACAAGCAAGAGTTGATGTAGGAACATTTTTTTATCTTTGGGGGGGGGGGGGGGGGGGGATGTCAGGTGAAGGCTTCACTGCTTTTCTGGGACCAATGCTAATAAAAGTTGCTGTTTGTTTTTCTGATTGTCGTCGTCACTACTTTTTTAAGTTAATTGTTTTCCTGGCTGTGGAAAGGAGGATAAAATTCCGTTGCTCTTGGGATTTCAGTATGCTGAAAAACCACTCCATAAAATAAATATGGCATTAAAGCCCCTAAAAGCAAAAAAATTCAAACTTATGACATGCTAAACAAAATCTAACAAAGCTGTTCTCCTCATTTAGTTCCCTCCCAAGTCTGATTGGTGTCACTTCACTTTGCAGAGGTATTTTCTCCAGGAAAACTGAAATATACTGTTGTTAAATTCACAGCTACAGGATAGGTTTTAGGAATTAATAATTATCAACCAGTTTCATTGACAAAAACTTTTTCTGATGTTTCTGAAAAGATCAAGTAGGTACTCAAATTGCTGAGTAGATTGGAAATATAAACTTGAGTAAGCTAAACCTTAGATCTTAAAAGATTTTTTAATTGAATGTCATTTATTACTCTTTCCTACAGTTCTGTACATGGAAGAATGCTTTAAAATAATAATAATAATAATAAAGTGTAGCAATATGTAGAATGAGAAGTTCAAAATGTCTGAGTCTGTTTCTTGATAAAAGCTTGAATTGAAAATCACATGCGATAGATTTGTGCACTGCTAAAGTTCAGTAAGTTTTGCTTTACCTGTGATTGCTGAGTCAGAAAGTGAAAGTGTCAAAATCAGTTTTGTACATTTCCATCTTGTAGTATAACACAGGATGTGTATTATTTTATGTTCCAGGTTATTGATTTTGGATCAAGCTGTTATGAAAACCAAAGGGTGTACACATACATCCAGTCAAGATTCTATCGTGCCCCAGAGGTCATACTGGGTGCCCGATATGGAATGCCTATTGACATGTGGAGTTTGGGCTGCATTTTAGCAGAACTTTTAACTGGGTATCCATTGCTCCCAGGTGAAGATGAAGGAGACCAACTAGCTTGCATTATTGAACTCCTTGACATGCCACCACAAAAATTACTTGATGCCTCAAAACGTGCTAAGAACTTTATTACGTCTAAAGGTTATCCACGGTATTGTAACGCCACAACCTTAGTCGATGGGTCAATACTCTTAAGCCCAGGGGTATCACGAAGGGGAAAACAGAGGGGCCCTCCGGGATCTAAAGAACTTCATAGGGCTCTAAGGGGCTGTGACGATCCATTGTTTCTGGACTTTATTCGCCGTTGTTTGGAATGGGATCCTGATGCACGAATGACACCTTCTGCAGCATTACGTCATGCTTGGTTGAGGCGAAAATTACCAAAACCACCAGCTGACAAGACAAATTTGCAGACCACCAGTGTAAGGACAGCTCCTTCTTCATCAAGGAATTCTTCAAAAGCTAATCCTTCTGCAAATGGTGGATTGAGTAGCAACAAACTCAGGGTTCAAATGTCTGATGAAAGAGCTAGTACAGTGCACTCAAGACATTCTCTGCATCCAACAAAATTACCTCAGATTCCAACGAATACGTAACAGCATTTGACTTATTTTCCACTCTTAATTTTGTGCATTGTTTTCTAATTAATTTATTTCAACAGAGGACTGTGAATAAAATATTGATCTCTTTCTTAAATTGTACACATTTGCAGTGTTGTTTTCATGCTAAAACAGCATTGCAAATTATACTGAATTGCATATAACAGACTTACTATGTGCAGTCTGTTAAATGTTAATGTGTTGTTCCTGTTTCATATGTATTGTTTGATATTTGTAATGAAACCTTGGTTTCGTGACTTATTTTACACATTTTTAATGAGTGTGAAGTATTCTACATTAGGATGCTATACATTTTTTATGTGTTTTACTTTTTACAATCATTGTACATACCGTTTTTAAAGGCCATGAACTTGTGAGAGATCTGAGTGATATAGTTGATAACCTAGGGAAAAGAACTGCACTATCATTGTACCAAAAGATAGATTCATTTTGTAATTTTATATTGAATGTGAGAAGATATTAACAGTTTTAATTTTTAAGGCCATTTACACCTTACTGCAGTGTTCTCTGTTTCAGTATCGTGCTGCAATGTATTAATTTGCTAATGTTAGTGAATAGATTAAGTGGCACGCAGTATGCCAGTGTGGTCATTAGCAAATAAGAATCTTTACAGAAATGCATGTCAGTGTGGTATTAAGTTTTTTATGCATTGACTGAGTCATTATTTTAAATGATGATTACACGATGGTAATGTTTTGTTATTTTTGTTGTTTATTTATTTTAACTAACTCACTGCATTTTAGTATTACACTCCCATGCTTACCAGTGTGGCTGTGTGCCCTGTAGATTGCAGTTGTAAATGATGAATGTAAGATACCATTCATATTATTTTTGTTGCTACAACAATGTGGTGAGCACTTTTTGATTTTTAAAATGGTGTGTCACTTGTGACGTATAAAATACTCAAATGTTTCATTCCATGGGCTCATATAACATTAGACAATTATCATTTGATGAAGCTAAATTATTGTCACCATTGATCTTCAGAAAGTACTTTACTAGTTGGCTTGAATCATCATTTAGTAACTTATGGTTGTGCAATGTATTGTGCTTTCAGGCTTTAATGTTTTTAATTGTTTAACTGGATTATCTTTACATGCATCAATACCACATATTTTAAAGCTTGCCATATACATACATATGTTTTGAATTCTAAGACAAACACATCATATGCCGTATAAGAATATTTCTGACAGTGCTGTGCCCATTTAGCTGTGACATACAGCTGTGAGGATTGTTATCCATGAGAAGATTCTGATGTTAGTTTGTCATACACTGATCATGCGCATTTTGATGGCTGAATATTATGTAAGCTTTGTGCACAAAAGCAGTATGTATTAAATTCTGTAGAAGCGGGTTTCCTTAAACTTGGTTCTAAAGTATGTTTGCTTTATGTGCAGATAACAGGAAGTTTATGAAAGTTAATGACATCAGAAATTAAAGTAGAGTTCTTTATGGAAAAAATTCTTGGTTCTTTCACATTATTGAATCCACTACCTCATCTAGCCCAGACCTAAAAAGCTCTGTCTGCAAAAAATGAACAAGTTTCTGAACACTGCTGGGAATGTGGAAACCCTGAAAACTTCCACTCCAGTTGTTATTTAGCTAGAAATAGAACAACTTAACATGCTTTTGTTATACATAGGTGCTGAACTTTGGTTTAATAATAAATTAAAAGCAATACATATACTGTAAGGAAAGTTCTGGCTGAACGATTTGAAATTATGTAAAGTATTGAACTATTACTTTGTCATCTTTCATTGTGAATACATAACATAATTCAGTTTCAAGAAGCTTTTGGTCTCTGGTGTTAAGTTATGGGCTGTGGTATCTCAAGAATAATTTAGCAGTGAAGCCTGTAAAATGTGGTGCCCAATAAGAAACTTAAAAAATACACATTCATTGAAATGGTACAGTGTCATTTAGAGTAAACCTGTACAGTTGTAAGTTAGTTTTTGTTTTGGTTTGCCCCAACAAGTTCCATAATACCTTGAAATGAAATGTTATCCATCTGGAAAGTGCAAAGTTGCACTGTGGTTCGGAGTCCACGTTCAACTGTAGGTCCAACTATAACTAGCTGGGTAAGTTGGATCAGAAGTAAGGGCATGGTGCCCCCAATAGGACTATACCTAATTAATCAGTATGGTGTACAAAGCAAATTTGAATTGAGAACAGTTTTACTGTAAATATTGGATTCACAGTGTGCATTTCTTGTAACTTACATGAGACTATACTGTTCGTTAGGACATCTGTGTATCGCTGATTTACTCTCGACCGTTTCAAAGCAGTTTTGAAAGGAGATAATAAATAATTTTCAGTATTTTATGTAATGTTTGATAAGTATCCGTAAGTATAAGAATGAAACATTGTCACCATCTTTTACAGTTTCCAGCCACTAGCCATGTCTGTTTGGAACATAGGCGTCTCCACCGTCTTCTGTCTTCCCACCATGTCTCCATCTCCAACCTGACCAGTCTTCTACTCTCTTTCGCTCACGTTCCTTCACTCCTACCAGCCACCTGTGTCTTGGTCTTTTTATCTTCCATTTCTTCTCATGTAACTTCGTGGGTGCGCTCTTCTCCTCCATTTGCTTAACATGTCCATACCATCTAAGTCTTCATCTATCCATCTTATCCCATAATAGTTGCTCCTTCTCTTATTCCCTGATCCTCTGATTCCTTAACCTGCCCCTCTTTGTCACTCCAATACTTACTTTTTCAAAAATTTCATCTCACTATCTTGTATTTTGCTTTTCTCTTTTTCTTTCATTGTCAAGGTCTCGGAGGCATATGTCAGGTTGGGAAGTAGTACAGTTTTGGCAGATGTTCTTGCCCCATATGAGGCTTTTAAAACTCTTCCAGAATGCTTCTGCTTGCCTCCCCCACTCATTTCTTTCTATGGTGTTTCTTCTGTTCTCCTCTATTACACTTCCCAGATACATTGTAGCTCTTTCTTGCTAGTTGTGATAATTATTTCACATTTATGCTAAACTTTATTCTGTATCCTTGTACTATTTGTTGCCCTACATTAAAGTTTTTTGCATTTCATTTTCCTTATTTACATGGACTTCAGATAGTCTGTAAAACACTATTGCTTTCATCTTTCCTTCCCCTGTTACTTGTACCATTTCGGTCATTATCTCACCCACCACCACAGTGGCGAGAAGTGGTGAGAGTGCACTTTCCTGCCTCAGGCCATTCCTCTGTTACAGTCAGTCTGATATCTTTCCTCACATTTTCACACTCTTCACACTCCCATTGTACATTTCTGTAGAAAGAAGCATTGTTTGAATAAGTGACCCACAAGTCTCATTTAGATGATGAATTTGTAAATAGCCAATTTATTCTACTCTAAAATCTCGAATATCATCATCAGTACAAAGTCTTTTTGAGTTATGACTGAGATCTTGCATTTACAAGAAAGATTTGTGAATGAAATATATGAAATGCAGCTAATTTATAATTTTTAAAAGCAGTGTAGAATGAAAGTTAGTATTCCAGGATGACAGTGTTAGTGTTTTTGATGGTTTGTATCAATTTAGGCTGTGTCCTTCCTGACGTAGGCTGTGATGGATTCTAATTTAGAAGAAACACACAGTACTCTGAGCTTAAAATTACTGTCGTCTTATTAAATGAGTACAAATTTTCAGTACACCTCATCCACATATTGTAATTGTTCAGTGTGTTTATTTTGAAGTAATTTACTGAACTGTTATCACTTAACAGTATTCAGTGGCAACATATAATTGATACAAAGATATTTCTAATACAGATTCCTTTCTGCCTGTGAATGTTGATTTCAGAGAGATATTTATTTTGTTAGTGCCAGTGTTAAATTTTATTTATCTAAGACAAACTGACGCAAAAGTAATTGTTGCGTAAAGAAATTCTAAAATATCTGTGGTCTAGTGCCTGAAATTATAACTATGAACTGATATGTTACCACTGTAACATACCTGACTTCTCATATGACTTATGCTTGTAAATGATATTGTCAGACATTATTTTTGAAGTGTCATTCTAGAATAATCGCAACTGAAATAATTTAATATAGCTATGGTGCTTACTGTAACAATGTTTTCATTAATAACCCCTTTCATTGTTGTAACATATCAGAATTGTTTGGTAAGCAAGTTTTCAAAGGATAAAGGTTTGATTAAAACCTGAAATCTGGACTGTCTTTAGTTACTGCAAATCAGTACTTTATGGTTATTTGAGGTTTTTAAAATGAAGTAACTGTTACTGCAAATAACCTCAAATTCGAAAGGAGAAAAATCTACCTGTACACTACAGTTGAACATGTTGTCACATTTGATACCTTTTGTAAAAAGCTGCATCCAGTCATCCATTACTATCGGAGTTAAATGGAAATCTGTTATAAAAATTGTGTGTGTGTGTGTGTGTGTGTGTGTGTGTGTGTGTGTGTGTGTGTGTGTGTGTGTCTAACTTCAGAATATGAGTTTGAAATAAGTATTATAGCTGTCGGAAACAATTAAATGTGTGATGGTCTCTGTTATCTTTTCTCTTCTGTCAGGAGACAGACATTGGGTTGATGGAAAGTGAGCAGGGAGAAGAGGGGGATTATTGAGTTCATTTATGGAGTATCTTGAGTTGCTCAGTTATGTGCTGGCATTATTTGTGGGAGGGGGGAATCTTTGCCATTTTAAAGTGAAGATGATTTTATGCATTATCAGCTATGGAGTCTGGTTATTGCCATGCCTGTTTAAATGTTAGTACTAATACTTTTTAATGTAATACCAGCTATATTCTGCAATTAGAAATTTCTTCAGTGACTGACATTAGCGAATGCTGTTAGCTATATTTTCTAATGAAATTATTTTTTTCAGGTTTCAGTTCTTTATAATTCTTCATAGGTTTTTATTGATATGTTGGAAAAACATGTCAGGTTTGAACTATCTGTACAGATGAAAAAGTGCTCAAAAAATGGGAGTTGAGGCTGGCAATCACAGTTGATCAATCATTTCACTGATTGTTAGACTAAGCAAGGTGGTACAAAGGGTAGCACAATGGGCTCTTTCAGGAGCAGCATGGTTCAAATTTGTTGTAGATGTAGGGTTTTCCATTGTTTGCAGTCAAAACCAGTGTCAGGATGATTTCTTTGGAAAGACCTCTGCTGGTTTACTTTTCAAGCTTTGTCCAGTCTAAACATGTATTCCATATATAATGACCCCCTAGATAAACAGAATGTTAAACTTTTGTTCTTTTACCTTCAGCGATGATCAGGTCTTCATATTTGTTGAGGAAAATTCAGATTATACGGTTAGAAAATTGAGGACAAAGACTGCGCTAAGTAAAGTTTTTGACAATGAATATAAATAAAGTTGATGATTGCAGGGGATTAGGTGAAAAATGAGAGCCATGATTTCAAATGAAAGAAATTATAAAGTTCAAATAGGCATTAGTAGGGATATCCACAAGAAATATACACTGCTGGGTGGTATAGATTTGAAATTATGGTTGAAAATGTCAGTTTTGTGCACAACTTCAGTCCACACCTATATGATTACTCTGCAATTCACAGTTAAGTGCTTGGCAGTGTGTTCCAAACCATTTTCACTGCTTCCCTGCCATTCCACACTAAAATTAGAAGGAAAACACTGGTGGTTGAAATTTCATGAAGAGATATGCCTTTGTTTTAACGATTGACATCCCCCAAGTCCTATATGAAATCTATGACATACACTTCCCTTTTTCACAGTAATACAAAACAAGCTGCCCTTCTTTGAACTTCTTTCGTTACCTCCGTCATTCCTGTCCGATACAGATTCCATCCACACAGCAATACTCCTGAAGAGGATGGACAAGTATATTATGTGGGCGGACTTCGGTTTGTCATCCCCACATTTTCTATGTGATAATTCCAATTTAATGTGTTTTTATTTGTAATCCTGTAATATTTAGTTGAATTGACAGCCTTTAAATTTGTGTAATTTATTGTGTAACTGAAATTTAATATATTCCTTTTGGTACTCATGTGGATGAAGCCGCACTTCTTATTGTTTAGGGTCGAATGCAACTTCTCACACCATTCAGATATCTTGTCTAAATCTGTTTACAACTGGTTTTGATCTTTTGAAGATTTTACTAGACAGTAAACAATATCCTCATCTGCAAACAGTCTAAGAGGGCTGCTTAGATGTCACTGAAATAATTTATATATATTAAGAACACCAGAGGGCCTGTGACACTTCCTTGAAGGAATATCTTTTATCACTTCTGTTTTTCTTGATGACTTCAGTCAGTTACTATAAACTGTGGCCTTTCTGGCAGGAAATCGTAAGTCCAGGTGCACAACTGCAGCGATACTTCATAGGCGCACAATTTTATTGGGAGCTACACTTATTCTAGAGCCCAGTGAAAGATTTAACAATTAACTCAGCAGAGTTTAATTATTTGCGTGTGCCACGTACAGGATCAATAAGAGCTATAATGTGACCAAGATCTACTAAACGAAAACTTACACACACGTTATTCTTGTTGGCCTTCTACAGATTTTTTTTTTTTTTTTAATTGACTACTTACGTGTTCAGGGTTTCTTCTATGTTATGGAATGGTCTATTAGGGAAAAATTACAAAAATATGTATTTGAACATCTCTGAAACTTTAAATCCATTCATAGATTCTCTGAATTTTTTTTGTCAATGCATTTCGTATTTGTATCAAGGTTAGATTCAGTGCAGATTTCTACCTCATAGTATTGTGTTTGTGAATGTATAACTGTCTCATATGAATTGTTGATGACAACTTTCATCAGTGAAGAATTCCTTTTGATGATTGTGTGAACTGTATCCAATGATGATGAAAAGAACAGTGATGAAAATGAGTTCAATAATATGCACTAATACAGCAGAAGAGAAGTAATACAAAACCTAATTCAGTAAGAATCAAATAAATAGCTTGCAAGTATTGTAAATGGGAGACATCTGGATGTCAACTTGTAAATAGAATTGGTGACAAATAAATGATTTGGATGAATAGGGTAAAAGTGTGCTTGTACACACAGTAGAATTAATGCGTCCATGTTTGGGAAGTAGATTGGCTCCATTTACAAAGGAAGAAAGACCACTTTGTTATGAATATACTTTGTCTACAAGCAAAGGCAAAAAATATTCCTTCACTGGTAGATGACTGTAGGAGGAGTGGGTATAACTTCAACCTTTCTCCTGGCCATTCTTAAATTGTGGCATTTAGTGGCTCAAAGCTGTGAGCAATATTATAATCTATGGTTATCATTTATCCAAAAAAAAAGTTATTTATCGTGATTGAAGGAAATACAACTATTCACAACATATTAATTTCTGCTCAGAAACACACTATTGCAAGTTTGTAACGGTTTCGTAGCTCTGAAGTCCGAGTTTTAAAGCCATTATTTGCAGAAAGAGAAAGAAGATATTTGTGAAAAGATGAATTTTCCTATTGTGTCACTGTGTACAGTAACTTAATATGGATAGAGATACATCAGCAGTGTATTCAGTTTTTACAAAATTACAATATGCCACAGAGGCTGGTTATCAATGATGAACAGCAGTGTAGCTCACTGTTTCAGTAACCAAGAGCATACCTAGAATTAGAAGTTGGCGACGGGTGGTGGTGGTGGTGGTGGTGGTGGTGGTTGTTGTTGGCAGCTCATGTCTTGTGGTGAAATACAAAATAATTTCAAGACTTCATAACAAGTGGTGCTGACTGCATTTATTACTAGTAAATGTCTGTTGCAAGTTTTGGCTTTCTTCGAACCAATACTGAGTTGATATGTCCAGTAGGGCACAATGCGTTTTTGATTTGCAAAGGTATGTTTGTAGGGGAGGGTGGGTTGGGGTTGCAGCAGCTACCCTCCCTGGTCCACTTCCTGAATATACTCTTACTAGTAACAATACACCAACGCGCAGTTTGAGGCGTCATGTCACAGACTACGTGGCCCCTCCCGCTGGAAGTTCAAGCCCTACCTCGGGCATGGGTGAGTGTGTTGTTCTGAGCATAGGTTAGTTTACAAATTGTGTAAGGGTAAAAATCGTAGAGGGAGACCAAGAGATGAATACACTAAGCAGATTCAGAAGGATGTAGGTTGCAGTAGGTACTGGGAGATGAAGAATCTTGCACAGGATAGAGTAGCATGGAGAGCTGCATCAAACCAGTCTCAGGACTGAAGACCACAACAACAACAAGTCTAGGGACCAATGACCTAGGCAGTTTGGCCGCTTAGGAATTCACACACAATGAACATTTTGAACAATATACCACATTTGATTATAGCATTAGTCATTGCCAGTTTAACATCTTGAGAGGCTTATAGCACTAATGAATTTACTGTTCACTGTTAGTACTTCAGTTCACATAACTAGGAGAAAAAAAACTTTAGAGAAGTAAATCATTAAATGCCACCCCATGTTTTGTCCCTTCATAATAATGAAATTAGCACACTGTGTTGGCTATGCAATAATGTGTTGGACCATCAGATTGTGGAGGTGTGGTTGTCTGTCTTTTGAGTCAGTTCTGCTGGTCACTCAGTGTATTTTTCAAAAGTTATCCACACTCATCCATGTGTGAGGTGGCCGAAATAAGCATTTCCACATCAGTTAAGCTTTACACTAAGGAACAGAATTAAAAAAATTTCATTAGACTGCTACTATGCAGATATTTTTTGCACTCTTGCATTAACCTGTAGATTTGACCCTCAAAACAGAAGATTCCAGGACATTTATTTGAAAAAATACATATAAATATATTATATTCTGCAGTGTATCTGAAAGCTTTGGGCTCTCATAAGGAATTGATGTACCACTGCTGAAATACTGTATTCTGCTGCTGCTGCTGCTGCTGCTGCTGCTGTAGCTTACACAAATACCGTTCTGAAATAGACATTTAAAATTGTAAAGCCCTCTGTTGAACGAGCATACATGTCATACTCTGTGTCATATTCAGGGGGTGTCACGCCCCTGTGCAGTAATTTATGCCCCCTACTCCCTATTATAAACTTCAGCATTGCTATTCGTTTATGATTTACCAACAATAAAGCTGTGTAATCATTAACTTAAGTTTCAAACTTATCTGAAATATTTAAATAACATATAACACAAAGCAAGCGTACACATTAAATATTTAAAAATAACTAACGCAGTTCAATAGCCCCCTTTATTGAAAAATTACCACAGAAACATCAAACTTGGAACAGTGTATGATAAAAACATAAAGAAAATCATTACAGTTTAATACACTATGCCAAAATTATTTCACTAAAATATGAAATTTAGTTAGTCCAAAAATACGATATTGACCTTTTTGGAAATATATCAAACGTAGAGAAATGATTTCCTTCTCTCTTTTGTATTTGCGAATTCATTTATCACTTCCTGAAAATCAAGACTGACAGTCATGTCTTATTCTGTAGCTAGTGCTCCAATACTGAGGAGTAGTTCTTGATTTTCTGTTGCCCGTAGGTAGTTGTTAATCTGTTTTAAAACAAAAAAGGACCTTTCAGCTGAACAGTTCATTGCTGGAGTGTAGGTAGGAATTTAGTGCAGTGTACATTTTTGGATAGACATCACCTTTTTTTTAAACCAACAATCTACAGAGAAATGGAAGAGAGGACAACTTATCACCATCTTCTTTTGTCATCCACAACAGATAGTTTTTTAAATTCTTCACCAAAGTTGTGCTCTATGTCAGAATTATAGATAGCACTAAGGTTCTCTGCAGCATCATAAATTTGAACAGCTTCTTGTTTGGTGATAATGAAGAAAAATGAAAATGTTAAGTTGTATTCTTCGTAGGCATTAATTTTCTTCTATAACTCTTCCTGAGCAGTTATTGTAATCTTAGAATACGACAGTTCCATTCTTCTACAGGTATCAACACAGTCTGATCCTGTTTCTCCTTAAGGACATTTGTGTTTGGCTTCTGCAACAGGTGATTTAACCAAGAATCTCTTGCGTTTAATATGACATTTCCTTTTTTGATTCTCAGATCTGAAGGAGGTGGAACTGATTCCGAATGCCTGATCTCCCTACATTTTTCAGCTGAATGCTTGTGAACTGAAAAAGATGTCTGAAGCTCAGCTAAAAACATTTGAAGAGAGTGATACATTTCATCAGAAATAAAAATGTCTATGGGGGGAGGCAAAAGTCTCCATGCACCCCAATAAAAGTCAGATGGTTTCAGGAACCATAATGGCATCCGGTGTTGGGGGTGTCTGTATTTGAGGGCACAACTTATAGGAGCTATGGCGACAGCAGCGGTCGTTTTGAAATCCGCCATATTCGACTTGGTCAAATGGGAAGAGGGTCATGTGGCTCACCATTTTGAACTGCCTCATTCTCAGGAATACACACTTCAAATGTGCTTTAAGATATTTTTATTTGTGTAGGAGTTAGGACCTGTTAAAGTTTCAGACACTTGTCAGAGTGGGAATTACTCAATGTGACCCCCATTGCTCTGGACACCCAATCAGAGCTTTTTTTGCCAGTCCTGCTGCCAACGTCATAGGATCTGTAGGTCAACAGAGGCACATGCCTCCTCAATAAACTGGCAAAAATGGGCTACATTGTTGATTTTTAATTTATACGTAATTGATTTCAAGTGTCCCCACAGATAGCTCAAGGGGTGTAATATCAGCTGGTCATGGTGGCCATTCGATAGATCCCCTCCTACTTATCCAGTGTAACTGTTCATCCAGAAACTGTATGACTTCAGCAGTGTAGTAGGACGGTGCACAGACTTGTTGGAAGAAGGTTTGGAAATCGCCCTGTGGATTCAACAGCATTGGAATCACAATCACGGAGCATGTTAAGATACCTCTCTCCATTCAAGGTTCTGTCACACTGGACCCACGTTTCTTGAGTTCCAAATCCTACACCAAACAATCACTTTTTCACCACCAGCACTTGTACACGGATCCACCCACGAGGGGCTTGCATCCGACAAGTAACGATGATTGTTTACTTCTCCTTACACATAAAAAATTAGCTTCATCACTGAACACCACCAGTTATATGAAGTTTGGATTCCTGTTACACTGATCCAGAGCCCATTCTGCAAACTTTACCCTCCGATCGGGGTCATCTTTCAAGAGATGGTGATGCAGCTTGAAGCTATTGGATATTGGTGTTAACAGGCGCATACTGTGATGTGGACTTTCCACAAATGATTCCACAACTGCTGTTACAGTCTCCTTGGAGGCGGCTGTTGTTGGACGCCCTCAGAGTGCCTTGTCCACCATAGAACCTGTTGCACGAAATTTGGCCAATAACTTTGGGTACTGTCATACGTGAAAATTCTCATCTCTCAGGATGCTGGGTAATGAAGTCAGCAGCAATCATTCTGGTACTTCATCCACCACTCATTAACACAATTTCAGTGCATTCGTGCTGTGTGCCATTGTGGATCACATGCAACCATAAACAGAATAGATCATCTTGCAATTTCAAACTTTAACAGGTCATAAATTCCTAAACACATACGGATATCTTAAAACAAATTTCACATGTGTATTCCTGAGAAAGAAAATTCAAAATGATGTGCCACATGACACCCCCCCCCCCCCCCCCTTCCTGTTTGAATAACGCAATCCAAATCCAATATGGCAAATTTCAAGATTGCCGCCTCTGTCACCATAGCTCCTATAGATTGCGACCGCACCTACAGACACCCCATACTATGCGCCATTATGATTCCTCACACTGTTCAACTTTCATAGGGGTACATCCAGACTTTTGCCTTGCCTCACCCTGTACATCGACAGCGTGCAGTTTTTTCACTACTTTGCCAAACTGTTGTAGCATACAGCCCACACCAGAGTCGAGCCAGAGGCCTAGCTCGCAGGCTGTAGCCACACTTCTCTACCACTGCCTCAGATGGAGCGAGCCTGTGATGTCACCACATGGGCCAAGCAGTGCAGCACGCTGGCACCAACACCTTAGCGCCCAGTGTTCTAGTTACAGGACAGTCTCTTTTCCTTTTTAAATTGTGCAACAGTGAATGCTGCATTATTTCTGTCTGTGTTCACTGTCGCCTTCACACTTTCGTCTACAACTCAGTGCATTTGGAGACCAAGTTCCTTAGTTTGTCATTATGTCAAAATTAGTGAATTTTTTCCTGTACACTTGATTTGATTTGTGTTTTGCTAGAAGTCTTAGGAGAATTGTAAGTAAATTAGATTGCTTAATATTTGAATGTTGAAAGTCTATTTATGCCAGCTGTATAAAATACCCAATGAAAACTAAGAATCTCATATTTAAAAAATTAAGTTGAAAGTGGTGTCCTTTAAATAGGGCACTGGGCTGTTACAATATCCACTCCCAAATTTCCTTTTCTTTCACGAATTGATGTATATCAGCAGAAAGCATTGAAATTGGCTGAGGAGTCTGTAGAATACTTATTTCCTGAGGTTATAGACAGGTATGGTTGCATTAACATCCAACATCGATGAACTAACAGATGAGAGTTTGGATGATGATGAAACAGTGTGTCCTGTGGTGCGGGATATTCCAGTGACAATAGAAATCAAGCTGCCATAGAACCACGTCGTCCCAAGCTATTCTACAGCACCTTCATCTAATGCCAAGGAAACTGAAGTTCAGTCACATCCACAGACCTGTTACTCCTAAAAGAAAAAGAGTGAACCAATGGCAATATGGTCTAAGAGAAATGCTAACAAAAGTGATTGAGGTTTCAAGGTCAGAAATTTTGTCACAATGAATAAAAATTTCCATAAGTGGGGAGTTTTTAATGAAAGTGTCTCAATCGATGACATAATGGTCAGGTACTATGGTCGTCAGTCTCTGAAGCAATTTCTGAAAGGGAAACCTATTAGGTTTTGTTATAAGTTTTGGACTTTGTGTGGATCTGGTGGCTGTTGTAATTTTAATCTGTACAGTGAGAAGGATGTGTCATGATTCTCAACCTTTGGCAAATTGCGTCATGGAAAAGAATGCTAGTGTGTATCACTGACCTGAACAGCCATATTATATATTTTGATAACTTTTTTAGTTCATATTATGTTTGTAGAACTAAAACAGATGGGTTTCTGTGCCACAGATACAATAAGACAAAACAGGGCTGCTCATTGCCCTTTCGAAGCAATAAAATCTTTGCAAAAAAAGATAGAGGACCTCATGTTTCCCATTTCAAACAAATCACCATGGTGAAGTGGAATAACAGCACCTGTGTTTCATTGGCAACAAATTTTGATCTAATTGAGCCTCTGTTTTAAATTTCTAGGCGACAAAAGGGACAAAATGGAAACAAACTCATTAAACAATGTTACCATGTGAGTAAGTACAATAAATATATTAGCAGTGTGGACCACTATGACTGGATTCTGGAGAAATACGATCGCAGTTCATGGGAAAAAAAATAGTATTCACCCATTTTCATTAGAACTGTCGACGTGGCTTTGGGAAAAACATATGTACTCTACAAAAATGTATCTTGTGAGGCCAAAAGCATCAAGGATATTTGAAGACACGTTGCCCCCCCCCCCCCCCCCCCCCATATCTGAAAACCAGTCGGACTGCAAGAAGAAGCATTGCCAATCCAGTACCATTACAGACCTCAAGGAAGAAAGTTCTGTATAGCTGGATGCGAGAGCTCAGATTATTGGAAAAAGAGAAAAGCAGAGTAGATGACGATTCCAAAATTGTTCAGGGAAGCCTCTACGATTTTGTTCTCAATGTCGTAATTTTATGTACTCTTTTTTTTCCAGAATTTCATAATTATCCGGACTTCTCAACTAGGTGGTTTAATTATAATTGTATGATCCAGTTACCATCTAATTTCTGTGGACACTTCTTTTCCAACATTTTGACCTATAATAATTACATTCAACATTTTTACTAACTTAACTCATTGGGTCTGTATGTTCTGCGGTATTGACAACTATCTAATCCACCGCACCTTCAAATACGTTCACTGTCAGTAAAGCCACTGCATTTCCTATAACTGCCACCACTGCCATGAACAATTACACTGCTGTGAATGAGATGCAAGCATCCCCTCTGCGGAGCTCCAGTGCCTGGTGTGCTTATTTTCTAACAATCGTGCACTGAGCCCATTTTGAGTGTTTGCCAGTTGAATAACATATGCAGACTCATAATGGACAGAGCTTGACATCTTAATAGACATTGTACACTGGTGCCCAAAATTAAAATAACAAATGGAATTTTTGCAAGTTGCTTTTATTTTGCCAGGAAACAGCATAAACAGGTGATAGTAAAGTAGAAACAATGTAAAGAATACAGAATATAAACAACTGCTACTGGCAGCAATACAGGCCTGACGACAATGGGGCATGCTGTCAATTGTCATCCATCTCATGTTGAGGCAATAATGCCCATTCTTCCCGCAGAACTGCTCGCAGTCTTGGAGAGTTGTTGTTGGTGGATGCTGACGTGATACAAGCCATCTTCAGAGCTCATCCCAGACATGCTCTATGGAATTCAAATCGGGAGAGCAAGCAGGCCACACCGTGTGTGCAATATCTTCCATTTCCAAGAGAACATCAGCCACCCGTGCTCAATTAGTCGAGCACTATCATCCATCAATACGAAGTCTGGGCCGACAGCATCTCGCAGCCACAGATGAGGTCCAAAGATCTCATCACAATACCTAACAGCAGTTAAACCTCGCTGATTCACCTGTACAATTTCATGAACAAGGGCTCAAGTGATCAACATAATCCCTGCCCACACTGTTAGTGAACCTCCTCATATCGGTCTCTCTCCACAATTTTTGGATACTGAAATCACGTTCCATGTTCCCTCCAGATGCGAATTCCTTGCAAATCACTCTCCAGACTAAATTGGGACTTGTCTGTAAAAACAACATTGCCCCACTGTTCGGCCACCCAGGTGTGTTGATGACTTTCCTCTAGACGTTACCTTTTGTGAAGATGTGTCAGAGGCAGATACACAGCAGGTCTCCTACAATAAAGGCCACTCTGCCAAAGCCTTCTACACACCGTTTGCCTTGATAAAACACGTCCAGCAGATGCTGCAGACTCACATGGCAGTTACTGTACAGTAGTAAGGCGGTATTGTCATGCCCTTACAGCCAAATAAAGGTGTTCTCTTCTGAAATCACACGTGGGCGGCTCTACCCTGGTCTTTGGGATACAGTTTCGGTCTTTATATTGTCGTCTTATCCGAGAAACAACAGAATGATTCACACTAAGCCATTGGTCCACATCAGTTTGTGACTATCCTGCTTCCTTTCTTTCTCTGGCCCTCCACAACCGAGAGTCTGATAGACATCTCTGTGCCTTTCGACCATAGATACTAGTAGACTGGCCTTGCTGTGCAGAAGCTATAGGGCTGGTGTGGCTCCAACATAAACCACGTGACTGTTGGCAAAACGTGGCGGGATTTCAAATCAGCGGTCTGCCATCCTATGTTTGTATCGTATTTTACCCACATTTCTCAGTTGACTGCCAAACGCTTCCAACAAAAATTACTTTTTTATTTGCGAAAAATTACGTCAGAACTACATTTGACCTTGATTTGTTCACAGTACCATTGGTAAAATCTAACAAATACATCGAACGCCCCTGTGGTGGGCAGAGGGACGAAATTACTATAAACTATCAATTAAAGTAAAATGCCGTTAAAATTATTTTAAACAGTAAGAGTGGGCTCGTGTCAAAACTTTAAATATTGGATTCGCCGCGTTTTGAGCTATAGTCACTTATTAGAAAATGGGATATGGGAATTATGTCAACTATAGGTGCCAAAATTGTCGACTTTACGAGCAGGTCCATTTTAGGGTATCAATTTTAGGTGCACTTCAAAGGTTCGCTTCCTACTATTTTTACAAAAGTTTAAACTAACAGTTTTAAAAAAATGATATTTTAGATGGAAGGTGAGACTTTGAAGTTTCAGAAAATAATTTTGGAGCCTACATTTATTTAATAGTATTAGAAGGTAGAAAAAATTCTCTTCATGCTCTTACCCTATTATAATCTCACTTGTATATACAAAAAGGCGCGTATGTGCAGAGGGCTTGAAGTTTTCCCGTTTCAGGGCCTGTATCCAAAGCTGCCTTCGGTATTCATCCTTAGTGAACCTATGCGTAGGAACGAGAAACGGTTATACTTACTTCTGTAACCGAATTATCACAGATACTTTCCAAAATGTAATATGAATCTGACTTTACAGGCATCACTTTCAACACTTTAATTTACGTGATACTCTATTTCAAGTGTGAAAAACATATAAAAGTCACTTCAGCAGATTTCAATAAACGCATCTGCACTATCACAGAAACACACGTGAAAGGTAATGCCATTTCCGCCGACAAAACGCTGAGTACAGCCATAAGCGCTAGACGAAACAACCATGTTTTGCCAACATTCACGTGACTTTAGCCCAGAGATGTTGGAGCCACGAAAATGACGTCAGGGCCAGTCTATTATATTTATGGTCGAAGTCTGTGCCACACTGCTCCATCTGTGACTGTGTACACAGCGATTGTGGATGAGAGGCTACCCGGCAAACATTATGTCGTTTCATAGGTGCCCTGATGTCATCGCTGGCATGCCGCGCAGAACATGGTCGTATGGACATCTCGTAGACAGTTTTTATTATTATGTCGTGAATTAGACACAGGACGGGGAAATACCGGTTTGTTGCTTTAATTTTCGACACCAGGGTATTTAAGAACGACAGATTTACACATATTTTATACCTGTATATATTTCTACATTCAAATCTACTGTTAGCAACTGATGCTACAACTGCAGCAACAAAGTCTGTATTATTTTTGCTATTTGATGTTAGATGTAGAACAAATAATATCTGAATTCTCTGTTCATGAGTGGCATCTATTCTTCGCTCCTGTCCAGTAAATGACAACACAGTGTGCAAAGGAAGTCCTACCAGGTTCTAATCAGTAACTTTAATAGATAATCACAATTACCCTTGTTGACCAAGTGTATGACTCATGTGACTCCATTTAGAGGCTAACTACAGATTTTCATAAATTATTTTTCATGATCTTTCAAGGCTATTGAATTTATTTTGTAATTTGAGCATTTAAATAAATCTTTCCCACTTGGAAATTTAATGTTTTGTTTCTAATTTATTTGCTTAAAAATAAAGAGGAACAAAAATTTTAAAACAGAAAAGAAAGCTGAAGAAAGGTTTTTTCGTGTTTTTAAAATAGGAAACCGCAAGCACCCATCGTCATATTTATAAGTCAGTGTTTATTTTTATTTTTGTCAGAGGGACTCAATTTAAACTTAAGCTATATTTTATCTTATACCTTTATTACATTTCCTTAAAAATTTTAAAGAAATTCCCAGTAAGAAAAACTTGGGCGCCATCGCTTTACTAGACTGGCAAGCATGTTCTCCAGACATGAACCCTATCGAACATGCCTGGCGTAGATTGAAAAGGGCTTTTTATAAACGACATGACCCACGAACCACTCTGAGGGATCTACGTCGAATCGCCGTTGAGGAGTGGGACTATTTGGACCAACAGTGCTTTGATGAACATGTGGATAGTATGTCACGACGAATACAGGCATGCACGAATGCAAGAGGATTTGCTACTGGGTATTAGAGGTACCGGTGTGTACAGCAATCTGGACCACCACCTCTGAGGGTCTGACTGTATGGTAGTACAACATGCAATGTGTGGTTTTCATGAGCAATAAAAAGGGCGGAAATGATGTTTATGTTGATCTCTATTGCAATTTTCTGTACATCTTCCGGAACTCTTAGAACCGAGGTGACGCAAGACTTTTTATATGTGTGTAGTTCATGAACTGCTCTCTCACATGTTTAGCATCAAGTGGAATATTTCTAGCATTAGATCTTTGTAATGGTAGCACATTAGAATCCTCTGATGTTAAGCCATCATAAAACATACCATGTTCTATGTCCTTACTATCGAGAGAATCACATAGAGCATAGGTGTGACCTACAGTGGTCACTAAACAAATGTGTAAAGCAACTGTTGCTTTCACCACCTTATCAATACAGCTGACTTCCATATTTATAGCTGTGTGGAAAATCCTAAAGCGTGCTGTTAAGATCCCAAAAAGATTTTCAGTAATGAGCTGAGCTCTGTGTCATCTGCAGTTGTAGATGTTTTTCCATGCAGTTCAAGTCACTCTATCGGAATGATTTCTGTATATCACTCCTCAAGTGAAATGCACCATAAACACAGAGCAGTTTTCGTGTGCTGTTTGCTACTTTTTTCTCTTTTGGAATGTGCAGTGTGTTAGCTTGTAATCTTAAAAAAAAAAAAAAATCAGTATACAATAGAACACACCCATCTCATATTTTGCAATTTGTGCCAAAATAAAACAGAATAAATCTGTAACTGACATCTCTATGCCAATTAGGACCATACTGTGTGTATGCACATAATTAAAATAAAATTACACACTTCCTGCTGGAGGCACAATCTCATGCTTTCCATTAATACATTCAAGACAGTATGGAAAATTCCACCTCTTTTCAAAATCTTTTGCCGCTGTGGTCCACTCATGCTCTGTTTTAGGAACCTGAAAAGTGAATAATCCTATCGTTAAGCATGTTACCCAAAAATTATATATGAACATGATTTCTGAAGTACGGTATATTACTGTTACATCTGTTACATACTAGGAAGGTTGACCAATTACAAAATAGACAAGGAGGATGGAGTATGCTTGTAAGCAATACAGTACATTGAAGTTTGTAACTTACTGGTTCAAATGGCTCTGAGCACTATGCAACTTAACTTCTGAGGTCATCAGTCGCCTAGAACTTAGAACTAATTAAACCCAACTAACCTAAGGACATCACACACATCCATGCCCGAGGCAGGATTCGAACCTGCTGCCGTAGCGGTCGCTCGGTTCCAGACTGTAGCCCCTAGAACCGCACGGCCACTCTGGGCGGCTGTAACTTACTCCATGCAATACAAAACCAAAGTCTATTATCAGACGAGTCTTATCATCCACTTCTCTTGTTTGAAGCAGGCTCTTCTGCTATATGTAATGCAGTAATAAATAGTGTATATTTATATTATGAATTTTTTATGTATACCCTATTTTTTCCATTATCTTATGTACATCTGTTATACTGGGTATTCCATTTATATGATGATCACCTGTGTGGCGCAGTAGATGCCGGGCAGCGAGCGCTCCGTTGCCCAGCGATGATTCCTTGTCGTTTGTCCACAGCTGCGGTACAACATGACTACATTTAAAATATAAGCAAATAAATGTTGTACTGACCCATGTCATGCGAGCAGATGCTGGAAATGCCTGCCAATATTTTCCACGCATTTCTGATATCTATTCAATAAATTATTAATCACATGATGTAATTCTCTCTGAGATATTGAATTAATTGGTTCAAGGATATTATCCTTGAGTTCCTCTACCACGTGAGGATTTGTTGAGTACACTTTGTCCTTCAGTGCACCCCACCAATAAAAGTCGTATGGAGTTAATTCAGGACTTAACAGTGGGCCAGATGGTGTTACTAATCATTCTTTCATCGAACACATCGTGAATTGCGTGCAAAAAGCATTGGAAGTGTAAGCCCTTGCCGAACCCTGTTGAAAAAACGCAAAGCTTCGTTCTCTTTCACTAACCCTGTGCACAGGATCATTAGGTCGAAGTTCTTGTACTATTAATGATTTTAGGGCCTTAGCCCAAGCAACTTAGCACCTGTTTGTACAGAGGTGCACGAAATTTGTGTTAGCTGTGAAAGACGTCTAAGAGACTTTTTAGGGGAATTTTCCAGGCGGCGTGCAATGTCATCGAGACGAACTTCTGTGAGCACTGTACTTCGCCGTTAATGCTTCTTGCCTTGTACACTTCCCGTTTCACGAAATTTATTCACTAATTTGTGTGTGTCCGCAGCTCGTGGTCGTGCGGTAGCGTTCTCGCTTCCCGCGCCCGGGTTTCCGGGTTCGATTCCCGGCGGGGTCAGGGATTTTCTCTGCCTCGTGATGACTGGATGTTGTGTGATGTCCTTAGGTTAGTTAGGTTTAAGTAGTTCTAAGTTCTAGGGGACTGATGACCATAGATGTTAAGTCCCATAGTGCTCAGAGCCAGAGTCACTAATTTGTGAACTGCATCACGACTCAGAACTCGAACACTTGCAAACTTCTCTTCAAACAATCTCCGAACAGTACGAGTGGACTCCGTATGCACATACAAATCGTAAATAAACACTCGTTTTGGAATTGAATAATTCGCTCTTGCCATTATTGCATTCGCAAATTTCACTGCTATACTCGTGATGCCTGTTTCATTGCTCAAATGACACTGGCTGACAAGGTGCGTATGTCTGTACGGCATTCAGGCTAAAACCCACAAAAAAGGGGGGCATAGTGCGGACCCACTCAACCAGCAGGCGTGGCTTCCGTCGGCGGGTGGGCAGGTGGTCATCAGATAAATGGGACACACTGTGTGTAAGGACGACATCCATACAAAGAAATTTGTCTATGGATGAATAAATAAATAAAATAATTAGGAGTGTTACACCTTATTTTCAGAAGGAAACTACTAAAAAGCAATAGTTGTTTCACATCCTTTTGAAGAAGTGTTGGAGGCAGATAGTCCACTAGATTTTCTGTCACAGGAATCGGAGATATTGAATTTGGCTAATACAAGTAGGTCTGCAAAAGAGCCTCCAGAAGAAACATTAATAGCAACAAAAGAAAGGCGACCCAACACGATTATCTTTTTTTTTTAACCACTCTTTAGACGATGTATCCCGTTTCCACTTTTCATTTTTCTTTAACACAAGAAAAAGACTGCCACAGTCAGTACATCGTTGTCTGAGATCGACATTTTCCACTGTAAATAAACTGCGGCTTGTACAAGCATGCTTGAGCCCATGGAGGTTTTCGAAAAGATGACATTGACCGAACTTCTCTTTCAACAGTATGGCTCCAAGAAAATTCTGTACAATCAGTTTTTCTTACACACCCGAAACATTTGCAAAAGGTATGTTAATTCAAAGATTAAAATTCTACGATTTCAAGTTCATGTTTCTGTATAATATGTATGTATCACTGATAATCGAGAAGTGTTGAGTAACTCACTTTCTGTCTTCATCATGTACCAAATTGAAAGCTAACACTGATTTAACTGGCCTAAACAGGACACTGTGTAGATTTACCATTCTAGGTATTTCCATAAATATTGGTGTTACTGAACAGTGTTTCATGTAATGTAACTGAAATGTTCCATTACGTATCACAATCAAGATGTATTTATGTTGCCTTGGAAGGAGGGTATAGCTAACTTAGTTTTCAATTTCTCGTATTCAGCCATAGCTCCGAAAGTAATTGAATACACATATGAAGTAAACGTTCACAGTTATGTGAATATTTAAGGCTGTAGTTTGTGAACATCTCACTTTGTTTGGTGTATTATGTTGTACAACATTTTTGTTGCACTGTCTTTGCTAGTTATTGGTAGTTATGTTCTAGGAGTAATTAATACAGCACCAGTTTGTTGATTTTGGGAGGGTTCCTTCAGGTCATTTGAATAAATTAATTTCGCTTTCCACCTCATTAGCTCCTTACACATAGCTTTTACCCAGGAATTATTTCATGCTGTGTACAGAATTTAAGAGGGGAGGTGTTGGAACACTGACGTGTTTCTGCATCTACACAGTATGTTATAAAGAGATTATCATGTTCTCCACATTGTCATGTGGAAACAAATATATAAAACTCCTTTTTGATGAATATCAGCCTTTGCACACAAGAGAATATTTGAGAAGAAAAGTCAGGTACACTGTTTAAATTATGAGACTACTTATGCTGAACAAGTCTGTCTGGTATAATTATTTAGTGAATCACAAAAATTAACATTTGGACTGTGTGAAATTCAACTGTGTATCTGGGATAGGCACAGCAAATGAACATTTCTTTTATTTGATGCACTATTAATTGACATTCTCCATTTAAAAATACCGTTATTGATTAAAAAGCATTCGCACTACCTTCTTGTTAACTTTGTCCACTACTTTGGAACATTGAATATGCACCAACCACTAATCCAAAATTAGATATAACACACAACTTTGTATCTCCAACTGTTGGACCAGTTGCATTAAGAGCTTGTTAACTGACAGCACCCACAGCAATACAGTGTGATAGTTAAACAAGACACCCCAGCAGAAATATTTTATATGTTCACAGTTTACATTTTTTCATTAAGTGTGTATTAATTGTAGCTTCGCACATGGGAGAATCTCAAATTGTCTGCTTAACACAACAATGGTTTTTGTTAGAGTAATGAGTATTTTATGAACAAGATAAATAGTTGCTGAAAAATGGAATTTATATTTCTGGAAAGTACTAAGAATATAATTATTTAGTGGGCTGTAACATGCTGTTCATGACGAAGACTGTAACACCTTCAACCATCTGTTAAATAAAAACCACAGTTCTTAATGTTTTCCATCTGTTTATTTTCTTTAGGGAGACAGAATACACCGCAGGACCACCAGAACTTAGTCAGGCATCCTCTGAAACTGCTAAACTGAAGAGGAACTGTGAATGCCTCATAACAAAAACTGCACAATACAAAAAACAAATTAATACTCTTCAGCAGACTAAGTGACGATTAAAGAAGAAAGTGGCTTCTTTGAGTGCTGTCATTAAGGCACTGAAAGACAAGCATCTTGCGGATGAATGTTCACTTGGGATTCTCCACAGTTCTATTCCAATTGACAATAGAATGAAGTTGTGCACAACGTGATAGGTAGTTGGCCGAACATTAATTCATGTTGAGTTATTTTATCAAACTTATTTATTTGCTTCTTCATTGTTTAAATAATACACAACAAAGACAGATTATTTTGTTAGCTCTTCAGATATATGTGGTGGTCACAACTGCAATCAGTCTGTTACACATTAGTAAATAGCCGCTGCAATACCTCATTCTGAAGCCAAACAATGAAAAGTATTGGTTTGTATGTCACAAAAATTGGAAAAGACATCGTCGCTTCTTGTAAATCTGGCATTTATTCGTCTAATCGGATTGTTGTATCAGACGATCGTAAGAATAACTAAAGAAAGAACTCAAATTTGTTAATAAATTAACAGAATTGTATCGTTTACATCGAAGACTGGCATATACTAGCTATTCATAGTATTGCATTAAAACTATTTTTAAACAGAAGAAATGTGAGCTTTCGCCTTTACGATATTTTATTTTAAACAAAAACTTTTAAACAACCATTTTGATGATGTTACATGTGTATATGGTGCAATTAGCGACTGTAAATACACACACCGCTATACTACACTGGCAGTGTTTTGGTCAGAGTGTCATGGCGGCGAGCCACGCCCCCATTGCTTGAAAACGTAGTACGGATATTAGACTGTGGTACGGTTGAGATACGTAGCTTGAGCCCTGTGGAGGCACGTGGATTTTGTGCATGCTAGCGCAAGACGCAGTGAGACGCACTGCGCGAGCCCATGACGTCACTGCATGGGCCGGCCATCGCCGTGTGCAGCATTGGTATGCTGCGGCCTGTAGGCTGTGACAGCCGTTGCGAGCCAAGGTCTACAGCGGCGAGTAGAGCTGTGCTTAGAGCAGTGGTGACGTGGCGATTTCTCTGTTTCTTCTTAACGCAGAAAATGCGCACAGAAAGTAAACGTGATTTGCAGAGGAAGGAGATCATGTTAGGAAAAGGGAAGTAAAGGAAAAACTAATCAGTGGTGAGTACTGTACCACACGCACTGAAACGAATCTTAAAAGTTAAATTTGGACAATATTTAAGCCTATAGTGGTTGGCGCGGGAAAAATGTTAATTTTGTTTGCTGTTCACTGTGCAGTGAAATTTACACTCATTCAAAAGGGTCGGCCGCGCGGGATTATCCGAGCGGTCTCAGGCGCTGCAGTCATGGACTGTGCGCCTGATCCCGGCGGAGGTTCGAGTCCTCCCTCGGGCATGGGTGTGTGTGTTTGTCCTTAGGCTAATTTAGGTTAAGTAGTGTGTAAGCTTAGGGACTGATGACCTTAGCAGTTAAGTCCCATAAGATTTCACACACTTTTGAACATTTTGAACAAAAGGGTCAAGAGGCACTCCGCACATTTCTAGCCATCCATGTGTGTCTAATACACAAGGGTCTTGTGAGGATGAGACATGCCTTCCTAAAAGTCCTAAAGGTGTAATTATCGATAAAAGCGTGGAGGTGAAGGTTTTTTGGATTGTGTTAAGGTGTATGTCGACACTGGATAGATTTACGGAGAAGTATCCGCAAAAGCTTTTATACGACATCCCGCAACCGCGTCACAGCACATGGCAAAAAGTGCTAAAAGCCTAATTATTTCGCTTTACGCTGTTAAAACATTATTTAATGCGATTGCAATTTCGACTCGGGGCCACTTTGAAGCATTCTGAAAGTAATCACTCGCCAAATATAATACACGTAATTATGAAATTGACAAACGTTGAAAGTTAAAATTTCAGAGCTGCTTACGTGGGATGTTGTAACCATGGGATATATGTGATGTAGAATCTACTACGACTGAAAAATATTCAGAAGAAATAACTTCATTACATATTTTTTGGGTCACTGACCTCCCCATAAGACATATCAAATCTTCATAAGTTGCTGGTGACAAGTTTGAAGTAAATCCTTTCCCAGGGTTACCAAACCTTGCTATATGATCAGCCAAACAAGAATCATAGTGTGTATTTAATTTCAGACATATCACGAAGTTTCCATTTTTCACAGAGCTGAACGCTGATTTGTCTCCACGAAATGCTAGACCCATAGAAGCTAACTTCTTAGTTACAGCAACACCTCTTTCTTAGCACATTTCTCCATTATGGAACTTCATGTTCATGATGGATGAGCAACCATTTGTCAATTCTGTTTATCTCATTTCCTCTGTTTTTCAGTTTTAAAATGTAGTCTCTGTGAGAGGTAGAATTATCATGTTCATCTGTCCAATCACTGCAAACTGAGATGCACCAACGAGTAATTTACAACATGCACAGAAAAATGGCCCTTGACTGGGAGAATCTACAGGATATTCATGGTTGATAATTTTCTCATTCACCAAAATCGTCTGAAACAATTTTTTTGCTGCAAAATCACTGGGATCTGTCGGCGTATCGCTGCGAGGACATAGAAAAATCAGAATTTTTTTTTTGAGCAACACCATTTCACCAAATAATCTAGTGTCTGGTCATTGTTTTCGCAATAAAATTTGTCATCACTGGGAACAGGAAAATCCTTTGGTTTAGAGCGTGTAGATGCTTGACATCTTTCTGGATCTCCGAAAGTTAGAACTTCGCATTCTGTTTACCGTTTAGAACTCTAATTTTGTCTGTACTTACAGAGCTATACTGTTCATTGTTACTGTTTCGAACAGCAACCTCACCTGAATGTTCAGAGCAACACGGTTCACTTTCACCTTTACCACTAAAATGAGTCCAGTCATGGTATTTTCTGTAAAAGTTTACTATCCTTCTGTCTTTTTTCTTCATCTTTCTTTCGATATGCAGCACCACTTAACCTAGATCGTCCATCCATACCGTTACCATGAACTGCAAGGAAAAAAGATCTGCGATGCAGTGTGTTGCAAACTGAACATACAGTAGACTCTAGAGTCTAGACCATCCAGCATAATGTGGCGGAAGGTCAAGCTGGGAAAAAAAACTTGATAGGCCCAAGGTTTACAAATTCTCTCTTCTGAACCCAGTACTACCATTAAAAACACCCGTTTATTTACCAAAACCCAATTTTATTAGCAATTTCTGACTTCCATAATAACTAAAAGTTTTTTTATTAATCATCCATTTTGGACTGTAATTAAAACACAAAGGAGCGCAGAAAATAATAAATTAATAACGCACACACTTTGACCAGCTGATATGCAACTGAAGAAACGAACAACACAGGGTTGCCAAGAGAGCTGCTCTCTACGTGTGTTCAATTGTTGTTTGTGAGCGCTTCTAAGAGGCGTTTTTTGAAGAGTGATTCCCGTAATTTATTCAGTATTATTCCTTAGATTATTATTATTATTATTATTATTATTATTATTATATTATAATATAATAGTATAATATATTATATTATTATTATATTATTATAATATATTATATATTATATTATTATTATTATTTCTTTCCTTTCTCAGACGTTACGTCTGGTTAAAAATGGAAAGTGACGCTGACCTTGATCAATCGTGACTTCCTGTTAACTGTACAGTATATGTTACATTGCATTTAGGAACTTTCGGGTAATTGAACATGTATCAATAGTTACACATTTCTGTAGTTGTATATATACGTTTGGATGTAGCTGTATTGCGTTGATGTACTGGTGGATATTGTGTGGTATGACTCCTGTAGTTGATAGTATAATTGGTATAATGTCAACTTTATCCTGATGCCACATGTCCTTGACCTCCTCAGCCAGTTAGATGTATTTTGCAATTTTTTCTCCTGTTTTCTTCTGTATATTTGTTGTATTGGGTATGGATATTTCGATTAGTTGTGTTAATTTCTTCTTTTTATTGGTGAGTATGATGTCAGGTTTGTTATGTGGTGTTGTTTTATCTGTTATAATGGTTCCGTTCCAGTATAATTTGTATTCATCATTCTCCAGTACATTTTGTGGTGCGTACTTGTATGTGGGAACGTGTTGTTTTATTAGTTTATGTTGTATTGCAAGTTGTTGATGTATTATTTTTGCTACATTGTCATGTCTTCTGGTGTATTCTGTATTTGCTAGTATTATTATTATTATTATTATTATTATTATTTCTTTACTTTCTCAGACGTTAAGTCTGGTTAAAAATGGGAAGTGACGCGGACCTTGATCAAGCGTCACTTCCTTTTAACTGTACGGTATATGTTATATTGCATTTAGGAACTTTCGGGTAATTGAACATGTATCAATACTTACGGATTTCTGTAATTGTATATATGAGTTTGGATGTAGCTGTATTGTATTGATGTACTGGTGGATATTGTGTGGTATGACTCCTGTAGTTGATAGTATAATTGGTATAATGTCAACTTTATCCTGATGCCACATGTCCTTGACTTCCTCAGCCAGTTGGATGTATTTTTCAATTTTTTCTCCTGTTTTCTTTTGTATATTTGTTGTATTGGGTATGGATATTTCGATTAGTTGTGTTAATTTCTTCTTTTTATTGGTGAGTATAATGTCAGGTTTGTTATGTGGTGTTGTTTTATCTGTTATAATGGTTCTGTTCCAGTATAATTTGTATTCATCATTCTCCAGTACATTTTGTGGTGCATACTTGTATGTGGGAACGTGTTGTTTTATAAGTTTATGTAGTAAGGCAAGCTGTTGATGTATTATTTTTGCTACATTGTCATGTCTTCTGGGGTATTCTGTATTTGCTAGTATTGTACATCCACTTGTGATGTGATCTACTGTTTCTATTTGTTGTTTGCAAAGTCTGCATTTATCTGTTGTGGTATTGGGATCTTTAATAATATGCTTGCTGTAATATCTGGTGTTTATTGTTTGATCCTGTATTGCAATCATGAATCCTTCCATCTCACTGTATATATTGCCTTTTCTTAGCCATGTGTTGGATGCGTCTTGATCGATGTGTGGCTGTGTTAGATGATACGGGTGCTTGCCATGTAGTGTTTTCTTTTTCCAATTTACTTTCTTCGTATCTGTTGATGTTACGTGATCTAAAGGGTTGTAGAGGTGGTTATGAAATTGTAGTGGTGTAGCCGATGTATATATATGAGTGATTGCTTTGTGTATTTTGCTAGTTTCTGCTCGTTCTAGAAAGAATTTTCTTAAATTGTCTACCTGTCCATAATGTAGGTTTTTTATGTCGATGAATCCCCTTCCTTCTTCCTTTCTGCTTAATGTGAATCTTTCTGTTGCTGAATGTATGTGATGTATTCTGTATTTGTGGCATTGTGAACGTGTAAGTGTATTGAGTGCTTCTAGGTCTGTGTTACTCCATTTCACTACTCCAAATGAGTAGGTAAATATTGGTATAGCATAAGTATTTATAGCTTTTGTCTTGTTTCTTGCTGTCAATTGTGTTTTCAGTATTTTTGTTAGCCTTTGTCTATATTTTTCTTTTAGCTCTTCTTTAATATTTGTATTATCTATTCCTATTTTTTGTCTGTATCCTAGATATTTATAGGCATCTGTTTTTTCCATCGCTTATTATTATTATTATTATTATTAATAATAATAATATTCCTTAGATTTCGTTCCTATTGAACAATGTACATGGCTATTTTTTAGCCAATAGTATCAAACGTATCTGATGACTGCAAACTAAGAGTCCAATGTTCACGAACTGAGCGCAGGGAGCAGAAACAGATATCCTGAAACGCCATCCTGGGAAGGTTCCGAGTGGAGGTGGTTTGCCATTGCCCTCCTCCGACCTATTACGAAGTGTAGAGCGTGTTTTTGTACATAGAGGATAACTGCGATGAGTTCTGGTACTGTGTGGTGCCGTGTTTGTGTTTTCACGAATGAGGAGGGAGAGGTTGAAACTCGGTGCTGGCGCACAGTGTAATTCTCTCGAAAAGCATCGTGGGGGCCGCCGAGCTTGACATCCCCATCCGACGGACGAATCACCATCAACAGTGTCACATGTCCTCTCTTCATGAGAGATTGTGGAGAGGTTTGGAATTTAATCCAGGACATTGGCGCAAAAACTGGCCATCAAATAGTGGAAACTACTATCTCCTACCCTGGCCGGCCAAGCGTCATCCAACACCAGGATTCGAAATGGCTTTAAATATACAATCCGCGCCCCTAGCACGAGCACCACACCAACAAAAATATGCTTTGCTCTATGAGTTAATGCCGCGAATTCTGGATACTGAGCGCAATACATTAGTGTACGGTACTTCTCGCGAATTTTAACTTGGCACGAGCGGGGTTTGCGGGCAGGTGGGAGAGAGGGCGAGCTATGCTGTGTGGAGTGATGGGTTGCGAGGGGGGGCAGAACAAACTGCACCTCCATGTATTGTACGTACACAGTGCAGGCAACAGAAACCTGTGTTTTCAGCTTCCATGAACTCCTGATAATCGGCTTTCTTTTCCGAAATGGAGTACAAGGTAACCCTGTGATGAGCGAGCAAGCGCATCATCACTCATTTTCGTAAAAATCGCAATGAATACAGCACAACAAAAGACAGATAGCGACAGAGAGCTCAGCTCAGCAACAAAGACGACAATGCAGTCAACGCCGGCTAATGGTGGCAACGAATATCTGCAAATCACTAGGACACGGTTGCTGCTGACTACTATCGATCGTAAATGGGTAGCTGCGTACCAGGTTGTTGTGTGTTTAACAACTAGTGTCTAGTGCTCTTTTTGTTTGTTTTTGTGACTGACTGAACATGTCTGAAAAGAATGTCAAGCAGTATTTACGACGTTTTACAAAAGAGTAGTTAAGTGATAAACAATTAAATGATGGTCGTTAGAGGCGCCCAGGGAACCTAGTAGTGCACAGTGTAAATATTGCCAATGCAACTTGAATGTGCGTTTCTCAGATTTACTTCTGCATGGAAAAAGTAAGAAACATTTAAAAGCAGCTGAACTTTTTTCATCATCACGACGGTTAACGTTGCCATTTCAATCTTTCAAGCGTACGAAGGTGCAGCTGCTGTAGCTACTCTTACATTGTTTTAGTTATTCACTGTGCAGTTAGATCCGTTGATTATCTTTCAGATTTAACCGAGAAATATTTTCAAATTGTTGACCGTGCGTCTCTTTTACAGCTACACCGTGCGAAGAGCAGTGCTTTGATCAGGAACATTCTCTTCAAGTATTTTAAATCGGAACTGCAGAACGATGTTGGTAATGGACATTTCAGTCTCGTTATAGATGAATCTAAAGACATTTCTGTCACCAAATTGTTGGCTGTGTGCATTGTATATTTTTCAAAACAACAAAGAAGAGATTTTTCCACATTTTTAGGAATTGTTGAACTAGAACAGGGGAACGCTGAATGTATTGTTACTGCAGTAAAGTCATTACTTTCAGATTGTGGTCTGGACATTAAACAAATGAGAGGAATTGGTACGGATAATTCCTCAGTAATGGTAGGTATTAACAATGGGGTTTACCAGAAACTGATATGTGAGGTCCCTAATTTTGTATTGATCCCCTGTGTTTGCCATTCAGCTCAGTAAGCAGTGTCCTCTGCTGCCCAAAGCTACGCAGGAATCTTGAGTTCTTAATTTGTGACACTTATTCTTGGTTTTCTAAATCTTCTTCTCGACAAACCAGGTATAGGGAGTTGTTTAAAGCCGAACCCCTTAAAATTATACACCAATGAGACACAAGGTGGCTATCGATTGAAGTTTCTGTTAATCGCATTTAAAGTCAGTGGCTTGAACTACAGACACATTTTGAAATATCCAGCCATCAGACTAAGTGCTACACAGCTGAACTATTGTATAGTATGTACTCTGATGCCATCACTAAGCTTTATCTTTTGTTTCTTAGACCAACTCAAGAAGGACGTCAAAAGGGCAATAAATCATTCCAATCAAGAACAGTAGACCGTTCAAAGCTACTGCAAGACTTAGTTCTTCTGATTGTAGGTCTTGAGGCGGATTGTTGTCCCCGGTTATAAGGGGAATTTGCTAACGTTAGACGTTAGAAATACAAATCCCCTAATATTTATCTTGGCCACGAGGTAGAGGTATCGTTGGTAAATAAGATGAAAGAACATAAAATTACAGCAGAAAACGATAAAGTTTTTCGCAGTACATGCGAAAATTTTTTGCTTTCTTAACAGACGAGCTACAGAAGCGACTGCCGGATAATGGCAAGGTTTTGCAAAAAGTGTGCCTAATTGCTCCAGAACAGTGTTTGATGGTGGTGAAAGAAAATATAAACCCGCTAGCTCAGGAATTTCAATTACCTGACACAGAAATAACAAAAATTGACTTTCAGTGGCCACAATTACTACTGTTCAATGTAAAAATGTCGACAACACAGTAGAACTTCGGCAAGAGATCGAATCATATAAAGACGCTAGCTCTCAAAATCCATTTCAGGAGCTCCCAGATTTTGCGATGATGCTTTTCGTGTTACCTTGGTCAAATGCTGAGGTCGAAACAGTATTTAGCATGCTCAGCAATGTGGAAACCTCCCTCAGGAATAGACTTGAAACCAATATGGTAAACGCAGTTCTCGCTGTTAGGGCAGGACTTAGACGTGTGAACAAGTTCTGTCATAAGTACGTGTTACCAGAGCAGGCTTTGAAGTAAATTGGCACAATGGCGGCGTACCGAGGAGATCAACAATCCAGCATGTCAGCTGAAGAAGAGGCAGAGGACGATGTGGGTGAACAGTTATTATTTTAACCAACATAGGTTTTAAGTATCTTTAAATTTGCGCATCTTCACGTTTTCGTGCTGCAATTACTGGTCCATTAAATTTTGGGCATGCTGCGCATGATTTCGGCTTCTTCTAATATTTCGGCTGTATACTGTCCAGCCATCTGTCTGTCGGTTCGTTCTGAAGATGACTGGACGATATACAGACGAAATATTAGAAGTAGAAGCTGAATGTGTGCGACTACATGCCCGAAATTTAATGGAGCGTATTTAAATTTGCTTGTTACTGTTCCATTAAAATGTGACGTAGTTATACAATAATATGTATTTTATGTTTTGGTAGAGTTCGGCGGATTTTTAAATGTTTGTCCGTCTCGTAAACTAGGTATGAGTATAATGTTTAAAATAAATCTTGATTTCGTCTTTTTTTTTTTTTTTTTTTTTTTTTTTTTTTTTTTTTTTTTTTTTTTTTTTGCAAGAAAATACGGAGATACCTGATTTTGATGGATTTTGGTGGATTTTTAAATGTTTGATCGATGCGTAAACAAAGCAATGAGTGTAATGTTCTAAAATAAGTTTTATTTTTTCTTTATTTCTGCAAGAAAATATGGAGATATTTCATTTTCACGGATTTTGACGGAATTTTGGGTGTTGGTTTGACGCATTGGCGACACTGACGCAGCGATCCAGCTGCCAAATGGCGCTCGTTACGAGCGAGACAGCTGCTGTCCAGTAAAAATGAGTAGCAGTTCTCACGGCCATCAACTGTTGCCTTTATCTGCACACGTTTCGATGAAACTAAGAAAGTTACACATGAAATTAACTTTAAACGAAAGATGACAAAGAATTTCACCGTCTCTGCATGTACACAGCTCGTGGTCTCGTGGCTAGCGTTGCTGCCTCTGGATCACGGGGTCCTGGGTTCGATTCTCGGCCGGGTTGGGCATTTTGTCTGCCCGGGGACTGGATGTTTGTGTTATCCTCATCATTTCATCATCATCATTCGTGAATGTGGCTCGATTGGATTGCGCGAAAAGCTGGACTGTGTAAAAATTGGGACTTTGTACGGGCGCTGATGACCGAGCAGTTTAGGGCCTCACAAACCAAATATCATGTATGGTCTTGTGAACATCGTTTCTTCAGTTACATTCGAATGTCTCACGAAGAATTGAAAACGTTATACAAGCACAATTAACCGAAAATCCCAAAAACTGAAAGGAACTAGAGGAAGCCCATTGGTTCTAAGGACAGACTTACCAATTTGTTTGAGGCAAGCACATTATTTATTATGTTTATTGATTCTTCTGTCGTTGCTTGGTAGAGCGTTATTTCTGATAGAACATTATTTATCGTAGAAACCATTTACTTTATTTTATTATTTACTATAACTATATATTTTCAAAAATGGCAGCAATAATAAAACAGGGAACTATGTAAGTAAAATACAAACGGAAAAATATTGTCAACACTGTGTACAAACACGCGTGAGCTGCAGGTCAATCGTCAATCATCTACACCGAAACAAACTTTTGCCTTCTCATATATTTCGCAGGCGCTAGGAAAGTCATTGGAAGATTCCCCTGGTTCCAAAATTGCAATGTGACATCATTTAACGATATTGTATCAGCACTATACAGGGTGATTTTTTTTTCACCGTGTACAAACTCGAGGGATTAATCGATGAGAGAATGCAGAACAAAATAGCTCTAATGAACTTATGTCCAGAAATGCATGGTTTCCATGCTACAGACAGTTTATTCAATCATACATTGTTACAGAGACTGCGATGTAATACGCGCTGTAGCTCGCATCCACAGTTATAGTATGTATTGAAAATGGTTTCTACGTGTACCAACGCAGGCGTGTATGCGCCGTAGCATTGTCTGTCTCACAAGTTCACGTTGGCCAGGCTGCGTCCGAATAGTGTCAAAGGTAGCGTGAATACGCTGCTCCAGTGTCTCCACACCTGGAATGGGCTCGGCATACACGATACTTCTGAGGTGGCCCCATAACCAGAAATCACACGGGCTGAGATCCGGTGAACGAGCAGACCGTGCAACTGGACCCCCTCGCCTGATCCATCAACTAGGGAAGACACGACTGAGATGCGTCCGGACGTTAACAGCGAAGTGAGCTGGAGCACCATCATGTAGCAGCCACATAACACTTCGAATCACAAATGAAAATTCATCCAGAAGGAGAGGTAAAGTCACCCGCAAGAAACGCCAGTAGTTCCGGCCTGTTTGGCCTGTTTGGCCGTCCACGTCGGACGGAAGGCTGGTTCCAAAATGCGGACGCCATTTATCTCGGCCCACACATTTCGGCTGCATCGATGCTGATGATTCGCTGTCACCATACCATGGGGATTCTGCATACTGCCTCACAGATGACTGTTATGAAAGCTGAAGATACCACTCCGTGTAAAGGTGGCCTCATCTGTGAACAGGATGGATGGCAGAAATCCCGGAAGCGCTGCTGCCTAGTGAAGAAACCAGTGACAAAACTGCTCCCGATGTGGAAAGTCTATCGCTGGTAACTCCTGCACACGGTGTCAGTGATAAGGGTAGTAACAATTGTCATGAAGAATGTTCCACATGGTCGTCTGGCTTACCCTGTACTAGCTGGCCAACTGCCTGGTGCTGACACAGCGGTCGTTTTCCACAGTTTTAATCACATTTTCACCCAAGTCCGGTGTCCGAACATTTCGGATACGTCCTTGATGATTTCCTGGAGCCACTCTGTAGCAATTCTGGAAGTGTGGGGCGTCGCATTGTCCTGCTAGAATTGCCCAAGTCCGCCGGAATGCACAATGGACATGAATGGATGCAGGTGGTCAAACAAAATGCTTACGTGCGTGTCACCTGTCAGAGTCGTATCTAGACCTATCATGGGTCCCAGATTACTCCAACTGCTCACGCCCCACATCATTACAGAGCCTCCATCAGCTTGAACAGTTCCCTGCTGACACGCAGAGTCTGTGGATTCATGAGGCTGTCTCCATATTCTCGATACAATTTCAAACGAGACTCGTCCGACCAGGCAACATGTTTCCAGTCATCAACAGTCCAATGTTGGTGTCGATGTGCCCCAGCGAGGTGTAAAGTTTTGTGTCGTGCAGTCATCAAGGGTACACGAGTGGTTGTGTCATGCTGTCAATTAGCTACATTATCTGTTTCCAAATGGATAATAAAGCAATTTGTGGTCCATTGTGGGAACTACTTACAACTCAGAGAAGGCTTTTTGCTGAGATATTAAATTGGATGTGATTTATGCGTCTCAATTTTACTGTCATAGATGCATAGCACAAAATAAAAAGTTTGTGTGCAAAAAGTGGGCTGTCTGAGTAGAAGATTCGTTTCATAAGCTTTAACCTCAGCCAAATTGTGTCACTGTTTAATTCTCGTATTTGAAAAAAAAAAAAAGGTAAGGACTGGTAACTTACTAATCAGTATTAAAGTCTTAAGAAATAGTAGAATTAATAATGATCTTTAAAAAAAATAATTTAGTTTCGTAACCGTAACACAATGGCATTCTTTTCTCGTCCAGTGTTCAAGTCTGGAATTTCGCGTGCAGGAGAACTGCTAGTGTTATTCGTTCAGTGCCCAATGGAGCACAACTATAGACTCGAACAGACGCTGCGGTTTATCTGAGACACATTCCAAGTCACGCTCCAGTAAGAAGATGCTGTTGCCGCAACAGCTGATTTGGAATGTGTTTTAATTATCTGCTAATTTAATTTTTCTAAATTTCTTTCGTTTCTACTGATTCCTTCATGCCATTGAAATTTTGATATATGGTTCAGCATTTACGAGGAACCCAAGAAAGGTTTTATAAGCATTTGTACAATGTTGTGTTGTGTAAAATCGTAACATTGCGGCACATGTTATCCTGGAAGTATTGAACAGTATATTTCATCTTGCACTACAGCGCATTTCATTTTGTAGATGGGGCTGGAATACATTCTCGATCAGTTGAACAGCAGCGTTCTGTATGCTACCAAACCCCACTGTCACATTGCTACGATAACATGAATTCTCATTAACACCAGCGTACATGACTTTTGTGCTGAGAGTGTTGAAATAAACATTTTTTCCGTTTGCTAGGCCGCATAGGCAATGTTGTTCACTTGATACTGCGCAAGTCGGCAAAAGTGGAATGCGTATTACATAAGACGCCCTTTCTCAGGAAAGCTTATATCTAACACTCAATAACCGCTTAATATCCTAGCCAGTAATCAGAAAACTGATTCACCACTTTTTGTGTGGTTCGGGTATTTCAGTGCGTTGGTGACACATTTGTTTATAGGTGTAGAATGTAATAATCAACAGTACTATCTGTACATCAATATTCACCCATAATCACCCCCTATACACGTCCAAACCCTTTAATAAATAAATTCAGTTCAGAAAATGATGCAGTGATATTTATGTTCATAGTAATAAATACTCTCTCTCTCTCTGTCTCTCTCTCCCGTTGCATTCACGCCTTTTATTTTACTATAGATTTAATTATTGATTACAAAAAATCTCTGTTAGTTGTCACGTACCGAAATTATATTAATACTCGAAATTCGTTACGAGTGATGTTGAAATCAGCCGCCACTGCTAGAGAAGACATTGCAGCAATAAACGAATCCTTAAAATTTGTGTTTAGTAAACCGTTAATGTTCCATTCCAATAAAACTACAACGGAACCACAATATCAATATTTTGTGAAGTTATGTACTGGTAAACGAAGTTCTAAGTTACGATATTAAATCAAAGAAACATTTGACGTGTATCCAAAATATTGCATGTCAAGCTGCTTCCTTGGCACCACGCGCCGTAGAACGCTGCCAAGTGACCATGATAGATAGTGTTTTGAAACAACACGTCTGTTGTAACACTGCGTCTGCCAAAAGGAAGTGCCAAGTAGCGAATCAGTTTTTTCTTTTGTATTTGTGCTCTGATGGATGTTTGGACGTTCTAGACATAATGCGCTTAAGGTTTATCCTTTTGGAATATAGTGACAGGAATGTGCTGAGAAGAGACTATGTCATCGTATTTCACGACTTTCCTGTACGTTTTGTCGCTATTTCAGGCACTCGTAGTTCGTAAGAATCGGAATAGTAGAAGATAAGCCACGGCACCACACAGCGTCATACCGCCTATTGGTGCCGTAAGAAGCTGGAAAATACGCTGGAAATAGGTATGATTACAGGTCGTGGATACCTTTGAATAAACCGATGTAAGAATACTCATCAAATAGATAAGTAGAAAGCGTGATGGCGTGCACTTTAGCTTTCATTATCAGTTTAATCAATTTGCAAGCAGCGAATGTAACTACGTCTGAGAATAAGTAACGGCCAAAGTTTCTTCAATATGCTACACAGCATCGTGCAAGGTAGCGCGCTGCACTCGTATTTGGGAAAAACGAGGTTCAGGTAGTGAAATATTCCATGTTTTCAACAAATTATTTCAGGAGACTGCCTGGTTGGGTAACTCAACAGCCTTTTAAGAGCATTAATGGCTGACTGCGTACGTCCTCAACAATCTTTAGTATCAAGGAAAAGATTATCTACTAAAGTGTTGGTAGTTCCCTATATTTTCCTCGGCAACATCGTAATGAAAAGAAAAATTTCGAAAAGCCTCTCAGCCAGCACCACACTCATAGTTATTAAAGTATCAAAGGAAATTTGTGATTGGTTTGAGAATTTGTTGGTAGGGAGAACGCCGTATATTATCTTGGATGGAGTGATGAATACAGACGAAGAAGTAATTCAAGGCGAAGCACAATGATATGCGTTAGGACATTTACTATTCATGTTGTATGTTCAAAAGTGTTCAAATGTGTGTGAAATCTTATGGGACTTAACTGCTAAGGTCATCAGCCCCTAAGCTTACACACTACGTAATCTAAATTATCCTAAGGACAAACACACACACACACACACACACACACACACACACACACACACACACACACCCATGCCCGAGGGAGGACTCGAACCTCCGCCGGAACCAGCTGCACAGTCCATGACTTCAGCGCCCCTGACCGTTCGGCTAATCCCGCGCGGTATGTTGTATGTTAATGACCTGAAGACAATATTAATAGTAACATGAGACAGTTTGTAGATGGAGCAGTTATTCATAATGAAGTACTTCTTGGTAAAAGCTGCACAAGTATCCAGACAGATCTCGGTAACAAATATTTCGTGGCTCTGATCTCTATGGGACTTAACTTCTGAGGTCATCAGTCCCCTAGAACTTAGAACTACTTAAACCTAACTATCCTAAGGACATCACACGCATCAATGCCCGAGGCAGGATTCGAATCTGCGACTGTAGCGGTCGCGCGGTTCAAGACTGTGGCGCCTAGAACCGCTCGGCCACACCGGCCGACACAAAGACTGGCAGTTTATATAATACTAGCTGTTATGCGTGGCTTTGCTCGCATGCGAGATGTTTTGTTTTGATGAGTGATGCTGAGTAAGAAATTTATAAATGTCTGGGTATAGAGTGGTGAAGATATGAATGTGTATGTAAGAACATATGCAGTGACGGTATGCAGATGCATAATGAAATTATGCATTACATTTTCTAATTATATTTTTAAAAAATGCCTCGATTCATAGTATTCGTGAAGAAGTAGAGTTTTTAGGTGTTCCTCTGGCTCACCTACTACTGGAAGTGAGATTTTGCGACCAAAGCAACACATACCAACCATTTCTTCCTTCCATTTCAACTCATTACAATTGTTACAGTTTTGATCCATTCACCCAAAGATGATTAATCGATGATTAAAATATTAAATTAATGGATCATAATCAAATGTAACCTCACTGAAAGCCTCCCACGTCTTACATGTAAAGAGAAGATGTTTCTTTGTTTTTCGTACAGAATGTAAATATCATTGTAGCGCCTCAGAAGCTGTAAGAGACTCGTGGTCCTCAAGAGTCCAAAATGCGACTGGCTTATCACTGTTGTAATGTGCTGTTAAGGCCGCATGAGGTTCTACATGTAAGTTAAGATTGCGTTAAATCGGACTTTCGTTTTTGAGGCATATCGTAATAGTTTGAAATACGGTTCTCGAGCTTAGAGACGGATTTTGTTACTGTATCGCCACAATATTTTGCCGTAAAAACTGCCCAACTTCGCCAGGTGGTTTAGCACTTCTTTTTAAAATTTCAGAAACCGCACGCGTGAGTTAGAATTGGATTGAAATGTCACGTAATAATCTACAAACACTGAGAGTCGCAAGCGTCGTCCACATCGCACTCACGTATTCCTTGTTAGGGGGCTTTTTTTTGCCTTCGAAACTAGCCCCTTTTCTTTCTGAGGATTCAAGCTATCTCCATACTAAATATCATCAAAATCAGTTCAGCAATTTAGTCGTGAAAAGGTAACAGACAGAGTTACTTTTTCACTTATAACATTAGTAGCACCGTATGGCTACAATATCAGTAAGTCAAAGTTGGCATCAGTTAACTCATACAAACACATTGATGTAACAGTTTCTGAGAATATGAAAAAGATCACATAGGCTCAGTCGTAAGTAAAGCAGATGACAAACGTCGGTTCTTTGGAACAATATTGGCAAAATGCAGTCTCCCTACAAGGGAGATTGCTTACAAAACAGTAATGCGACTCATCCTAGAATATTACTCAAGTATGTGTGACTCATATCACATAAGACGAACACAGACATTAACGTATACAATATGAGCACGAGAAAAGGTCATAGGTTTTTGACCCGCGAGAAAGCGTCACGGTAATGCTGAAAAATCCGGGTGGTCGATGCTTCAAGATAGGCGCCAACCACCCCACGAAACCCAACTTACATAGTTGTGTCAGCAATCTATAAATGTATTACATGTCCCTACATAATGTACCCGGAGGGTACCGCGAAGACTAGGTTAGAATAATTACAGAGCATACAGATGCGTTTAAGTAGATATTATTCGTGCTCTATATGCGAATGGACCGGGAGGGAACACTAATATGTGCTACAATGGGAAAGACCCTCCGCCGTGTACTTAACTGCGATTTCTCGAGTAGGTGTCCAGATGTATATGTAACAGACGAGTTGTTCTAGCCGTATATTCTCTGTAGAGTACCTTAAACAGTCAATATTTTGTTCATTATATAGTATTATGCTAGAGTCTTTCTTGTAGGTGTAAGTGACATAGTTTCAAGTTTATGCAGATAGTTCTGAAGCTGTCACTAAAAATTTAAATCCGGTATGTTCATACCCTGTTGCATGTCACTCTAGTTACGGTTCTGTAGCTATTTTCGAAAGACCAGTCTGACTGAATACAAAACTACCTTTGACGTAACTAGCAGTTGCACTAATTGGCAACTAATACTTGGAGATGAAATTGGATATCATGTATACCACAGAGTGAGTCTCTCTTTCTCTTCTCTCTGAAGATCACGTTTCATTCAATAATGTCTTTCTGTTTCAAATTTTGCTAAAATGGCAAGTCTGACATCAATTCACTTGTGGCAGAGACACCATCTAAAACCTACGTTTATTCCTTAGTAAAACGGTAAGAAACGCAAATCAGCACACTCTTCTTCCCATTAACGGATTATGTACAACATTGAAGTGTAAATGAGGGTACACATTTTTACTCAGTATAAATAGTCATGGAATACCTCCCAATAGCAGTGGGACAAAGTGGGAGCTGCTCCACATTGCATTGTTGCCAAATTTATTCAAGATGGCGGCCATAGATGTTGCAACATCGCAGTGCTTTCATGTTGGAAAATTCAAATTTTGGCGGGAAAATAGGTCAGTTGGGATACTTCCACTAACCTAACGTCTTCCCTACCCCCTCCCCTGCCCTCCTTACCCTCCCACAACTGGAAATTCGCGAAAAAAATTCAGTCTGTGCCGGGCTGCCAGATAGGATAGACGTTAGTCTTTATTTTGTATGCATAGTCCCCTCACCTCCCTCCCCCATATGGAAATTGACCGGAAAAGAACACAGTCTGTGCTGGTCTGCTGGACAGGATGGATGTAAGTATTTTGTGTGCATTGTTTATTTAAATAATTTGAGTTGTCATAGACAGTAGCTCCACCTAAGTGTGTTCACCATTAAGTCCGGACTGCAACTGACCTAGTTCACAACACTGCCACCAGAGGGCACTGTTGGCCCTCCCCCTCTCACCTCCTGTGGCGTAATCCAAGATGGCGGTCTAGGGAAAATGGCAGGAAAAGACTTAATCTGTGTCTAGCTGCTGGACTGGCAGGACAGACATAATTGTTTACTGCGTTCAATCGATGAGATGTCTGTGCTGAGAAGGAGGAGTTTAATGGCTTTATTAGCTAAAATCATGCATCTGAGGATTGTGTGGAGAGCAATGATATTTGGTGAAGACGAATACACTTCACCAAATAATAAAGATGGCGCATGATGGGGCTAAGTTACTCTTCACAACTCATGCTGGTAAATGCGTGTGCTCTAACTGTAAATTATTCGGTAACAGTCCAGTCAATCTTCTGAAGCACAAGAGGGGAGATGTTCACTCTGGTGTGTGCGCTCTGCTCGAAGAAAGAGCATGGGCCAGGCTCAGGCACGCTACGTTGCAGCCGCAGGAGTGGATCTCGTATTTCCTATCACGTTGGAAATATCCACGGCCTTCCTCCTCCCCATGCCTGGCGCATGGATACATTTTGTCACTGAACATGAACTGCTTCAGGAGCTATTACATGTGGTGCCTAAGCAACGTGTGGAATATTGTCACATATATAACTTGAAGATGTCACAGTAACTAAATGTACCACTGTACAAAGAGATCGATTGAGAGCTTTGCAGATGACGCGAGAATATTTAATTGATTACACATTTTATTCCGTGGAATACCACCTCCACCAAATCTGGACATTAACTCTAAAAAAGGATCGCAGCACATTTGTGAAACTATGCCAGCGATAATTTGCGGGCTTATATGAGAAATAACCTTATCTTTGATCACAAACTGCTTCAGGAGTTACTAAATCCCATTGAATACGTCTAAATAAACTTTCAAAAATATCACTGTACGGTAGTTTGCTTCAATTTTGCAGTGTATACCACCAAACTTGAATACAGATTGTAAAAATATTGCGCCACACTTGTGAAACCTCTCAGTCTTCCTCCACTACTCTGGAATATTTGCGTGCATAGTCAAATTAGGTAAAGTGTTTAACCCTCAATACATTTGCAAATGTTGCTTTAAACAATTTGTTTCAAATACATTGGTATGGAAAACACTGCACTGTCTTCCCAGGTGCACGTGGACCGGAAATACATTACGGTAAAATAGACTCGAAAAAAGAAATACATCGCTAAAATGGATGACCGCAAATACACCGTGTCGAAACTTTGAAGACGACACTGCATCACGCAAAAAAAATGTTAAATATATTATCACGGTAGTTTGCTACGCGAGGCACGGTCGTTACTCGGGACACGCAAGGTGGCAGCATGTTCGTCAGCGGCCGCACCTCGCCACAGAGTGAAGTGCACATCGGAAGTGGGGTTTTTCCGGCTGTATCCGCGAGTGTGCGAAAACCGAAGCCGGCCAGACCTGCACCAACTTCTTGTCCTGCGTGCTGCACTCCTATTGGCTCCCTGAGTAATATATCGGATGGAGGGGGTAGAGGTTATATAAACCCTCGTCGTGGTGCAATCGCTCCCGAGGGTATATATAACCTCTACCCCCTCCATCCGATATATTACTCACCCTCGTCGTGGTGCAATCGCTCTCGCACCCTCGCTCGGCGGGCGCTGGAGACTGCGGACGGAGCGCACAGGCACGTTGCACACGAGGCAGCAGAAGAAGCCGGCGCGCACGCACCTCCACACGCTGACGAACGGACATGGCTGGACGCAGGAAGGGCAGCAAGATTGCGGCCGCGCTGGATCTCCTGGTCGATGCGATCGGGAAGGACCGCGGACGCAGTCGGCGCCACAGGAAGAAGCAGCGCACTGAGCAGCAATGCTTCAAGTGCCAAAGGATGGGGCACATCGCAAAAGTGTGCAGGGGCAATTTAGCGTGTCTGAAGTGTGCTGAGGCACACGACACACGCAACTGCACCAAGCCCCGCGACGCGGCTGCCAAGTGCGTGAATTGCGGCGGTGCCCACGCCGCAAACTCGCGCAGCTGCGCCTACGTGCGGGGCTACAGAAGCAAGATGGCCGCCCCACGCCCTGCAGAGGTACCTGGCGTCGAGACGGACGTCCCACCCCCCATTCCCGCGGGGGTGGTGGACCGTGCCGTCGCGAAGCCGCCACGGACGACGCACTGGCCGCCTTCCACACCGCCCTTGCGGCCGAAAGGGCCGCCATGAGGGAGGAACTCGTGCCTGTTCACCGCCAGCTGCAACAGCTGCGTGAGGAGCTGCGGGTCCTCAGGAAGACGCCTACCCCCACCGCCAGCTCCACTGCGAGTCGGCCAGCGGGAGTCGACGCCTCCACCCAGACGGTGCCACCCGAGCCGCCAGTTGACGTGACGGGCGGCGTAGAGGCACCCATGGACATGGAAGTGGAGCAGCCCGCTCTCCCTCCTGACGGGGAGGTCGAGCCGCGGGCACACGACGAGGAGACGCACACGGAGACACCCCCAGCTGCTGCGGCGGAGACTGAATGCCTGCCACTCCCTACGGAGCACAGCTTGGACCCTGTGCTGCAGCTGTTCGCGTCTATTCGTGACGGGATATACCAGTTCATGGACAACGCCTGTCCAGTCACTCCACCCCACAGCACGAAGACCGCTTCTTCGCAAGCTGAAGAAGCGGCAACAGACGAAGAGCTGCCCCTCCCGCCCCCAGACGAGCGGAGCGTGCAGCCCTTCCTCAAGAAGATCGTGACGTCGCTGAAGGACGGGTCGTACCCTCACGGGGAAAACCCATACCCCTTCACGCCGGCGCACGCGAAGCCACCACTGCCTCACGTACCGTGCGACCTTAAGCTCATGCGGCCCATGTTGGGTGAGGCAGTAACGAAGAAGGAGCTGATTCTGCTCAATAGCCGCCCCATCTTCACCCCTTCGGACTGGGAACACATCTGCCTGGTCACAGAGAAGTGGGTGAAGGAGGAGTTGCGCTCCGGCAGGCGTCAGCCTGCCCCAGAAGACATACCGATACACAACTACTTCGCTAGTCTAAACGCAGCGGGGTAGCCGAGGCCCATCCCAACGAGAGGCCCAAAAAAAAAAAAAAAAAAAAAATACGACAACAGAGGAGTTTATGGAGGAACAGCAGCACTGCTGCTTAGCCTCCACCATCTCCGGACTGAGGAGGTCCGTGATTTTCTAGCGAGCGAGCGAGCAATCGCTCTCATTCTGCCTATATCAGTTCACCTGTGTGGTTGGTTGTGTGCTCATCAGCATTCCCAGTCTTCCTTTTTACGCTTGTGTGCGCTACTCGTATACATTACAACTTGAAACGTTCAGCCAGCGTCAGCGTCAGCAGTGGTAGCAGCAAACGTCTTCACCAGGACAATATACCATGTAAGTTAATTGTTCTCATCATTCAATGTCCCTTTGTAAGTTCCGTAATTTTAGTACCATCACAGCAACTGTTTAGGTCGTAGTCGGTAACATCAACACTACTGAGCTTTTGAAACTCGTTGCTGTAATTTTAGGGTGTGACGAATTTTTATTCTGTAACTGGTATTACTGCCTTTCTTTTCTTATTGTGATTGTAGCCTACGTCCAGTATTAACTGAGTCAGCGCAACAAGAGCGTAAGTGTATATAATTTTTTTTTTATTATTATTTTGTCCGCAGCTCGTGGTCGTGCGGTAGCGTTCTCGCTTCCCACGCCCGGGTTACCGGGTTCGATTCCCGGCGGGGTCAGGGATTTTCTCCGCCTCGTGATGAGTGGGTGTTGTGTGATGTCCTTAGGTTAGTTAGGTTTAAGTAGTTCTAAGTTCTAGGGGACTGATGACCATAAATGTTAAGTCCCATAGTGCTCACAGCCAGCCATTTTTATTATTTTTTTTAAGTATGTCGCTGTTAGAGAAGAGCTTTTTTTTGCTCACGTAATGTATTCTGGTGCTAATGATGAGGTCTGGGAAATGTATACACATTTATATTTCGTAACATGATGCATTCAGTTGTTTGAGACATATTCTTTGCTTTTCTAGGTGTTTCAGTGGATGAGGAAGGAGACATAAGGGCATATGTCGAGGACGAGAGCCAGAAAGTCTTGTAAGTAGAAGAGTACGATTTTCAGATTCAGTGTGTTTCATATATAAGTAACTTCAGTGAACTAGAGAATACGATTTTCTGTCTACATTTCAGTGAGTTAACTAAAATGATTTTTCAGTACGATTTTCTTTGTGTATGTCTGTAACACTTTCAAGAAATAATTACGTTTTATGTCTTATTCTTCTAGGTAGCGTCAGTAAGCAAGATAAATGGCCCCAAGGCGAGGGGGAAATACCAGAGTGGGTACATGAGATAGCGGCTGCTGCAAAGGAAGCTGAAAGGCAGCGTCATCTTGCCCTTTCAGTGAAGGATGAGGAAATACTGGAAAATCCAATTGAACTGCTCGATCCTTGGACCCAGAGTGGAAAGGGTGATTATGATGCAACCATCGTCATTACAGCATATAATTATTATTATTCTGAAATTCTGTTATTTGCTTACTGCATATAATTTTCTTTCAATCCTGAATATTGTACTTAATTTTTTGTATGTTACAGAGGCCCACAGCCGTCGCCAGCACCACAACAGCTGGCTGTGGCGCGAATGCCTAGAGCGGTGGTTGCGAGGGCAGAAATGAGACACGCGCCCGAGCGGCATGCGCGGCCATGCAGAGCACCACTGGCTGCTGCACGAGAGGCGGCAGCAGCAGCAGCAGCAGCAGCATCATCATCAGCTGCGTCCGCTGCAGCGCCTGCCTCCGTACTCTCTGGTGTCCATAGGCGATTCAGTCGGAAGAAGAAGAAGAACAGCAACGATCTCCCAGCTCCCAGCCTGGCGGTGGTGAAGGCCCTTTGTTGCAGCAGCAGCATCGCCGGACACTGTCGCTGCGGCCAGGGTATTCCCACTGGCCATCACTGCCGCCACCTCAATCTACTCTGGCTCTGACTGGTCGCCTCGCCGGCAACGGAAGGTATGTATGCCTCGGCGCATATCCCTGTGCACCTCGCCAGCCGGTGTGGCCGAGCGGTTCTAGGCGCTTCAGTCTGGAACCGCGCTACCGCTACGGTCGCAGGTTCGAATCCTGCCTCGGGCATGGATGTGTGTGATGTCATTAGGTTAGTTAGGTTTAAGTAGTTCTAAGTTCTAGGGGACTGATGACCTCAGAAGTTAAGTCGCATAGTGCTCAGAGCCATTTGAACCATTTGAACCTGTGCACCTCGCCGACTTCATCATCGACAGGGTGGACATCATCATCCTGTAGTAGTAGTAGTAGTAGTAGTAATGATAGTGATAGAGATGATCTGTGGCTAACGACACTTCTCTCTCCCGTACTTTTAGTGAAGGACATCAGGTCAGGGACACCATATCGTAGTTAGAATACTCAGTTATTGCAGACGCCTTTGAGGAGCGAATCTCGTTCACAAGGATTGAGAATCTGGCAGGGGGGTATCGTGACACTGTCGTGTTTCTAGGGCACGGAGCACATCAGTCGCCGAGTGGTTTCGTAAATCCACCTTGAGAGCTATACTGGCCCAGTTTTCCGAGATGGAAGTGAGAGGATCAGCTAAAGCACGCAGCCAGCCATACTCATTTCTATGATCCGGTAAATGGAGGGAGGTTCCAGCTGAATCACGTTCCCTAAGGATATAGCTAATAAGCATTCATGAATTAATGTCGAAAATAGAAAGGATCAGGTTTGTTTTGCATGGTCAATCCTGACTTACGATTAGAGACATCATCCTGAGTATCGTGGTAGGTGATAATATTCGTGGCTGTTATAGCGTTGATGGTATCGAGTTCCCCATCAAGATGCAGGACATACCTAAATTTGAGGTCCAGAATACTGGAATATCAGCTCGTGACCTGGAGAGGAAAAGCAAGTCAGTTGAGCAGGGCAATTAAATTTTTGTCAGCTCCCTCCATTTCTCAAAATTTGCCAGTAACCATAAGATGCATGTAAACATACTGCTCTTCTCTGAAGGTGATATTTATCACTTTCTTTGGATCAAAGACATGCCCCTCCTTCTCGCCTCCCTGATAAATAAGCACAAGAGAAATTGTTTTACCTCAGACAAGTTATTAGCGGCACATTTAGTAAATTGCGCTTCCAAGGACCCGATATATGTTATTATGCCTACTGAGGAAGACAAATTCATAAAGTTTAGAAACGCTCAGCACCAGGATCGATGCCCGCATGTAGTGTACGCCCACTTCGAATGCGTCCTCGCCCCTCTGACCCGCTGTGAGGTGACCCCACGACCTCACATACCAACTTTACAGAAAAACATGTACCATGTGCTACTGCGTACCAAACTGCATCGTCCTATGATTCAAGCCTTAACCTCTACAAGTCTTATGTCAGGGATAATCCTGCGTTTTGGCCGCTCACTGAGCTCGAATAACTTTCGTGGGGGGTTAATAAACTATACAGCGACAATGTTCCGATCACCAAATCGAAGGAGAATGAAGATTTTTACAATAACGCGATTGGCTATCATATTTGTGGGCCACCATTAGATAGAAAAGCGGAAACCCTTGATAGGGACCAATGCCCTCTTACGGGGAAGTTCTGTGGCGCATCTCACAATACGTGCAATTTGAAGTACTGGATACCAAGATATATACCCGTTTTCTTCCATAATTTAAGTGGGTATGACTCTCCCTTTCTAGTTGAGCACTTGGCTGATTTCAGCTTTGTGATAGATCAGGTCAGTGCCCTACCTCAAAGCGTCGAGAAATACATTTCATTATCCAAACGAATGACGTCGAGAATTACGTTCTGCTACCTTGACACACTACGTTTTATGCAGGCGCCACTCCAGAAGCTCCTTCAAACTCTATCTCGGGAGGATATGCCTATCACTTTAGCTGCATTTCCCGGCGAGGAAAAGTTTCAACTTGTGACTAGGAAGGGGTATTTCCAATATTAGTATGTGGATAGTATGGCCAAACTGAACGAAATCAGGCTACCTGACGTAACTGCATTCTTCAGCAACCGTACACGCGATGCCATAACAAATGCAGAGTATGAACAAGCTGTGAATGTCTGGTGGGAATTCAACTAGGAGAGGGAATTCAATTAGGAGAGTACACACGGCTTTACATGGACACAGAGGTGCACTTTCTTGTGAAGTTTTCGAGAAATTCCGGAGTCTATGGATGACAAGATATTCTCTGGATCCCGAGTTTAATTACAAGGCACCTGGGTTGTCTTGGGACACAATTCTCAAAAACGAAGTGCAGCATCGACTTATTGACCAATGTTGACATGCTTCTTTTCTTTGAGCAAGGGATCCGTAGGGGACTTTGCCAATGTGTCCATAGGCATGTGAAGGTAAATAACCTATGGATGGGTGACAGGGTCAGTGCACTGATTCGAGTTACATAATGTCCTTGGATGTAAATAACTTATATGGGCACTCCATGCAGCAATCACTGCCAGTGGTGAGTTTCAATGGGTGCCCGAATAATTCAATTTTCGGCAAAATAGTGGAGAATTTGAGGGAACGATATGAAATTTTTATTAGAACCGAAGTGGATGGGCGTTATGGCGTAAGAAAATGCGTTGTCAGACCAAATTTTAAGCAGGTCACCATATTCGGTAAGACCTTTGTTGCTTTGGAGATAGTGAAGGCTGCAGTAGAATTTAGGAAACCTATTTATGTAGGGATGTGCACACTAGATCTATCCATCCTCCACATGTACTGATTGCATTATGAGTTTCTGAAAACTCATTTCACAGATCTAAAATTATTTTATTAAGATACAGATAGCTTAATCTATTGGGTTAAGAACTGTGATCCATATGAAGTAATGAAGTACCACGGTAATGAATTCGACAAGTCCTCATACACGGCCTATAATCCTTACGTTATTGTGCCACAGAACAAGAAGGTTATCGGTTTTATGAAGGACGAGACGAACGGATTGTCGATTGTGGCGTTTGTAGATCTACAATCAAAAATGTATGCATATCACACATTGGAAGGTGCCACCCAGGGGCGGACTAAGGATGTGTGTTGTAGGCATCGAGAGGCCTCTCCATCAATGACCATTTGCAGTGCCTGTACAGTGGTATTCATAGTGCTGCACCGCAGCCGCCATGTATGGTTTGGTAATCTAGTATTCGATTAATAGGACAGGAGGTGTACACTGTGCTGCAGTTTAAAATCGGCCTGTCGCCTCATGACGGTGAAAGGGTCATATGTGATGACGGACTGAAACTCTCCTATACTCACAGTATTCACTTGTAGCGAGAAAGGGGGTGGAGGACTCTGAGAGTGAGAGAATGTGTGTGTGTGTGTGTGTGTGTGTGTGTGTGTGTGTGTTTGCAGAGTAGCAGTATGACCCTTTTATCATAGTGTAAGTAATTTTGTGTGTGTGTGTGTGTGTGTGTAGTAAATATCTATGTGTACTATATACATGTGTATATACAAACACACGATGTGTGGAAAAAAAGATAAAAAACAAGGGAAAAATGTACACTACCGTTTGTATGGAAATTGCAACACCAAGAAGGAAATGCATGAATTGAATTAATTTAATACCACAGGCTAGGTATATGACAAGTGACAAATGATTACCTTTTCAAATCTGTACATGTCCTTTGAGCCCTACTATTCAGTATGTCATGTGGCCACTATACGTTGCAATTAGAGCTACTATATGCTGTGGCATTCAATCAATAAGGTTTTGAATACGTTCTTGAGGGATTTCCCTCCACGCAGTTTGTATCTGAGCCCACAAGTCCGTGACACCAGCTACTGGAGGACCATGACGCACTAGGTGCCGACCAACCATATCCCGGACATGTTCGATGTGTGACATGTCTGGCGAATGGGCAGGCCAGGGAAGCAATGGTGCCCGTCGGTCTTCGAAGAAGGCCTGTACATTCCTTGCAATATGTGGCCAGGCATTGTCCTGTTGAAATGTGGCCTATGGAGATGCCTGAAGCAGGGGGAGTACCTCAGGCTCCACAATCTCCATTAGGTACCGGTTGCTGTTCGAAGTGCCCGCAATATGTTCAAGTCGAGATCGGCTCTTGTAACCAATGGCGCCCCAAACCATCACACATGGTATTTGTCCGCCATGCCGCTCCGCAATGCAGCCCCCCAGGTTGCACTCACCACAGTACTGCTGGACACATATGCGGCCATCACTGTAGGGAACATTGAAGCAGGGCTCATCCAAGAAGATTACATGTTGCCACTTAGCACCTTAGTGACGGCACTCACATGCCCAAAACAGTTGGAGGAGCTTGTGGTTCGCCGCGCGGGATTAGCCGAGTGGTCTCAGGCGTTGCAGTCATGGTCTGTGTGGCGGGTACCAGCGGAGGTTCGAGTCCTCCCTCGGTGTTTGTCCTTAGGATAATTTAGGTTAAGTAGTGTGTAAGCTTAGGGACTGATGACCTTAGCAGTTAAGTCCCATAAGATTTCACACACATTTGAACATTTTTTTAAGCTTGTGGTTCTGGACGATGGAAGCCGACATAATAGGATGCGTACAACCAGTCCAACCTGCACCAGACAGCGAAAAACCTACAATGCAAACGAGTTCACACCTGTTGCAGAGCTCCAGCGCCGAGCCAATGCTGTGGATGACGCTGTACTGTCCATAATGGCCATATGGGAAAGATGACTGTCATCCCGTGCTGTGGTCATGTTCCGTGGTCCAGTTCCCACTCATAGCTGTGTACGACCTTCCTCTATCCACTGCTTCCACACAGGCATCACTGTCATAGCAGCATGCCCTGTGCGAGCTGAAATGTCACAATATGACAACCCCGTTTCCCAGAGACCGATTATTCTGCCCCTTTCGAGCTCGTTCACATGCGGATATGGCTCCCTATGACATCGATGAGGCATACTGGCACTCACTGTATTGTTTCCACCTTATGTGACAGCCCTGCACCGACTACACTAGGCGCAATGCGGACCCTGTCGGACCGACACGAGAGCGCTCTGCTCGGCCTACGTGTACCCCATCTCGCTGCAAAATGTATCACGTATTGCTTGCACACACGTTGCCACTTCCACCAAGTGTGCTGCTATTCAGGTAATTCCTTCTCGGTGTTGCACTTTTCACAAACGGTGGTGTATATGCACACCATGTGTGTAAAAAAAGTTAAAAAGCATAAACAAAAATATTTATATTTATTAAACCATAACAGAAACAAATATTTGTATATTTATTTATTCATAGGCAACGTATGTGTACCCTGCAAATATATATGTACACACCATGTGTGACTTGAAAATGGAATAGTTTTTAAGATTTCACTTGCCTCTAGCCGTCCAAGTATAATTACAGAATTATTACTATTGTAAAAACCTTTGCTATTGGGGCTGTTGAAATTATATTCTACGTGAACACAGTCCATCAGAATTATTGAAAGACCTATGCTACTGCGACTGTGGAGTTTAGTTGTAGTACTAAAAAAAAAAAGTATCTCCGCATTAGTTTTTATCTTAGATCGACATATATCTCAAAAATTGTAAATATTCTCATCCATTACTACTGAGAAAAAAAGTAATACAAAAATCTTAACCAGTGTTGTAGTATGTAAGTTAAAAGTATCTCTGCATTGGTGTACCAGAGTCAAATTGTACCACAAGAACTATATTGTACCTGAAGAAGCGAATTGTAATCTCAAGAACTGTATTGTATTTGTGTGAACTGAATAAACTAAAAAAATAAACATTTGATACGTGAACCATGAGTGACCCTGCAGACGTCAATACGGTAATCGATTTCTTGCCGGTGTCGTCGACTGTAGCAGTCGCTTCCTGTATTCTCTCCCAGAGCTCTGCTACATCACGTGGTAGAGACGGTACATACACCAGATCTTTAATGTGTCCCCACAGAAAAGAGTCACACGAAATGAGATCTGGTGATTGGGCAGGCCATTTCATGAAACAGCTGTCCCCTTCTGTAGCACAGCCATTCCATGGATGCAGTAGCTCCATGTTTGCGACTTAGCGCTGACTATCGGCATATTACCAGACAACACTGTGGTGGTATTCACGAAAAAAAATTTTCAGGGTTTCTCTTCAACATGACGTATGTATAATATCTGTACAATGATTTTGTTTCTTGTGCAATAAATATTTGAAAGTGTTCCCTGACTTTATGTACACAATGTATGGAAATGAAGTCCCATGCTGCTTGACAGAGCGTAGGGGAACAATACAGCAGACTCGCACTGGCGTACTAGGCAAGGTCCTAATGGAGGTGGTTTGCCATTGCCTTCCTCCGACCGTAATGGGGATGAATGATGATATATATATATATATATATATATATATATATATATATATATATATATATATAGTGTGTAAAGTCACAAATGACAGTTTTTCTGAAGATGAGGGCTATTAAGGAGGTGAAGTTTAAGACCGAGAATAACAAAATATATAGAATGGTTTCATGGAATTATGCCTATCGTGTAGCATGAATTGGGTTATGGGGACAGGAGGCACATGACTGCAACCACTTTCAAAGACATATACCAAACATATCTAAAATTATATCTCCTGTGCTTGAAGAAGACCACAGACATAGTATCTGGACGAAACTGCATATGGTCATAGTGGGAAGAGAGGGATTGTACACATATCATGAGGTAAAAATTCATTTATTTCTCATCCAACTTAAAAGTAATTTTACTTTTTCAAAAGCAGACACAGCAACACTGTTTTGACACATCTTCTTCTTCCTTAGTCGATGGAGAGCAGGACACCCATAGAATTCCAGGTCTTGAATAGCAGCAAACTTGAAGGTTCGACGTATCCGTAAGATCTTCTCCTTTAAAAAATGGTTCAAATGGTTCTGAGCACTATGTGATTTAACATCTGAGGTCATGAGTCTCCTAGAACTTAGAACTACTTAAACCTAACTAACCTAAGGTCATCACACACATCCGTGCCCGAGGCAGGATTCGAACCTGCGACCGTAGCGGTCCCGCGGTTCCAGACTGAAGCACCTAGAACTGCTCGGTCACACCGGCTGGCTCTTCTTGTTTCCCTTCACGTAGATGATGGTATCTCTGTGGTCGAATAATATAAGTGACGTCACCATATCTTTATAGGGTATGCCAGGATCATCCCACTGAATTCTATGGTAGAAATATTTTAACCACTTCGCACTCTCCCATGTTTTAGCACACTTCACATCCTTGAAAGACCTCGGTCATGCAATGTTTGCTGAGAATGTCTCTATTATTCCAGAATCTTCTGTGTATGCTACAAATGCAACATCTTTAAATATGAACTGTCTATGCTCATCATAACGGAAACCCTGAGAGTCTGCAATGATGTTCCCACTCTGCTCTAGGTTGCCACAACACCGGTTCATTTATACAGCACAACACCGGTGAGTGGGCCGTAGTTAATCACACAGCATGTTGGACTAGAGCATACGCTACAGTGGGTTCCAGGAAATTTGCTAAAGATTCAAATTCAACTCGTGCATCTGAATTCTATAGGTTCAGATTTAATTATCTCATTGTGTTTCGAGAAGTCTATTATGATGATCGATGACAGCTACTTGAATTTCCGTGGACTGAGTAGACACCCTCCTCCTTCTTCTTCAGCACTTCCACAGTAAGCACGAAACCTCACATATATGTCATATGCTAGAGTGTATACGATGGATATGTACCGGAATTCAGAACTTTTAAAAGCTTCAAACGCTCCTCATCTGATACACTGATGTGAGGCATTTTCCATATTATCTTCCTGATTGTGATCATATTCACCTCTGGAGCTCCTTGAATGCGTGAGTTATTATTCATTGCACTCTGTACCAGAGTGAGTTCCAGTCCAGCATTCATAATAATCTGCTTCATGTCCTCAAAGTAGCCCATAAGCACTTTTAGAGGTATGCATGCAGTAAATCGTCTGTACTCTCCAACTACTCTATCCACCGTATCGTCTATGATCCATCCCGCATTTTCTAAACCATTCAAATCCGTGGGCGATGAAGAGGTGAATGTTTTAAGAGTTGATGCTACGCCGACACTGCGTGTACAATGGAGCTGAGATCCATTGAGCTCACAGTGTATATCTTGAAACAAGAATGCTTAAGCGTTACGACTAACCTTGGATCCCACTGTAGCTCTGCCTTCGGTTTTCTTGAATGACCCCTCCAAATTTATGAAACTTCTGGATGGAAGGTCGGAGCGTCTTGGTGCTGGATGAGATTGCTAATTTCATTATTCTTGTTAAACGTGGTTGAAGCATAAGGTTTATGCGAGAAGTATTCCTGACGTACAATTAACTCATGATACTCTACTGGACTGGTTATATAGAGTGAGGACGACATTGCCAGGTTTCAAGCCAACTGATCTAAGAAACTTGTAGTTCGCACGTGTTATCAATTTGCGCGAAGTGATGTGCTGTGGATTGCGTGCACTGGTTTTATACTGAGCGCCCATCCTGCCTTAGGTGTAATCGTACAATGATTTCCTCACCACGAAAGTCAAGAAGTTGATTTTTCTGGTCCACAATACGCAGCTGCAAATATTCGAATGTCTGAACTATACCAATATCTGAACTGTCACTGGAAGATATATTGCGTTGGTGGGAGTCTCAACAATCTTATACCCTGTTGCAACTGAGGGGAAGAATCCGTAAACAGTATGAATCACACTGTCGTTGTGACAAGAGTTCGTTGCAACGTTACACTCTCCTCAGATTTTACTGACGTGCAGTATGTCCACAGTCTGATCTGACTTGTAAAATTTACTAAGATCCTTCTTCAAATCCTGTCGTTTTGTGAAACCCAGTAGGCGCCCTATTGAAACTTTCTGGTCAAAGTCAATCGTTGCATCACAGCCCAGTCCTTATTTCAGACTTAAGTTTATTTATGTTTGCACGTAGCTCAATACAGTTAACAGACTCTTTCAAGACTTAGTTTAAATCGTCGATATCGTATGCACCAGGTTCTATTTCCACAATGTCTTTTTCACCGTTAATATCCTGATGCAGTTTGTTGTTAGCTTCGGTGATATTTGGGATGCTGTTGTACGTCTCTAGTGCAGTCAATGCAATACTCCATTGACCAATGCTCAAAAAAATCGGCGGGAAGTAATTTGCATGTCATACGGATAATCGTTCTTGCAAGGACAAAGCGTACGACATTTTGTCTGAACATCGACTGTTCAAGGAATGTTTAAAACTCTTCCTTATATATTCTTCTTCTTCTTCTTCTTTGTAAAGGTCAACAGAAACATGATGCATAGATGTCCGCAGAGGTATGTATTAAAGTCCTGATAGCTCCAAAAATTGCAGAACACACGTCTTCTACGAGTGAAGTGAAGTTGTAGTTCTTCTAGGGGTTGCAGGTCACCAAATGAGTCGAAATAGTAGACTCAAAAAGATCAGTATTTTTGAGTGGCCGAGCTGGTAGGACTGCTAATGGGCTTTTTTTTTTTAATTTAAGAGTAGACTATGCCCTTTCCTGTATGGTTTCAAGTGAAGCCCTTTTCTGATGGCTTCCATTATGTGATTGTATCTTCTTGCTTCTTCTAACTGCGCTTGGAAGTTTTGCGCGTTCTTGTCTGTTCGAGCAATAGTTGCAGCACCATCAGCGAGGGACCCTACCGCCGAGAGAGCGGAGAGGGTTGGGATGAGGAATGGAAGAAAACCACCAGACGTCTTGGGTATTAGTAGACCTCGAAGTGCTTTAACCGATCCCCCTCTTCTTCTCGGACCCTTCTGCTTCAGAGCGTTTTGAGCTGCATACATCGCTGTCAGGATACCCTTCTTAAAACAATTCGGCTTCCCACCATTCTTTCTTCTTGTTCAGTGCACAGCGTGCAGCATTCATAACTCGCTTGAAATTCATCACTCCTAACCCCAACTTAATTTTTCCACGCATCGTTGTATGAACTGCAAGTGCTGCAATGCGTTGACCTATACCGATATCCTTTCTTCTGCGTATCGCCTTACCCTTATCAGCTAAAATCCTATCTGCAATGTGACGACTTGGAAGATCTTTATTTGCAGCGTATGCAGTGTCGTGTTCCGTAAAGCTTCGCCGGGCAGATTTAATCCCCTTATCATCTCGTGCCAAGCGTTTTTGAAGCGTTGTCCCAGGTCCCGGAATGTGTAATTCCACTGGCAGTTCGTCTAGAATACCAGAACCTCCTCTAATGCGTTTCCTAGCACTCATGTTATGCTACTGCAGCGGTTGTGGAGTGCGCACGCCATTAAATAGCAAATCGTTAGCATCGACCCAACTGTTTTGTGCTGCAGGATAATCAAACCTTTTGACTAGCGCTCTATTTCCCTGACGTCTTATGACTCTCTCGACTTGAAGCACATCCGCTTCAGAACTTTTCTGCAACTCCTTGGTGTAGAAGCAACCTCCAGTTTCTTCACCTTTACTATCCTTCAAAATATAAGTTCTACGATTCGTTCTTTGCACCTTTGAGACTGTAAATATCTCTGTTGACCAGTTTGGTAGGTATGATTTGTCAACTGCTGTCTTGTCTTTTGAGATACGTACCAAATCACATACATTAAATTTCTGTTTTAATAAGATAGTACACCATATCCATGAGACCATTACTATGAACATCGATTGGTCTAATTTTTACTGTGCTATGTTTGGTTCCGTTATACTGAGCAATTATTTCTGGGAGGATATCTGTCCATTTGTTTGATCCACGAAGATTAAAACGCATCCACATTTGATCTTTTAATGTTCTGTTCAGACGTTCCATGATGTTCGCCTCCAGGTGGGTGAAATACCTATTGTAAAACTCTCCACCGCGATCTGTTTGGCGGTTGTCCGGACATCGATTCGTCCTTGTCTGCAGCAAACGCTCGAAAACATCCGCAACATTTCTCTCCGTTATTGTTTTAACAGGTAATGCCTAGGCCAGTTTGGATTATGTATCAATAACCATTAAAATATACTTGACTCCATTATTCTCAAGTGGATATTCCCTTATATCTACAAGATCAGCCTGCCATAAGTCATCCAAACCTTTAATCATAATATGTCTACGAGGGCATGTTTTGCTTGCTGGTTTGTGCATTTCCGGAACTATTGTCTACATCTACATTGATACTCCGCAAGCCACCCAACGGTGTGTGGCGGAGGGCACTTTACGTGCCACTGTCATTACCTCCCTTTCCTGTTCCAGTCGCGTATGGTTCGCGGGAAGAACGACTGTCTGAAAGCCTCCGTGCGCGCTCTAATCTCTCTAATTTTACATTCGTGATCTCCTCGGGAGGTATAAGTAGGGGGAAGCAATATATTCGATACCTCATCCAGAAACGCACCCTCTCGAAACCTGGCGAGCAAGCTACACCGCGATGCAGAGCGCCTCTCTTGCAGAGTCTGCCACTTGAGTTTGTAAAACATCTCCGTAACGCTATCACGGTTACCAAGTAACCCTGTGACGAAACGCGCCGCTCTTCTTTGGATCTTTTCTATCTCCTCCGTCAACCCGATCTGGTACGGATCCCACACTGATGAGCAATACTCAAGTATAGGCCGAACGAGTGCTTCTTCTCTGTATTTATTCGATGATACTTCTCTCCCTGAGCTCAGAGATTATTGAAACAACCTCATTTGAATTTGTCGTTTGACTAGGCCTCCCGTCGGGTAGACCGTTCGCCAGGTGCAAGTCTTTCGATTTGACACCACTTCGGCAACTTGCGCGTCGGTGGGGATGAAATGGTGATGATTAGGACAACACAACACCCAGTCCCCGAGTGGAGAAAAATCTCCGACCCAGCCGGGAATCGAACCCGGGCCCTTAGGATTGACATTCTGTCGCGCTGATCACCCAGCGACCGGGGGTGGACACCTCATTTGAGGTGTATTACCTGCAGCAGCTGATACCATGAGCAGACATAGTCGATCTATTAGCTCGTTGGGGTCGTCATATATACTGCGGAATTCCATTGTTCACTGTTTTATGCTCGGCGCCAATACCATCGCCGCTGCTGCTGCTGTTGTGGTTTTCACCATCAAGTATTGGTTTTATAATGGTTTTATATTCCTGTTGCTCTGGCTTTTTGCGATCTTATGTACACCAGGCAAATGCAGTATTTCACGGTACATTTCCCTATCATCAACTGCATAATTAATGGGTTTTTTCGAGAGCCTTAGGAAAATAAGGTTCATTAAGCCAGGTATTCTCTCAAACTGGCTATCACCAATCTGTATTGTGTCATCAGTCACATTTATAGGTTACGTACCCAGAAAGTACAGTCTCTCCTTGCTGACGCCGAATGTCCTATCTATCTGGGCAGGGACGTAACGGATAATGAATTCGTCAATAGCAACACCATCGCTATCGTCTGGTTTTGTTTTTGCTGAGAGCTGCCTGAGAGATTCAGTAACTGGCTTAAAGGTTCTCTCAGTGTTTGTTGTCGATACATATGCTCTAACCTTAGCAACTGTAATTTCTCCCGACCGGCTATCCGCTCATGAATGATTTTCTGCTTCGTTCACATCTCGGTGTATGCTAATCAGATGTCTCTGCAGCGTGAGGCTTTATATATCCGCTCTTCTTCTTATTATTATGTGCCTGCTCCCCCCTCTCAACAACAAGGGCCCCTACATCTACTTTCCACTTAATCTCCTCGACGTTTTCAGTTAAGCCAGTTACTTTCTTACCGATTTCATTATCTAACTCATTTAATGCGTTGGTCATTCTCAGAAGAGCCTGGTAATACGTCTCTAACTCCCTGCGCATACCTCCAACTTTTTGCGCGATAACCCGAATTTTCGCATCCATGTACAAGCGAATGTTCTGTCTATGAATACCCATTCTCTCGGGTTGAAAGCTAGACACGCGCTCGAATTTGTCCATGGCGCAGCGTATACTGATGCACTCACCTCTCTTACCGGGCTATATATATACAGGAACTCTTGAAAGTATCACCTGTACCTACCATCATTCAGTTTTCTTGTTTTATCAATAACGAGAAATATAATGAAGTTTGTGTCATCCTTAACTAACTGTTTCGGGATTCTGGAACATGTTTGGCTTAGATAAAATACATCGGCACCCAGATGACGACCGAAACAGAAATATTTTCGAATTTCTTCTTGGTTTTCCACAGAAACATCGTCAGATATGAAGACAGTGTTTGGCTTTACTTTTTTCGGGTGGGGGATATCACCGCTTTCACTGAATGTCGTGTATGAAACGCCTTTTGCACCGCGCAATAGTTCCTGTAATAGCTGATAATTGGGCTGAAACAGTGTTTTAGAAAATACCCAGACATGCTCAAATCGGACTCCAGCTTCGTGTTAGCAACGTGATGAGGACATTAGTCTCGCCACAATTTGATGGACCTACAATAACTGCTCATATATTATGAAGAAGGAGTATTCCATTCTTCTTCAGGCCTTCTTTTACATCTTCACAGGACCAGTCACCAACAACAAAGTGCTTCGGACGAGATTGTTTCACCCACCCCACCATGATACCGACAACATCAGGTACTGAAAAGTAGTGGGCATACAAAGAAAGATGTACTTAATGAGGACGGTAAAAGTGTGTGTAGCCACTATAGCTCCATCACTTAACCAACTGAGCTATATTGACTACACAGAGAATTCAGCTATGTACTTAGCCTTGAAGAGTAACTTCATCATTCATTTTGACAATGACTGGCGGGGGAGATGTTTGAGTCAGTTGTCTGCTGCTGCATGATTATAGGCGCCACATTGAAAAATGTTATTAATAAGTGTTATACTTGCACTATAATGAGAGAGGTATGAAATAAAACACAAACTCAGCTTGAAATTATATATACTCATTATTTATGTAAATATCGATCATCGGAAGCAATATTTCAAAAAAATTATCAGACTCTCTCTTTATCTTCTTCTTTGCACCTGTACAGTATTTCCCAAATAAAGCTTTTTGATATACAATAAAATCTGCACGTATCTCCTTCAGACCAATAGGTACCCCACAATTCTCTGGTTTTTCACACACACATCTAACCTGTTCCTCGTTTGGCTCTGCATTCATGTGCAAACAAAGTTACTACTCCAAATCATCAACATGTACGCTGTGCACATTTAGAAAGTTTACATCATTCTACGTATATGGAGTCTGTGCTCGGCAACCAACGATTCAGTCTCTCCAATAGAGGGTGTAGTGCAGTATCCACACCATACAAGTTCATAACTGAGGCATGACTTACATTAATAATCTTGTAACCCTATTTCACACATAGTGCAGAGTGATCACACACTGTTGTAACAGATAGTGGCACACCAGTAAGGTGAGTGTCCAGTGTGTGTGTGGGGGGGATTACGATTTGGATAATATCCTGTAGTCATCTGCTGACTGATGTAGCGCTCTGCACGACATATTTTGTCCCAGTTGAATTCAGAAATAGGCACTTTAACACCCTTTGATGCATTTTCAAGTTCAGTTCTCACACGCAAGCCCCAGTCCTGATGTGTTTCTATACCCACATTTACACGTTTTGTTCCGCTAGGAGTTAAATTGTATGTAGAACTGAAAAGCGTGGGCGCACTTGGTACCTTCTTATCTACAGCATCTGCACTCTGTCCCTGCACTAGCACAGGGATGTTCTGCTGGGATGAGTCGTATGTCGGTGACCAGTACTGTCCTCCATCTTGCTTTTGTGTAAGATCACCAGCAGCATTCAAGGTGATGGGAGCAGACAGCACGTCCTCATCACAAAAATCTTTGAGTGGGACAGACAATAACAGCTCTGTGTCCGGCTCCAGGAAGTGGGTTATGTGTGCTACGGGGTCCCACTTGGTCGTTACAGGTTTGGACATGCTGGAGGTTGTTGTTGTCTAAGGTCCAGAGGTCAGAGCAAGTCTCGACAAGATAGCAGCTGAGGTTGCTGCAGGTCTGGATGCAGCAGAGGTCGCTCGCCCCTGCAGGCTTCGCCATGTCAAAGGCTACTACTGAACAAATAGGAGGAGGAAGCATTACATACAGACCAAGATACGAGAACAACCAAAATAATAACAATAATAATAATAATAATAATGCTAACTACAGAGAAAGATGTAATATGGGATACTTATTTTTCCATCTCTTCCTGCTGTGCAGGGCTGTGCTGGATCTCGTCTGTTGCTGACACTCCATGGTACTTTTTCTTCTTCTTCTTCTTCTTCTTCTCCTTCTGCTGCTGCTGCTGCTGCTGGCTGACTGAGGCCACACAGCTACTGAGCCTGCCCTATATCCCCTCCAATGATGTCACCAGATACTGCCCTCCTATTGGCCGAAGCCTACCACGTGACTGGATTCAGGGCTCCTAGTGGTTCCCACCCCGTTTTTCTGGACCGCCATCTTGGACTAAGTCACGGGAGGGGGAAGGACCAAAAAAATACCCTAGTAGCGCTGTTGTGAACTAGGCCTGTTGGTCTCCTTTGTGGAATAGGGCAAAGTTGATGTGGGATGTTAGACAATTTCAAAAAAAGGTAGGCAGTTCCAGTACAAGCATCTATCTGCAAATGTTAGACACTTTCAAAAAAAGGTAGGCAGTTCCAGCGCAAGCATCTATCTGCATGAGTACTGATATGCGTGTTCATGCCATCTTGCTGCATTGCCATTATTTGTCGAAAAGTATTCGCCACATGCTCGTCCATTATCTTTTCTTTCCACTCATTGTGCAGGAGGATATAGTCCTCAGCTGTGTGCTTGCATGTAGTACACTTATTAAATTCATCACTGCTCATTACCAGCATTTCCTCAATTGTACACAAGGATGCTTGCACTGGAGTGGGTGAATCTCTTGGCTCTTGCACTTTGCAAGACTGACTGGACTTTTATTGAATGGTCTACAGTTATAGCACACACATTTATCAGCATGAGTTGCAAAGTGTAACTTAGCTCCATCCTGCTGCATCTTCATTATTTGATGAAGCATATTCGTCTTCACCAAACATTATTGCTATTAACACAGTCCCCAGATGCTTGGTTACAGCCAATATACTCATTAAACTCCTCCTTCTCTAGCACAGACATCCCATCTATTGAACACAGTAAACTATTACGTCTGTTCTGCCATTCCAGCAGCTAGACACAGACTGAGACCCTTTCCCACCATTTTACTCAGACCATCATCTTGAATTACATCACGAGTGGGGAGAGGGAGATGGCCAACAGTGTCCTCTCTTGGTGGTGTTGTGAACTAGGCCAGTTTGACTCTGGACCTTATGGTGAACACTCTGGATGGCGCTACTGTCTATGACAACTCTAACTGTTTAAATAAACAATGCATACAAAATAAAGAGTTACATCCATCCTATCCAGCAGCCTAGCACAGACTGTGTCTTTTTCCCACCAGATTCCAGATGGGGGCGGAAGGGAAGGGGGAAGGGGATGGGGGAGGGTAAGGGGTTAGGTTACTGCAATGTGACCACATCTATGGCTGCAATCTTGGATCTGCCATCTTGAATAAATTTGGCAACAAGGCAATGTGAGGTAGCACTCAGTTTGTCCCACCACTCCCAATATCGTGTCAGTCTTCCTTTGGCCCAGCATAGTGCAGCAACTCGATGTAGCATGGACTCAACAAGTCGCTGGAATCCCCTGCAGAAATATTGAGCCATGCTGTCTGTATAGCTGCCCATAAGTGTTGCTGGTTCAGGATTTTATGCACGAACTGACCACCCAGTTATGTCCCATAAATGTTCCATGGGATTCTTGTTGAGTGGTCTGGGTGGCCAGATCATTCTCCCGATATGTAAAGAACCAATTGTGAACAATCGTGCTCCATTGACATGGCACACTGTCACCCACAAAAATTCCATCGTTGCAAGGGAACCTGAAGTCCGTGAATGGCTGAAAATGGTCTCCAATTAGCTGAACATAACAAACGAACCTAGTCCATTCCACAGAAACACTACCGACATAATTATGGACTCACGACCATTTTAAACAGCACTTTGTCAACAACTTGGGTCCTTGGATTCGTGGGATCTGCGCCACACTTGAATCCTACCATCAGCTCTTACGAACTGAAATCGGGACTCATCTGACCGGGACACGGTTTCCCAGTCGCCTAGGGTCCAACTGATGTGGTCACGAGCCCAGGAGAGCCGCTGGTAGGCGACGTCTTGCTGTTAGCAAAGACACTCGTGTCGGTCGTCTCCTGCCATAGCTCATTAACGTCACACTTCGCCGCACTATCCTAACAGATACGTTCGTCGTACGTCCCACATTGATTTCTGCTGTTATTTCAGGCAGTATGGCTTGTATGTGAGCACTGACAACTCAACGCAGGCACCGCAGCTCTTGGTCGTTAAGTGAAAGCTGTCGGCCACTGCGTTGTCCCTGGTGAGAGGCAAGGCTTGACATGTGGAATTCTTGGCACACACTTCACACTGTGGATCTCGGAATACTGAATTCCATAACGATTTCCGAAATGGAATGTCTCATATGTCTAGCTCCAACTACTGTTTCGTATTCAAAGTCTGTTAATTCCCGCGGCCATAAGCACGTCGAAAATCTTTTCCCATGAATCAGCTGAGTACAAATGACAGCTCTGCCAATGCACTAACCTTTTATAACTTTTGTACGTGACACTACCGCCATCTACGTATGTGCTTATCGCTATCACATGACTTTTTCCATAGAAGTGTATTTGTGTCGTAGATGCGCATGGAATGACAGGCATAGACAAGCTGAAAACTGTTCTGAATACATCCTTTCTGCTAGGAAAAAGAGCTAAGGGTTTTATCTTTCCCTCCTTATGTGAAGATAACAGGTTGTGATGACGACCTATTTCTTTTTAAGCTTCTCCTATCGCTTTGAAGAGTTATTCTTCGCCATCTTGCAGGTAGTAATATTCATAATCTTAGCCAGAACTTCTTTGTCTAGGATGTCGCAGGAGGAGCGGGAATCGGGCGTTCCACATGCTAGCTAATATTCTCCTTACCTGTGGCTGAGAAAAGTGGTTCACCGAGAAATTCCTGCTTGTGTTGGAGAAGCACGCTATGAACGCGTCAAAAGGTGCGTATATGTTAATTATAGCCCACAAGGTGCCTTCCATGTACGGTTTACTAGTGTCTATTGTGTAGAATCACATTTATTAATTTTTAAATTGCCGCCGAATTGTTCTCAATAAAACAGCTACCAACTACAGAATAAAGAAAGTAAGTATATTTCAGGAGGTAGTCTGTTGGAGACAACGCAATTAGTATTGTGTCAATGTATGATTTTGTATTTATTGTTGGAAACTCAAGACTAGGAAAATCCTCTACTGAATTCGACAGTAAAGATTTCGGTTCTGTTATTTCAGCAACGTTTCATGACAAATAGTAAATTTGTGTTATTTCACATTGTCGGAGACATAAATGAAAATTTGATGAAGGGGCCTTCTATGGGATAATTAATGTAAGTAGTTAACAATGAAGACAATAAGAATCTTGGGAAAGTAGATTTCACCGAGAAATCTTTGCGCTAGGTTAATCAAAAAAAAGGAAAAAAGTCTTTGCGAATATTGGCTATGACCATGAATACAACGAAGGAATCGTCTTTCTAAACACGACCAAAATTAATTACATTCAGAATTCCAGAGCAAGCGCGATGCGATGAAAAGTGAAATTACTGAAGTCAGAAATAGTACAATGTTATTATGTACAGGGTCTAACAGTACTTTGCGATCTCTCAAGTGAAAGTAGTTCACTCTAAACTTCTTCCTCTCTCATTCAAAACAGCCCATATGTCTCCAGTTAAAGCTACGGACAGATCATTGTTTACGCCTGAGAGATCCTGAATTCACGACCCAGTAGGGGCATTTTCCAAAACTTTTGATGTGTTCTTCGCGCAGGTCACTTATAACCCGAGATTGCGCTTCATATAATGATTTCGACTTCCAGAAATGTCGTTTTCACATTTTGATCACTTGCGCTAAATCTTGGATCGGTCTGCGCTCTAGGGTTTCAGGTGTGATGTTTCACATCTTGCAGCTGCCAGTTATGCAGCGTCCAAGCCTCAGAGATCTCTCGTAAACACGCCATGGGATACGATTTTGTCGTACCCCGTACACAGAATTTAATATTGCATTGTATGTCGGCTTCTCAATGCATATTAAAGACAATAGATATACTGCTGTTAGAATCTGTGTACAAGCTGAATATCTGCAATAGTAAAAGACATTGTGGTGAACACGTTCTTCGAGAGTGATTTTTCGCCAGATAAAATTTCGAAAAACCATGATACGAGTATAACGACAGGAGATTAGTCTTATTCAGCCATCAAATGTGTCAGCTGCGCGACAAGTCGGTGCAAACTGATGCAGCATTCAGTATTGGTTGTCATTCACCTGCTGTTGTACTGGACAAATAAACCATCTGTAGTTTTAACACTATCTCTACGACAGTGAAAATTTTCACCACCATAAATAGTAATCAGTATCCACACTTACAAGACTCGGCCTTTAAAAATTTGGTGCATTTGTGTGCAAGCCACATAGTCTAATTTGTAAATATTCTGTGGGAAGAGTTCACAGAATTTTATGGAAAAGGTTTTCCATATTTCCTCATCGACTGAATTAGGACAGCAGGGTCAGTTCAATCCCAGGAACAAGAGGGATAGGCGACCAACACATCCAGTCATATGGTAACTCTGTATCTGATAAGCAGTAGGTTATCAGAGCCAATTCAAGTGCAGGTCACTTCTGGTGTTATATATCTAGTTTCAGATTACACATTTCTATTACATATATTCAAAGGCACCCCCACTCCCCTCCCTCTTGGCAATTGTACAAGGACATCCAGGAGAATCTCCACACTACACACACACCTTAGGAAATATTGCCAGGTATATTCAAGGTCATGATGTAACAAGATACCATTCACATGATATAAATCGGCAGGAAACCCATGGATAGATTGGAGCACATTAAAGTGATTGGAAACATCCCCCCCTCCCCCCTGCCACGAACATGGATCAATACAACTCAAGTTCCCCCTTGAAATTGTCATCCATTGTAACTACAGTAGTTCAACTGCGTAGGCCTCTTCATTCAAAGTCTGTGCATAAGAGGTTCAGGTATGTGATAAACAAATTACTACTAACAATAAAATGATAATGATATAACAAATTAACTAATGGTTTATTGTTAACAATTCCTTCTTTGCAATGAATTTTTTCAATAATTTTTGTTGTTATTTTTAAAAAAAAATTCTCTGTTTACAAAGCTATTTGTTTCTGATGACATGCACAGGAATTTTTTCACCAAAGAAATTTTTAACTATAACAATAATTTACAAAAGCTATTTTTCAGATTTTTGGTTGGTGTGTTTACTCAGCCATTTTTTTTCGTATTTGTACACTAATGAGTCAAAACATTATGACCACCTTCTTAATAGCTTGTCTGTCCATCTTTGGAACTAAATACATCACTGATTCTGCATATCAGGGCTCCACCAGTTTGTTGGTAGGTTTTTGGAGGTATGTGGCACTTAGATGTCTTCACACATGTCTTATAATTGGTGTAAATAATGGGCCACTGATTTGCATAGGCGGTGATGGCACCCGATAGCGACTGTGATGGGTTCCATAGGAATAACTCAGGCGAATCTGGTCACTGAGACATCAATGTGAGTTCACTATAAAGCTCCTCAAACCACTGTAACACGTTTCAGACTTCAAGACAATTATGTTGCTGAAAGATGAGATCAGCATCGGGGAAGACATCAAGCATGAAGTGAGTGCAGCTGACTCACAGCTGTCAGCATGTCTTTGATTACTACCATAGGTCCCATGCAAGCACAGGAGAATGTCTCTATAACATTACTCCCACCAAACTGCACCCCTGGCGTGGTGCACATTTGGAGCCTCCAATCACCTTGATGCCGGCGTTTATGGAGACGACTGTCGACCTAGTGTAGCAAAAATGTGTTTCATCCGAACAGCCGACACGTTTCCATGGATCGATGGTCGGATCCCGATGATCCCATGTCCATGCAGTCGCAATTGACGATGACGTTGGGTCAACATGTGAACACGAAGGGGTGGTCTGCTGCAGAGCTCCATGTCCAACAATGTACGATGAACGGTGTGCCCCAAAACACTGGTGCATGAACCACCGTTGTTCTCTTTCCGCAGAGATGTCACAGACCACGATATACCCTACTTTACAGAGCAGACAAGCCTCCAAACGCCACGATCTTTGTCGTGGACGTCCAACCATTTAGCACCTAGTGGTAGTTTCATTGTCCTTGCACCTCCTTCCGTAGATGCTCACAACAGTAGCATGTGAACATATGGCCATTTCCGCCATTTTAGAAGTACTCGTTCACAGGCTCTGGGTAATAATATTCTGCTCTTTGCCAAAGCCGCTTATCTCAAAGGATTTCCCCATTTGCAGCCCATATCTTTGCTAGGGTGATCCCTCGTCCATGCCTGCTCGACTTACATACTTTTGTTACCATGTTATGTGCCTGCAACGCCACTAGACGGAATCCAATGTCATGGTTGACAGTGATCATAATGTTTTGGCTTATCAGTGTATATACATGTCCGCCTGGTAGCTGAGTGGTCAGCGTGACAGACTGTCAATCCTAAGGTCCCGGGTTCGATTCCCGGCTGGGGCGGAAATTTTCTCCGCTCAGGGACTGGGTGTTGTGTTGTCCTAATCATCATCATTTCATCCCCATCGACGTGCAGGTCGCCGAAGTGGCGTCAAATCGAAAGACCTGCACCAGGCGACCGGTCTACCCGACGGGAGGCCCTAGCCACACGACATTTCATTTCATTTCAGTGTATATACATTGGTTTTATTTACAAAGTAAATTTTTTATGGTGACTTATGACTATCAAGAACATTTACTCACAGTAAAACTAGTACAGAGAAGAAGAACTTAAATACTACATCTCCTATTTTGTTTCTATGAACTCTTGTTATTCTTTTATACAATACTTACCCTTTTTCCTGATCATTCTGTATACAGTATTACATTTTAATTATTTCTTTCTGATCATTTTTTTCTGTATACAGTATATAGGAAAACGGAGCTACCAACAGTAGGTGAAGAAAAACCAACACACACACACCACACACACACACACACACACACACACACAAATATACAGAATACTTACACATGCGTGTGAATGTATAGTGGTCACACTAAGTATACACACACCTAGTGTTCAGTCAGGCATGCATATGCTCACGCACACACACACACACACACACAGACACACACACACACACACACACACACACACACACACACAACTTTGACTAGTGGTTCATTCTGTACGCACATCCACTATTTACAAATAAATTAACCAGGCACTCCTAGCAAATTAACAATGTAAGTGTAGACCGATGTGGCTTGATTTAAAAAAAAAATAGTATCGGCAGCAACTGAGAGATTTATATGAAATAAATAACCCAACGACGGAGCTGATCCCTCTTGGTACACAAAACGGGTCTGAAAACCGTTGCAGAAACAACAAAGAATGCATGCCAAATTTAAACGAACCCAAAATCGCCAACATTGTCGATCTTTTGCAGAAGCTCGAAATTTAGCATAGACATTAATGAAGATGCTTATAATAGTTTTCACAACGAAACTTTGTGTCGAATCCTGGCAAAAAAATCTAAAGACATTCTTGTTGTATGTAAAATATGCTATCAGCAAGACACAATGCCCCCCCAGGGGGCCCACAGTCCTTTTGTGGGTACATGTGTGGCGCGCACGGGGCCCTGAGCTATTGCAGTCTCCTTTCCTTTTCTTTCCAGGCTGCATTACCATCCCTGTTCTTCTCCCTCCCTATCCTTGCTCCTTTGTCCCTACTCCCTCTTTTCCCTCTTAGTGCGCTTCTTTATGTCGACCTGGCTATCACCCTGCCTTTTTTTGGGTATGTGATATTGTTTAGTTTGCTGTTTCCATCTCCTTTTCGGCGTTTTTGGTCCCCTTGGGGTTTGACCTGCATTTTCAAAATTTTCCATTCAGTGTGAGCCATTTGGGGATGAACTCCCTGCCTAGCTTCCATGGTGCAGGTTCCTCTCCCCCTCCCCTCCCCTTTCCCTTTGCACCCTGCCCCCCTCCTGCTAGGTCACCAGTATGGTACCCTGCCTGTGTGTTGGCGCTGTTAAGTACCCACTTGGCTGAGCCCCCTGAAACCACAGGGATCACACTGCTAGCCGGCCGAAGTGGCCGTGCGGTTAAAGGCGCTGCAGTCTGCAACCGCAAGACCGCTACGGTCGCAGGTTCGAATCCTGCCTCGGGCATGGATGTTTGTGATGTCCTTAGGTTAGTTAGGTTTAACTAGTTCTAAGTTCTAGGGGACTAATGACCTCAGCAGTTGAGTCCCATAGTGCTCAGAGCCATTTGAACCACACTGCTAGTACCTGAGCTGTTAACGCCCCATGTATGCCCAGGAGTCAATGCTCATCACTTTGGGGCCCAGAGCTCCTAGTAATGGCCGCCATGCCAGACGGCTCTTGCTGTGGCTGGGTGGCGCCCACAGGGCGAGCCCCTGATTGGAATGGGTGGTACTGGGGCGGACGTCTTGCGCTTCATCATCCTGGCCATTCTGTGGCCGTCTCTAAGAGTGGTAGCAGACGTTACACTCCTTCCGATCCTTCGACTTCACCCTCCCTGGCCACCCCCTGGGAGGAGGGTCAAGCTCGCTGGCTTGGGTTGAAACCTTTCCCTCGGTACCTGGTTTGTACCAGGACAGATGGCGGAAGTTTTGCTACGACGAAGCCTTTGTTTTTCGTGGAGACGATTGAAGATAAGTATGGCGAAGTGTAATCGATGAGTAAAATGTGGTCCAGTGCTTTGCTCATCAAGACATCTTCTGCTGCCCAATTTGACGCCCTGCGTGCCTGTGACCATCTCAGTGATGTCCCAGTCTCTGTCATGCCCTCCAATATTTAAACTAGGTACAGGGCACTATTTTCCACAGAGATCTTCTTGTGCAAACTGACGAGAAGCTCTGTGCGAACCTCGAGAGGCGAGGGGTTCGTTTTATCCGCCATGTGCAGCGAGGCCCTCCAACAACAGCTGATATCTTATGTGCTCTGCATTCGCTGCACCCCAAAGCACCCTAATTATGGTCTCCTTTATCCAGACACTGAGATCACCCTGCCGCAGTGGCGGCCACGATGTGGGTTTACCATGGCTGTCCGCATTCAATCGCTCTTTTCTGAGCTCCAGCAATTTCCTTTACCACCTCTCTTCTCCGGTCATGCACATACCTCTCCATGGTGAATCTCTCGGCCGCAGATCTGTCTTGATCTCTCAATCTATTCAAAGGATCCTGTCCCTCTGATGGCTCTTCGCCACCAGTTCTCCTGTTTCCTCAGTTCGTTTTTCAGGGTTCAGAAGTGATCTACACTGATGGCTCCATGGTTGCTGGCTGTACTGGTTTGGCTTACACCTAAGCACGATGCACGGAACTTCGTTCCTTGCCAGATGGCTGTAGTATTTTTACTGCAGAATTGGTAGCCATCTTGCGTGCATTGGACCATATCCGCTCCTGCTCAGGACTATCCTTCACTATCTATAGTGACTCATGGAGCGGTTTGCATGCTATCGGCTAGTGCTTTCCTCACCACCCATTGGTCATCACTATCCAGGACTCCCTTTCTCTCCTTGTTCAATGTCGATGTTCAGTGGTTTTCATTTGGACCCCAGGACATGTTGGGATTCCTGGCAATGAACTTGCCAATCAACTGGCTAAATTAGCTACTACCAGGTCATCTCTTGCTATTGGCATTCCGGAAATAGATCTTCGCTTGGCATTACATCGTCAGGTTTTGGGGCTTTGGGATGCAGAATGGCACACTCTTTCTTCGCCAAACAAGCTCAGGGCAATTAAGGATTCTACAACTCCGTGGCGGTCCTCCTTACAGGTCTCTCATAAGGCCCCTGTCGTCCTACGCCAGCTCCGCACCGGCTGTACTTTTTTTGACTCTGTTATCTCCTCCTTTGTGAGGACCCCCCTCTCTGTCATTGTGGATTGATGTTGACTGTGGCTCACATCTTACTGGAGTGCCCCAACATAGCCACCCTGCAACAGACTTTTAGCTTTCCAGACTCGCTACCCCTGGTGTTGGCTGACAATGCCTCAGCGGCGGATCTCGTTTTACGTTTTATTCGTGATGGGTGTTTTTATTGCTTTATTTAAAGGAGGGACCTTCCACCTTATCGGTGAGTGGAGGGGATGGCAGGCCCTCTTGCTCCCCCCTTTCGCCCCGACTGGATTGGCTTCAACTGGTCTTGGTGGTTCACCCTGGCCCTCTGCCTTCCAACTCCTTTCCTTATGGGTTCTGTTATGTCTTGAGCATCTCTCTTGTCTCCTGTGCTTCTTCCTTCCCACTCCTGTCATTAGTCACTTCCTTTCCCTCACCCCTTCTCCCGCCCTTTTCCTTACTTCCCTGTCATTAATTTATCATTTTATGGACATTGTAGTTACCTCTTCTAATGTGGGATTTTGTTGGTTTTAGTTAGTCTAAGGTCAGAGGGACTGATGACCGCGTAGTTTGGTCACTTCTCCACGCAGCCAACTAACCAAGACACAATGTATGCCTTCTCTGCGTGATAGCAATGGAAATACTATCGACTATAGTACTGCTAAAGCAGAGTTACTGAACACAGCCTTCCAAAATTCCTTCACCAAAGAAGATGAAGTAAGTGTTCTAGAATTCGAATCAAGAACAACTGCCGACTTGAGTAACTTAAAAGCAGATATTCTCGAAGCAGTGAAGTAAGTTAAACCACTTAATAAAAGCATGTCTTCCAGTTCAGACTGTATACAAATTAGGTTCCTTTCAGAATATGCTGATGGAATAGCTCCATACTTAACAATCAAATACAACTGCTCGACAGACGAAAAATCTGTACCCAAAGACTGGAAAGCAGCACATGTCACACCAATATTCAAGAAAGATAGTAGGAGTAATCCATTAAATCGCAGGCCCAGACGATAAACTTCGAGTTCCAGCATGATTTTGAAACGTATATTGTGTTCGAAGATTACGAATTATCTATAAGGGAACGGTCTATTGATACTCAGTCAACACGGATTTAAAAAACATCTCACAGGGTCCTCGCCAATGTATGATTCACATTTGTAGTGACTGGAGTCACATGAGTGCACAACTTGATACAACGCCACATATGGCACGTGCCGTTCTGTGAAACTAGTATGGGAGGCATGGGGTCGCCTTCACAATGCGCTACACAAGCTAGGAGGTACTCAGATTCGGCGTACACAATGAAGGGACATCACTCATGGTCGTGGCCATTGTTAAACTTTAAACATTTTTTATCCTGGGTAGGCATTTTCTTGTGTACTGGTTCCTGGCTCGAGCAGTGGCTTCAAGATACTTACTCTTTGGTAAAGAGTTGAGGCATCTATGTGAAAAATACCATTTATGTTCTTTTTTTTGGTGGGAAGTAGGCAGGACATGCTTTTGATCCACACATACTGTTGCTTTTCGCCAATGGAGTATAGCAACAAATCTACATGTGTGGAGCACTGACCAGCTAACTTTCAAAAGTAGAGGGGTTCAACTAGTTTTTCGCTTAGCTCATTTGTTCTGTGCAGTGTGCTCATGATCATTTTCTGGCTTGCTATCATTAACATCTAGGGTATATACGTGAATTGAATAATCAGTGTCCTGCCTCTCAGACTTTGGTAGGTTCTGTGGTGTTATGGGGAACGAGATGCCTTTGAAATTATAACGCTCATGGACATCAGATGTTTGGGATTTTCTTCTAAGCTGGGCATGTTTCGAGTACTTTCTGTCGCTAGTCAGAAGTTACCATGCAAAGCAACATTTATACTTCGCATCTAGATTTTTGACATTAATACAAACATGTTTACCGGCAATATCTTCCAGAAGAGGGATGAGATTTGATCTCCCATTAAGTGGATCACAGACCGCCGAGTATATATCAAGGTGGAGTACATGGCTGAAAGCCTTACCCAACCATCTTTCGTGTATTTCGGAAAAATGGCGTCGTATGATACTCTTGACGAAAGTTGCATAGTATTGCAAATGATTCGTCCTGTGACATCATGCAAGTTCTTCCCAAAATTTGGATGATGCTCTTTTCCTCACCAGCATCACTGCCCTCTTTTGGTGGGTGCATAAACTCAAAGTATAGAGTTGTGTTACACTTAATGACGAGCTATCACGGATCACTGACGATTTTGGGGAGCTTTCTTTACAAAACGCATTGTCTGGCACTGAGAAAATTTTCAGGATATTGGTAGCCCACATTTGTGTTATCAATACTGGTTTGTGATTCTCTGTCCCCAAAAGCTTCAGTAACCCCACAGTTGGCCGATGTAGCTGCAGGACCTACTCGGTAACTCGTAACAAAGCGGGCAGACCAGCTGCTGTCAAGCCCAGAGTGGTGTCTAGGTGATGTCCGATACCAGGAAGGGCCATGACAATTGTGAAATGGTCCAGGGCAAAGATGCCTTAGCAAACGAGCTGATGTCATCTACCAGTACTGCACTGATGATGAAAGACCCAGCTGTGGTGTAGTTTATGGCTGCAGCAAACACATCGTCTACAAACCAAGCTGGATTGACAAATACCTCATCGTCAGGTGAGGTGGTGGAGTAGTTTCAGGTGTGAACCCATGTTCACATATGGCATCCATCTCATCTGAAAAGCTAGAAATCAATTTAATAATTATCACGTGCAACTGAGAAAATGATATATGCATGAGAGTATAATGGTTCTAATATGCACAATTAGCAGCGTCCAGATAAGTCCACGACCCCCTTAACACATTGTTATTTTCAGCAGTGTCTTGCAATATCATATCCTTCCAATCCATCGCAATACTACCATCGAACGTACGTAGAAAGCTAGGTCCATAAGGTTGGTTGGTTGATTTGTCGGAAGAGACCAAACAGCGAGGTCATCGGGCCCATAACGGTTACGAGATATTCAGGGTACTGCTGCGTTGGAAAACAAGCTGGTGTCATCAGTACATACTACAGTGATGATGATGGACCAGGTTGTAACGACTTTTGTAGGTGTGGCGAACATATCGTCAACAAATTGGGCTTGGTCGGTGAATGCATCATCGTTTTGTCAGTTTGTGGAGTAATTGTTGCAGGCACAACCTCGAGTCTGCACACATACAATACATTTGCAACAGAAGAAGAAGAAGATTTTCATCATCAAATTGCAGCTGTAGTGAGCATACAAAAACCATGAAAATAAATAAAAAAATAATCTTCAGTGCATAGCTGTAGACTCACTGGAGGCAAATTGGGATTGCTTATTAGTCCCTAATGAACCATTATTTCTATCATGGAGACTCATCTCTGTTGAGTCTGTCGGCGCTCTTGATGTAGCTGCTAACAAGTCTTAGATGGGAGTGACTTCTCGCACCGAGACACATATGAGGGTCGTTCCGAAATTAATACCTCATATTTTTTGTGGTGACATTGGATGTCCGAGCCAGATGTCGTTGGTGTAGTGCTAATGCTTGAACCTTCCTCTTTCATTTGCAGGTGGTTCCGTTCTTCTGTGGTAGTTGGCGCCAGCGGAGGAGAGGTGGTGAGTTCCGATGGGACCAAACCGCTGAGGTCGTCGGTCCCTAGGTGTATACACTACTTAATCTAACTTAAACTAACTTACACTAAGGACAACACATACACACCCATGCCCGAGAGAGGACTCTTACCTCCAATGGGGGAGCCGTGCAAACCATGACAAGGCGCCTTAGACCGTGCGGCTACACCGTGCTGCAGAGGAGTGTTCCAAAATGGAGTCTGATACGGGCACGAATATAAAACAGCGATGTGTGATCGAAATCTTCACTGCTGAAGACATTGCGCCGATTGAATCCATCGACGCTTGCTGAAGGTGTTTGGAGACACAATAGACGTGAGCAACATGAGGCGATGGGTTCGGCATTTTCAAGGTGTTGAAGAGGGTGTGTACGACAAGCAACGGCCCAGTCGACCCCACACAGCTGTCATCCCTCGCAATGAAGAGCGTCTTGATCAATTCATCCTTGCTGTTCGGCGGATAACGACCAGAGAATTACGTACAAAGCTGAACGTCGGCTGTAATGCCTTGGAAACAATGTTGGAACATCTTGGTTATCGCAAAGTCAGTGCGAAATGTGTGCCACGGATGCTTGCAGAAGAACAACAAACTCATTGAATGGAAATTTTGCAGGACCAATATCAAGCTGAAGGTGACAATTTTCTGAATAGCATCGGCACCGGAGATGAGACGTGGTGTCACCACTATGAGCCGGAATCCGAAAGACAGTTCATGGAATGGCGACGTGCAAATCCTCTATCAGAGAAGAAATTTAAGACACAGCCATCTACAGGCAAAGTGATGTGTACAATCTTCTGGGATATCCTGGGTGTGGTTCTTTTGGATGTCCTGGAGCCTGAAGAAACTGTCAATTCAGCACGCCAACTTTCACCTACAACATGATAACACCAGGCCCACCACCAGTTTTGCTACCACACAGCTCATTGCAAAATTAGACTGGACTGTCTTACAAAATCCGCAACACAGTCCCAGTTTAGTGCATTTAGGCTTCCATCTCTTTGGGCCTCTGAAATATGGGCTACATGGTGAATGTTTTCAAGACTCGCGTGATGATGTCAAATCTGTAAGAAAATGGTTAGCCTCAGCTGGTTCAGATTTTTACAAGCGCAGCATGCAGGCTCTGGTTCGTTATTGGCAAAAGTGCCAGTTGTGGTGACTATATGGAAAAATGACAGTCTGCAGGTGAAATATTGCTCTATTTAGCTGTGCTATTGTGATTTATGTATCTCCTGTAGTTTTTGTGAATAAAAATAGGAGGCGTTACTTCTGGAACGACCCTCATACATATAGCTGAAAACCACAATCCTTTGTTTGTTTCAAGCGATTGAAAACGAGTATGATTGTCTCCAGTCACGTGATTTTAGGCAGGTTAGCACCAGCTCAAGGCTGTACATAGGTAAGGCTTAGACCCGTACCTGTCTAACACAGTTTAGCCAGTTATCCATATTGATAGCAAAAATATCTGTGTAAAGGTCCAAGATGGCAATGCTTTCGGTCCGAACCTCTAACTGTAGATGTAATTACATTATTATGTGTGTGTGTGTGTGTGTGTGTGTGTGTGTGTGTGTGTGTGTGTGTGTGTGTGTGCGTGTGTTGCGACGCTGATGCTCCAGGGCCAGGGGTAGAGTGGACGTAATTTTTTTGTATGCATGGTATTAGTCAACACTCAAAAAGGCATACTAATGGAGGAAATTCACTTTAAAGTCAATCAGATCCACTTTATAGCAAGAGTGAATCGCATATTTTTTAAGAAAGTAACCATGCATAACGGTAAAATATTGTACATTAAAAACATAGAATGCCGGCCGGAGTTGCCGAGCGGTTCTAGGCGCTACAGTCTGGAACCGCGCGACCGCTACGGTCGCAAGTTCGAATCCTGTCTCTGGCATGGATGTGTGTGATGTCCTTAGGTTAGTTAGGTTTAAGTAGTTCTAAGTTCTAGGGGACTGATGACCTCAGAAGTTAAGTCCCATAGTGCTCAGAGCCATTTTGAAAAACATAGAATGATAACAGGAAGTCACAGACTGGCAGACAGAGCCACTGGGCGATCCTGGTGATTCACCTGTGACAGACGTAACTCATTCAAAATGTCAACACACATAACATTGAGTGTCAAATACAATACTAGAACACACCAAACATAATACATCATATATTACTGCAGAAGTAAAGTATTGACGTTATTCTGTTGTAAACACACACAGAGCTCACTTTCACTATTATGTGTCAGCTTCCCATGGAGGCCGCCACTGTCCTGGGTTGGTTCAGATTAGTGTTCGAAAGATGAATTCACCTGCATTGAGGTACAGAATATTGTTTTGTGATGGATCCTCAAGCCGCTACATCCATGAATGTTTTTCAGATCCAACTATACAAATTCATGGATAATGACTGGGATAGATCTATCTACACAAATTCCAGGATTATATTTAGGGCGGATCCATCTGTGTAAAACTTTTGAGATAATGTTTGGTGTGAATCCTCTGATATATGATATGGGATAGTGTCCAGAAATGGATCGACTGGTAGTATGCCTGGGAGGCAGGGTGGGAGCCCCAGCAAGAAGCCAACATACAAAATAGTGTAACTAGCCTATGTGTGATTTTACAACAGAACAAAATCAACACTTTTGTGTCTTCAGCACTACATGTATGTGCATGTGTTTTAGCATTGGCTTTGGCGCTTACAAGGGAACCTCCCCATCGCACCCCCCTCAGATTTAGTTATAAGTTGGCACATTGGATAGGCCTTGACAAACTGAACACAGATCAATTGAGAAAACAGGAAGAAGTTGTGTGGAACTGTGAAAAAATAAGCAAAATATACAAACTGAGTAGTTTATGGGAAGATAGGCAACATCAAGGACACTGGGATTGCAGCCGGCACGGTAGCTCAGCGTGTTCGGTCAGAGGGTTAGCAGCCCTCTGTAATAAAAAAACTGAGTTAACCGATCAAAGGCGAACTTAAACGGATGTCTTACGACGTCCGCCCCGAGCACATAGAACAAACGAAAATGAAGAAAATTTTTTTGGTCTCGTGGTAACGTGAGCAGCTGCGGAACGAAAGGTCCTTGGTTCAAATCTTCCATCGAGTGAAAACTTTAATTTTTTATTTTCAGTTTATGTGACAAACTCTTATGTTTTCATCACTTTTTTGGGAGCGATTGTCACATCCACAAGAAAACCTAAATCGGGCAAGGTAGAAGAATCTTTTTACCCATTCGCAAAGTGTACAAGTTAGGTCGGTCGACAACATATTCCTGTCATGACGCACATGCCGTCACCAGTGTCGTATAGAATATATCAGAAGTGTTTTCCTGTGGAGGAATCGGTTGACCTATGACCTTTCGATCAAATGTTTTCGGTTCCGATTGGAGAGGCACGTCCTTTCGTCTACTAATCGCACGGTTTTGCGATGCGGTCGCAAAACACAGACACTAAACTTATTACAGTGAACAGAGACGTCAATGAACGAACGGACAGATAATAACTATGCAAAAATAAAGAAAGTAAAATTTTCACTTGTGCAAAGACTTGAACCAAGGACCTCTCCTTTTGCAGCTGCTCACGCTACCACGAGACCACGGCGTTCCTGAGATCACACGTTCCTTGATGTTGCCTATGTGGCCCATGGACTACTCAGTTTGTATATATTTTGCTTATTTTTTCACAGTTTCACACAACTTCTTCCTGTTTTCTCAATTGATCTGTGTTCGGTTTATCAAGGCCTATCCACTGTGCCAAGTTATAACTAAATCTGAGGGGGGTGCGATGGGGAGGTTCCCTTGTTAGTAATGTCTGTGCTGAAATTTGGAAGAAATATGCTTTGTAAATACCATGGCTGCATTGGGACTCAGTCTCACAGTTGGACAGTAAAAACAGTAACTCTCAGTCACACATGGTAATTTAGGCAACAAGGGTGTATATAGACACCTGTAGATTTACATATAGAAAGTGGGAAAATATAGAAAAACAGGAAGAAATGGAAGAGTGTGAAAATGGTAAAAAATGTCAAAAGTAAAGTAAAATTCGGATACAATGTTGTCATACAGAGTATGTGAATATATACTTAGGAAGTAGTTGCAATTTGTGTCATAAGCACTAGATCAAAGTGTGTGGAGATATCTTGAATATTATCCTGGAAGGATACAAGTCCGTACCAAAGAAGAGAACTAGTAGAATCACAGCGCCATCTGCTCCCAAAATGACTGAGAGATCTGCATTAAAGGTTGAGACAGATCGCAGACCTCTTGAGCAAAATATATGGAGTTTGTTTTTATACAGAGTGAGGGAGAGACATAATGTCACACATGCACATAGAAGTAAAAAAGCGTTATACCAAAGGAGTAATAGTTAGAGTGGGGCTGTAGGCCCTTAAGATAATAACTAGATATTAGAGAAGGATTGACACCACATACATTTTAATAATGGAAAGACCGTGCATTCTAGAGAGACCTGGTGACAAGACGAAATTGTCATCCTCTCACTGAACGTAAGGAAACGGTAATATTTTTTTATTTGGGTTCTGAATGCTGTGGTCTCTCCCAATACATGTGAGTTGGAAGTCGTATGTATCTAGAATCATAAAAATACTGGGTTGCAATGTAAGATGGTTTGACTTCATAAACAATAAGTGAGACATGTGGAGCACATACTGAAGCTACAACACATGAAATCCTGACAAATTTGCTGATCAGAGGTTCCACATATTTTTTCTAAATTATTTAGATTAGTACCTAGTAGTATTACTCGGTGTTTATCCTAATTTTTTAAAACTATTTGTCTTACTTTTAAGCTTTTTTTTTATTTCTCTCTCAAGCAGTATCAGTTGTGGGAAATTTACTGCTCTTGACACATATACAATTGATTGTTTTGTAGGAGAATTAACTCATACTGGAGACAGAGGAGCCCAGAGGTAGTGTCAGCATGATGACTGTTTCATATCTCATCGCTGCTGCATGACAGGTTTCGTCAGTCACAGTTGAACTGCCAGGGTATTCAAATATCTGTCTCTGCCAGCCTGTGAACTCCTGTCAGTATCCTGTGATTTTAATAGTTAACATTTTCCCGTTTTGCATTATTGTTTTTTTTAAAAAAATAAGCAATTACACTCTTGCTATAGGGTGGATATGGGCGGCGTTAAAGAGAATTTCCTCCATTAGTATTGCCTTTTAGTGTGCTGCCTAACACTATGCATACAAAAAAGTTATATCCACCCCTCCCCTGGCCCTAGGGCATCCACGTCACAGCATACACACACAAAATAAAGTAAATACTTCCACACTTAGAGGATATGACCGAAAGGATTGACATCTTCGTCTTTACACAGAGGTTTTTGCTACCAGTGCGAATAACCGACCAAACTGCGTTTGACAGGTGGAAGTCTAATGCAAAATGTTATATGCCTATGTATAATTCTCATCATTTAACATGGAAATCCATTACACAAACCCATGCTGTTGGTGTGCTCGTATAAAGTACCACAAAACGATATATAAACACCACCCGTGGAGTTCTATAGGTAAAAACATTCGGATTTTTATCAATTTTTTTTAAAAAATATGGTAGAAGCAAGTAAGAGCTTGATACAGACGTCTGGTTGCCTTGCCAGATAGCGGCCACCCGCAGGGGCGTGGGCATGCTCTATGGTCTATGCGACAGCGAATGCCTGCTGCTAGTTAACGCTGTGCAGCTCTAATGTGTTGCCTCACAGATGGTACACCAGTAAAAAATTATCCTCTCGGACTATGAGCGATTTTTCATGCTTACATCTGTAGTTTCTACGCTAGTGGACACCTGCAAAAGGTTCGTTACTAAAACATGTATGGCATTCTTTGAACAGAGTCGACAGTGGCGTCTGATGCATACTGGCCATGGCAGCAGCGGCTCTCAAAGCGCCAGCAAATTATTCTTCTCTCTAAATAGCGGATGCCCTAACAACATGATGAACCAGCGTGTACAGAACAAACAAGTTAAGCATAAAGTAGTGGGACCCTCCACTTTTTAAAATTAGGAAGCCAGTGCCCAAAACATGTAGATCTGTTGCTATTTTCCGAAGGCGAGAAGCAACACTACGTATGGATCAAAAGCATGCCCCACTTACTTTCCAACCAACTGAGTAAAAACACATAAACGGTATTTTTTCCTTGGTTCCTCAAGTCTTGACAAAGAATGAGTATCTTGAAGGCACCTCATTGACTGCTCGAACCAGGAACCAGCATGTGTGGAAATGCCTATCCAGGATAAAAAATTCTTAAAAGTTTAATAACGCCACTACCAGGAGTGATGCACCTTCGTCATATATGCCAACTTCAAGTGCCTCCCAGGTTCTATAGTGTGTTATGAAAGCCACCACACAGACTCCCATACTATCTTCATACAATGGCACATATCGTATGTGACATCATGCTATCGTATGCTTGTGTGACTCCACTTGCAATAAATTCGAATCATATGTTGGCGATAACCCTGCAAGATAGTTGCTTGGTGAATTCCAAAAACTTGCATGTGATGTTTATAGGATTTATCGCAACAGCCTTCCCATGACCGACTCCCAGGAGAGTGATGCCTTGTAGTGTACACTGAGTTGATTGTCATATTTGTGGGCTGCCATGGGATAGAGAACAAGAAAGTCGGTGTAGAGATAATTGTCATCTAATGGGGGACTTTCATATTGCAGCCCAAAATGCATGCAACTTTAAGTACTGACCATCACGGCACATACTGTTCTCCCTTCAAATTTGAGTGGGCATCATGCCGACTTTCTCATTCAGCATTTGGGTGATTTTGGTTTGAAGGGGGATAAGGTCAGTGTCACTTCTGACACTGTTGAATAGTACATTCTTTTCCCAAGAGGATCACGCCAAGAATACGCTCCACTTCCTAGATACATTATGTTTCAAGCAGGCATTTCTTCAGAAACTTGCTGAGACAATACACAAGGAGGATATGCGTATCACCAGAGCTGCATATCCTGATGCTGCAAAGTTCAGCTTGTGATAAAGAAGGGGGTCTTTCCATATGAATACGTGGATTAAATCGAAAGACTCAACGAGATGACATAGCCTTACATACCCGCATTCATCAGTAAACTAACAGGCACTGCCATAATAGATGTGAAGTATGGCAGGAGTTCAGCATCCCTGACTTAGGAGAACACACAAGATTACACATGAACAATGATGTACACATGCTTGTGGACATTTTCGAGAGGTCCTGACTTGTATGCCTTGGCACATACTTTCTGGACCATGCCTTCAATTTTACCATGCTAGTAATTTTGTGGAACACAATGTTAAGAAGAACGTATATCTGCATCAAACTGTTGACCAATGTCGACATGCTGCTCTTCATCGAATGCAGGAGCCAGGTGATCTTTCCCAGTGTGTGCATAGGTACACCAGGCTGAATCCCCCACCCCCCCCCCCCCCCCTTGCCAAAAAAAAGGAGCGAGGAAGAGTATAGGCCATATGACGATTTACGTTACATTCTTTACTTGGATGCAAAAAACCTCTACGGATACAGCATGCAACTAAGTCTGCTGTTGGGAGGGTTGGTTCAAATGGCTCTGAGCACTATGGGACTTAACTTCTGAGGTCATCAGTCCCCTAGAACTTAGAACTACTTAAACCTAACTAACCGAAGGACATCACAAACATCCATGCCCGAGGCAGGATTCGAACCTGCGACCGTAGCAGTCGCGTGGTTCCAGACTGTGCGCCTAGAACCGCTAGACCACCGCGGCCGGCTGTTGGGAGGGTTCCGAAGGATGTCCAAAGGGAAATCGTCTGCTGAAGGATGAGACCCATGCTGTAGTTGCAGATACTGGTGAGGGATATGTTCTGGAGGTAAAACTGGCATTGCCCTCTCATTTTTACGACGAGCACAGCGACTTGCTGCTGTGTATGGAGCGCCTAGTCCCGCAAAATGGCTCTGTCCCAAAGTTGTTAACGATGCTGAGGAATAAGCAGACACATATTCTGCACTACAAAAACTCCTGCAAATCTTAGATTGGGGATGAAACTTGTATCACTCACAGCATTTCCTTCAAGGAATGATGCTGGTTGAAAGAGTACGTTGGTGTGCTCTCTAGCTATATTCATCTTTGAAAAATAATTTTCAAGTTAATGTATAATTTAACTGTCGCAAAACCCATGGCAAATATTGGAGAATGCCGTGAAATTCATTTAATTTACCTATTAGATGGGCACTATGGCGAAAGGGGTTGCACCACCAGACCAAATTTCTACATCTACATCCATACTCCGCAAGCCACCTGACGAACTGTTCACAATATTCAATTAAGGACTAGCCGCTGTGGGGATGACTAAGCTTTGAGTGCATTTCACGAAGCCTGTCTGTATCGGTAAGTATGTTCTGGACCTCTCTAAACTCCACATGTACGTATTCCATTATGACTTTGTGAAGCCGAACTTGGCCAATCCCAAGTTACTTTATATGGATACAGACAGTTTTATGTACTGAATGAAAGGTTGTGATCTGTTTGAAGTAATTAGGTGTAGTGATGAAGAATTCGACACTTCTGGGTATGTGACCGGTATTGCTTTTGGAATAACACCAGAAAACAAGAAGATTATCTGACTGATGAAAGATGAGGCGAATAATTTGCAGATTGTGAAGTTTGTAGGGCTGAGGACGAAAATGTACCCATACCGCATAAATGCAGGTGCCACATAAAGGCGTGCTAAGGATGTACATTGTGTAGCCTCAAAGGCTATCTTAGTAGAGGATTACAAGAGATGCTTACTTGAGTACTTATGTGTTGCTCCACATATGGTGCGCCAAGTCGTCTTTCTATCGAGATGTCATGAGGTACACACTGCACTGCAACTGAAAATATGACTGTCACATGATGATGACAAATGGTTCATCTGAGGGGATGAGAGTGGCACCCTCTTATACTCACATTATTCATTGAGTGATTGAGACTATTGAGACTGTGGCTGGTTAATTTATTTGTAGATGGTGCATGTGTGTGTTGAATAGTTGTATGAAGTACATGTCGTAGTTGTGTGTGTGTGTGTGTATATGTGTGTGTGTGCGTGTGTGTGTGTATGCATGCCTGGTGCTTATATCTTGTGTTCCCACTACCTGTGCATGTGTAAATAATCTATATATTTGGTTGTGTGTGGTTTTTGTTCACCTGCTGTTGACAGTCCCCATTTCCCATAAAGTGTATATAGAAAAAATGATCAGAAAAAAATGATAAAACTGTAAATACTGTATATACAATGAAGGAAAATGTAAATATTGTATAAGAGAGTAACAGCTGCACATAGAAACGAAACTGGAAATGTAATATTTCAGCTCCTCTTCTCTATACTATCTTTAGTACAAATAAATGTACCTGATAGTCACAAGTCATCACAAAAAAGCAACTTTGTAAATAAAACCAATGTATAAATGAATGGAAAAAATGGCTGTGTAAATATACCAACAAAAAATTGTAAAAAATTAGATTTGCAATTTATTTTATATAATAAAAAATATCTTTGTAAAAAAACACTGTATATATGTCATCAGAAGCAAATAGTTTTGTGAATAAAAGAAAAAGTTGTTCATAAACAACAACAAAAATTATTGTAAAAATTATATTACAGAACAGAAACTTTTAATAATAAACTGTTAGATAATTTATTATATCATTGTTATCATTTCCATACCTTTGCACTTTAGTATTATTTCTGATAATGATTTGTTTATAACAATCCTGAGCCTCTCCCACTACTCACAGAGCTCAAATGAAGCAATTGAACTAGTTGTAAAGGATTATAAAGGGGAGGGAGAGCTTGAATATTCTTGGTCCAAGGGATAGGGGAGGGATTTTCCACCATTTTAGTGTGCTCCAATTGGTCCAGGGGTTTCTGACGTATTTAATATCACAGGACCAGTATTGAGTGATGTCATGACCTTAATATACCTTGCACAGTTGCCTAAGGTGTTTGCGTAGTGCAGGGGAGGGGTTCACGTTAATGAACTCATAGCATTAATGTGTAACCTGAAACTGGATGTGTAACACCAGAAGTGACCTTGAGATAAGTGCTTGAATCAGCACTGGTAACCTATTGCTAATCAGTTACAGAGTTATTATTTCACTGGATGTGTGGGTTGCCCATCCCCATGCCCCTGGCTTGAAGTGGCGCTGCTATCCTACTTCATTCGATGGGGAAACCAGGCCAACCCTCTCCATAAGATCTTGTGAAACTTTCTCACAGAATACTTACAAATTTGACTGCCACTCGATCCGTTTATCCAGTCCACTTTGAACTTTGTGACTTGAACACATGCGTATCAAATTTTTGAATTTCGAATCTCCTAAGTTAACTCTGCCCTTCCTGCCTGTGGTAGAGCACACTAACCAGCACGTCAGAAACTTTGATCAGGTATTCACGGTTTAACATAATTTTGATGTATTCAGTGGTATTGAGGCGGTGCGACCTCCACACAACGGAAAATTCAGTATTGTCTTTATTTAAGACTACATAATGTGAGAGATGCAAAACAATTATTACTGCTTTAGTCGGCACAACGCTGACGATGTAGTCAAAGTTCCTCAAACATATTGTAGACTAATGTGAGATATATTCCGTCTTCTGCAACTGTAGTAAAGGTCTCATTTAGACCAGGCGCGTTTCATTTTATTTTAAAGTACCTTCAGTCGTCAGTTTATTTGGCTCCTACTTGCATTGTACGTTTGCAGTTTAGTGTCATGTTGTAAAGATACTACTACAACGTGATATACTTTTTCTTTTATTCTCGTTTTTTCTTTTCGCGTCGAAGATAAATTTGCAATTGTACAGGTTGTGTGTTTCTTCCTATATACACTGACGTAAAAATATTGCAACATTAATAACGAGTTGTTAGACATAAACGAAAGTTGGTAGGTGTGTTTCTATACCTGAAAGACGATGGCTATTCAAATTTCGCGCCAGTCGCATAAGAGTGGCTCAAATAGCGCCACTATGAAGATGCAAATCAGGTTTGCTTTCAATACGCGCTGTAACGATCATGAGCCTCGATTAACTTACTTGACTTGATACTACTCAAGAATGCCTTTATGGCGACAAAGACGTCATTATTAACATCTCCTGAGTTTGAACGAGGTCGTATAATAGGGCTACGAGAATCTGGATGGTCCTTCTGCAATATTGCAGGAAGACTTGGCAGGAATGTAGTCACAGTACATGATTGCTGGTAGCGGTGGTCACAAGAATATACGGTGGCTAGAAGACCGAGCTCCGGATGGCCACTAGCACTACCGAGAGGGAAGAGCATCGTGTTTGGTGTATGGCTCTGGCGCATCGTACTGCATCTGCAGCAGCGATTTGAGCAGCAGCTGGCACCACAGTGACACAACGAAGTGTTTCAAATCTGTCACTTCAAGGACAGCTCCGAGCCACGCGCCTTATAGCGTGCATTCCATTGACCCCCAACCACCGTCTCTTGAGACTTTAGTGGTCTCAAACGAAAGCATATTGGAGGGCAGGCTGGACGTCTGTTGTGTCTTCTGATGAGAGCTGGATCTGCCTCGGTGCCAGTCATGGCCGTGTGTTGGCAGAAGAATGCCAGTTAAGGGCCTGCAATCAACTTGTGTCCATGGTAGGCACACACACCTGGAGTTATGGTTTGGGACATGATTTCGTATAATAATTTGGCATCAGTCTGGTGATTCGACATGTTGGGCTTCCATTCATGAACAGCATTCCAGGGTAGTTTCCCAACAGGAAAACTTGCCACATCGCACTGTTGTAACCCAGTATGTTGCACAGACATCCAAAACCTGCACAACACAATACATGTACATCTGCATGCTTGCATTTATTATTCTGGCTGTTACACTGGTAATAAAAGTACCAGCATTTTACATTTGCAATGGCTTATCTCGCACTTACGTTAGCCTGTGATGTTGGTATGTTAATCACTTAAATATGTCACCTAGATAAATGTATTCAAGAAATTTCATTACCCTAGGGTAATTACTTTTTGGAGTTGCGATTTTTCTCTGTCACTCCATAAAAGGCTGTCATATGAATATGACTCACATGGAAACAAAGTTATCGCCATAACTGTTAATTCTTATCCCATTGCGAGACAAGATGGTCAGTGCCTTCATAGAAAAAATGTTTGCGGTTCTTTACGGAATTATGATTGTACCCAGGAGAGCACCTCTTTGTCCGATGCTAATCGACAGTCACGAATGTCCTTATTCGAGCCCCAAAAAAATAGAAATCGCCTGCGGAGAGATCAGGAGTAGGGGGCCAAAGCAGACATCAGCACACATTTTGGGTTTCCTTCATCAGGGGCAAGTATACAATCAGGGGCAAACCTATTATTCACTTTTTGCTGACAGGTCCTTAAGTTATTGTTCTGCTAAGAGGATTAAGACCCCCTGGGGATAATCCATTCTTCTGATTGACAGGTCCTTAACCTATTGTTTGGTTAAGTGGTTCTCCCTGTCATCCCTACCCCTCCCACCCTCTTGGAAACCCTCCACCACTTCTGGAAAACAATTTAGACAATGGTTGGTATTGTTTATTTAAAAAAATTAGTGGTATGGAACATAGTTTATTTACAGAATTTGTCATGAAATCGACTGCAGTGTGCGGAATATTTAAACAAGTGTGGCGCTTTTTGCATTCCGATTGTGAAAAGAAACAAGTAATTGCATTGTCACAGGTCGCTTAAACATATCTCAACAACTTTCTCACATCTCGCCATGACGGTGAGAGCCTGAGAAGCAGCAGGGCTCGGGCATGCGCTAATCCTAAGCACACTTCCTGTGCGCATCCACAGCCATCTCAAGTGGTCTGAATGCATGAACCAGCCTGTTGATACTGGCGCACACAAGAGACGCCTTCCTTCCAAACCAAATGCATGACTGGGAATCAATCCAGAAATACTGTTGAAGTTAATAAATAAATAATTTCCTGTCACATGATCATAATGTATGGGATAAAAGGCAGACGTAGCCCCTATTTCACACACACACACACACAAATTGACGATGTCACAAAACTGAAAGCAAGCTGACTCGAAATACAGTTTTAAAAAAATCATTGCATCCAAAGAGAGAGAGAGAGAGTTGTAGTTTGCTTTGCAGATGATGTTGGAACTAGCACGAGATGTTTCATTCCCCAATGGGCTCTATATTTCCCCAGCCTTCCTAGCACACTTTCTTGTGTTGCATTTCATGGGCTGCTACAGGAGTTATTATTAAATCCGGTGCGGAATATCACTTACTGAAGATGTCACAAATGTTGCTTCAGTAGATGTGCCACAGGAAATATTAATTAAATTGTTAATATAGGCGTTTAAACAATTTGCTTGACACAGTTTAAAACTACTCGAAATAAAAAAGACCTACTCTGCACTGCGTGCATGCAACAGTGTTGACGAGAAAATTCATTAAATAATCGAAACTTATTTTTATTTGATATCAGGACTGGAGGCCCTGATGTATGAAATAATAGTTGGAATTTCAGATTTCGGGGTGAATTTACACTGTCATGGTTACAGATTTCCTGACCACTACAGATCCGATAAGTGTATTTCTTTTTAAAAGTACTATAGAATTCCTAAGTTGTCTGATTCTCTCAGCTACACCAGGACGAAGAAGGAGGTATAAAAGGGTCTATAACGTGATAGGATAGCAACAACAACAAATACTGCTGCGATATATTGAGAAACACGATCCGTTCACAGCTAGATGACTGAGATCGTTCAAAACACTCTTTCACCCCACATACCCACCTTCCAGACATTCTCACGCACCCTACCGCAGTACAGCGCCAGCGCTACTGCCCTGTACGCGGCCCAGGACCGCAGCTACAGAAGTGTGTGTCAGCCAGAGAGAGACCATCGGCCGCGGAGAGCCCCCAGCCCAGGAGGATCTGAGTGGTAGGAGTTCGAATGCTATCGATACTCCTGGCACAAGCACTCGTCGTATTGAATCTTCTCAAATTTCCATGGAGTATACATGTGACACATGTGGTTCTAAAGCCACCTCAACACAAACTGAGTATTTGTTCACTATTCACCTGTCCAGAGGGAGAAATAAACCAAATTGCCATAAGCCAGAAGCTATCTCAGATTCTCTTAACTGGTGTACAAAGGATGGGCCAGTCCCAGCACAAAACAGAGGCATGTGCTGAGATACTGTTTCCGGCCCCGACCTGATTGCTTGCTATTGTACTTTCTCGGCCATCTTCAGACTCACAAGAATATTGGGAACCAGGCACATGTTTATCAGTGTAGCTGCAATTAAATATTACAATTGCTCCTGCAGTCTGGCACTGGTCGATGTATTGGAAATGTCACCTCTCGATGGCTGTAATTCTGGAACATATCTCAGTAGCTATAGCGCACAGAATTTCCCACATAAAATCTCTCTTATAATGTTATGGCTATTCATGTGCTGAATGTATACCTCCCTCACGTTAGGACACACACTCGTTTTCTCTGGACATCCCGGAACATTAGCCACAGTAAGTTTACACTGCAACATATAGACATTTCACACAAACAATGCAGTTATCGTTTACATGTGTAGAGCTCCTGAAGAAATTATGGTATGTCCACACTAGTATTGGGACAAGGGGGCTATGAGCCCACTCTGCATTGTTGCCAGATGTATCTAAGATCGCGGCGATGACGTCATCCAAGTTGGCGGCGATGACGTCATCCAAGATGGCGGAGTGTAGGCTTGGCAACAGTGCATGACGCCATAAAAGATGGCGGCAATGACAACAACCAAGATGGTGGCGATGACGTCATCAAATATGGCGGATTTTGACAGGAAAGTGCCACGCTCCTCTCCCCCAGAAAACTAGTGGGAAGTTCAAATTCCACGAGGATAATGCACCACACCCCAGTTATCTCTACTAAGCAAAGAAAATCGCGGGAAGATAGCTCACTTGGGGTACCTCCACTAACCTAAGTCAACCAAACACCAATCCCTCCTATGAACTGGCGCCAAGTATGAATTTTGACGGTAAATAAAGCTCACTTGGGTTTCGCTGCTAATCTAAGAAAATGGCGCCAAAGAAAGGACACTTGCACTAACCATAGTCGTCCTACTGCCACCTCCCCCAAAGGATTTGTGGGAAAAGGACTTAGACATAAGTCTTTATTATTTAACCAATTTCATGCAGGTGTGTTCACCATGAGGTCCATAGCCCAACTGACTTAGTACACATCGCCACCAACAGAGGGCGCTCTAATCTGTGATGTAATCCAAGATGGTGGCAAACAGTGTGTTCACCATGAGATCTGGACTCAAACTGACTTAGTACATATCGCCACCGCCAGAGGGTGCTAAGATGACATCAGGTGATGGTGCAAGTACCGTTACCTAAGATAGAGGCATACAATGTGTTCACCACGATGCCCAGTACATATTGACAGCACCAGAGTGCGCTATTGTGTACTTGGAATGAATTTTCGCGAATACCACACCCACCTGGTGTGGTGTGCACACTGTAAGACCTTCGGTACACACACCATCAGATTATTTGACTTGTCACTCTAATGAAGTAGGCGAGTGTCAGCAATAGATCTCATGGTCTTATCGTGGCGTGTTTATCTTCTGCCGTTAGGTCAGACGATAGAAATGCCACTTGCACACTTAGAGTGGCAGATTGATGGTGACCAACTTTAAACAGAACTTGACTAATTTTCACACACATTTATTAAAACAATAACAAGCATGAAAATAACTTAACTTGGTTCTAGATGCTATTTACAATCGACAATCTGAAGTTCCTTTGGTCTTGGGATGTTAACCTTATTCTCACATATCTCTGATACTTGACAAAGTGTCTATTCATTTATCTTCATGGCTATGTACAGGAATATGATAATCTTATTAAGCACAGACTGAAACTTAAACTTGACTACAGACTAATGCAGACTGACTAATTGGAGGTCTGTACACTCATTATAATACCTCATGCATTCGGGTATCACTGCACGAGTGTGATCCGCAAGGAGAAAGGGTTCTACGTTAGCAGCAATCTCATTGGCTGCATTACATATTAATACGCGGACTTGCGGAAGTAGAAATTGGTCCGTCTCTAAGACAGCTCCATCTCGTAGTGCGGAGATGGACGAGCATGCGCCTGCGCTGTTGTGCTTAGCGGGGCGCGCTCTAGTGGGAAAGTTGTGTACGCGCTGACTCTGCGGAAATATGTACACAACACCTGGACTTTGAAGGAAATAGTTAAAAGTCTCCACCACGATCCTCAACCAACCGACACATCAACTTACCAACCCATGATGTCTGGCTAACATGCACTAACGTGAACTAATGTGCACAGCACATAACGTCATTTAAGATGGTGGGGCGAAATGACAGGAAAACGACTTTGCAAGCAATGTCTCCACTACAAGATCTAGGCTCCAACTGACATAGTACACATTACTGCCACCAGAGGGTATGGTCTTCCCTCCTATGGCCCAATGCCAGATGGTGGTCTGTAGGGGGAAAATGGTGCGAAAATCACTCAGGCTGCCCTGGGCTGCTGGGGAGAGTAAGGAAGGAGTGTACTCTGTTTAGTTTGGAACATTTTATTTAGAAATTGAGTGTATTTATCACACTGATACAAAACACACACTCTCACATGTTTGGGGACATCTCACACAGCCCACAGACCTGCAAACTACTTCCAAATAACACTCTCCAGACATGCAAACAACTCCTAATTTACCCAAATAATTTAAGTACAGACATACAGACTCCTCCTAAATAATGCAGCACACTGATGTATAGACATGCTCAGTACTCGTAAACTGTCCATATAACACATAGCGTAGCCTACAGACATGCTCGCAAAATAATGCAACAGACATGCAAACAACATACGGAGACACCGCAACCTGTCAACTAGAGCGCATAGGATGTTAGTGGCAACCGCTGCCAAGTGATTGGCCATCAGCTGTCAAACCACACACAGGGGCCCTCAGGCATGAGGCTGCCACGTCCCTTTCATACTTGATTTGTGAGAAATTCCTATCCAAATACGTGTTCACCTAGACACACATGCTGACGTGATCGGGTGGGAGTGCAGTCGCGAGCCACCAAACGCAGGTGAATGTTGCATGTAGGCGCCGTCGATGACGCAGTCGGACGGGAGTGAAGACTTATTTACAGAGGGCAGACACTCCAAGCTTGGCCACATGCACGGGTTCGTCGGTACCCCCGCTCTAACTGCGGTCAGGCGAAGATCCTGCAGAAATCCATTCCACAATAGCTCAAGATCCTTTCTCCTTAGCCATTCTAACGGACCATGCGTGACGTGTCGTTGACGCTTCACCACGCATAGCTACTTACCATCGCAAGCGCATCTAGCAACGTTCTCAATGTTATATGAATCCACATTACTATCTAAAATAATAACCAAGTCGAAATCTAGAAAACTGCATACTTCCCCCAGAAGTACTTAACGTGCGCTTTTGTAGTAGTTTCGTGTTGTCTCAGCTTGTATGCACGAAAATTCTTGCCCTAACAGAACCTGATTTCGAATATAACGCACAATGACGTCGAATGCAGTCTTCCTCGCGGACCTAACATGGTACCCACTCCAACACGTGCTACCCTTCCTGCTCCCAACATACGCAAATGTTCTCACAGCTATGTAGAGGCACCTCTATCCCAGCACAAAGGATCTGAATGAATGGAGCATTATGATTGGCTCTTATCGAATATACTCGCCGAATTACTGATGCAGTCGGTATCCAAGCACTATCCACCTCTTCTTTCTGGGATTTCCAGCTGTAAAATTATTTTTCACAGATCGCTAAAGTGCATTGATAGTTAAACCCATTAATTTGTCTATAAATCATCAAATACATACCAGACTCACAAGGATATTGGAAGCCAGGAACATATCTACCATTGTAACTTCAATTAACGATTACCATTGCTGCAACAGTCTGACACCGATCATTGTACAGTTAATTTCTCCTCTTGACGGCTGTACTTCTGGAACCAATCTCACTACTTATAGTGCACATAATTTTCAACATAAAAAATCTCTCGCCGTTATCGATGTGTTCAATCTATACGTCCCTCACGATAGGACACACAGTCGTCCTCTCTAGTCATGTCACAACATAAACCACATTAAGTTTACAGTGCAATATATATATACATTTTACACAGCATAAGCCACAATAACTTTACAATGCAATATATACACATTTTACACAAACAGTGCAGTTATCTTTCATATCTGTACAGCACCCAAAAAAATTATCTTATGTCTACACTCACACTGACTTTGTCACAATGCACCTCCTCAGTCCTAGCGAAGCACCTTCGATCTCCTCTTTCATTCTACAGACGTGACATTCACCCGCAGTAAACTATTTTACACTAATCGCCTTATTGCACCGACAACTAATTCTCGCAATGTGCCGTACATATCGTCAAATACATAAAGACACCTTATTTACACTCTCCTCCCACTGGGGCCAGAAGTTAGAATATTAGTGCATGAAAGCGATCTCCAACTCACCATTATATCAATGTATACCATTTCGATGTACTAAACATACAATTCCTATCCGACGTTATACAAAATCACCACTTTTACATCAGAATGCCCTCAGTGAATCGAAGCCACTCTCAGAACTCATGTGCAAAGAAAGGCTCATTACCCCCTCCGTACAAACGTGCTACTGCTTCTCCTTCTGGTCTGGACCTATCTGCTTGCTTGCGTTTCTATAGGCACCTCCAGACCGGGGATTACAAGAACATTCATATTTCCGCATCGTCTGCCATAATATTATATCATTTTCACAGTAGTTCTAGATATCAAGCACACAGCAGTAGCCTCCCGATCGCTCACGCAACAAAATTCCGAAGATATAGACTGGAAATTATTTCTCTACAAACCCGAAACTTTCGCTACATGGAGCGTGCTGTAGACCATTGAGTAACTACAAAAAAAAAAAAAAAAAAAAAAAAAAAAAAAAAAAAAAAAAAAAAGACACATGAAAAATCGTATTTACACCCGCGAATACCGGTCCCACTGATTTAACATACTCCAAATCATCTCTATAATTTACAAGCCAACTAAGATCTTTTCCATGTCTAGAGAACAGGCAATCGTATCTTCCACATCCCAGTTGCACACACCACAATCGATCTTATCTCAACTAATTAAAGGCGTGAAATATTCAGAAGCAGTCAACTGAACAATTTACATGGGAGGGAGTAACGGTCCAGCGCAAACGCACCTCCATACACAATTTTCTCAAATTTCCACATGATCACGAAAGCCGCCTATCTTACGATCGTGGTCTCAATTGAACGTCATTTGACAATGAGCGAAGTATCAGAAATACACCATGCAGTCGGCAGTGGCTCTGGAAATATAAATATCGTTACCTTTCTTATGACTTGATATAGTCTTCCCATTACTATCACAGTACTCCAAGTCAAATCCATACCCTCCTTACGACTCGACATAGTCATTTCCTTTACATAAACACGTACTTTATAAACCTAATGCTCCAATGAGAACATATCATGTATTCCCTACTACTACTAATTATAATACTTCATGAATAGATGATTGCCTTAGATACGAAATAATACTGGCCGAAAATCAACGATCCGTGTGCATGTCTCTTAGGATTTTCTTGCAAGTCCCACCATCCTGTCCTAGAAAGAGTGACGTAATCGGTGAGATGTTAAAGAAAACTCCGATCGCGGCAACTACCGTATGTTACTATCACAAGCTGTCGTGGTTCTACAGGTGCACACAAGTATCTAGGTTAAAAGCTATACCCGCTTTACGAATCTAGAGACGACATTACCTCTGAATTAGGTGGTTTTTTTTTCAGAGAAAACCTTGATGGTGATCATAGGAATGCGTATTACCGGCCCACGATGCACCCTCGGGATAAAATTAGCTCATTTTGAAAGTGATTCGGCTAAGGAATGTAGTATGTAAGCTGTATTTGCATTCCTTCACACCACCTCAACTAGGTAATTCTATAGTATTTCTAACGCATTCTGTCTCGATACCATATCAGAAGTTCTGCGATATATCCACTGAATTATAGGCGATGACTGATTGAGAAGGAACATAAACAGTAGTAGTAGTAGATGTGCCGATTAAGGTTGTATGAAATATACACTAGCTTTTTCAAATCTTTAGTGTTATGGTACCTGCTAGAAATGATGTCCATCATTAGGAATCAGGTCTCTCCATTCAAGCCCATACCTGCGTTGTATCCTATTGACAATTCCTTTAATGATTATAACCACTACTCAATCATGTTTCTGGCACTCCCAAATCTCGAAACGATTCACCTTTCCCGAACCTAGCTGCCACAGTAAAATTGCAACGTGGTTTTAGTCACCCCATATGCATCTTACAACTGCTTCCAATTCTACAGCTTTCCACATGTGATCGTTCCAATTTAAGTCGGAACTGAGCAGAAGTCGGAGAAAGACATACCCACCACCTTCTGCAACTAGTGTAGAAACAGAATGACCTGAGTTAGTGCAACAGGACAGTGTTTTTACCATTCGGTGGAAATGCGAGCATTGTTGTACGTCCCCAAACTACATACAAGTACTACAGATCCACATCAATTCAAATCAATCAGCCCAACATGCTATCATCGCTATTCTCTACCCCCAACAGAGAAAAATTACGAACTATAAAAGCTCATCCGGTTTAGAAGTCACACTGATGCTGGTGTAATGACGCAAAGCTGTGATGCGGTCCAGCACGAAGAAAGAGATTTCGCAATGCTTCCCCAGAATAGCGAAGCATGCAGCCCTCCAAGCATTCCTAACGGTATAACCAGTCCCTCACCGAATTCACACGTCAAACTGCTTCTGTTACTGCCACCTATTAAATATACAGGCGCTGCAGAGGCCACTTTGAAGTTTGACCAGCTATACTAGGCGAATGATCGTATCCCGCAGACTATATTAAATCCCTCCGATCCTGTTTCAAACACTATTTTCTAACACGCTTTTGTACAATGCGAAAAATGTCGTTTTTCTCCTGCGACGACTTTGAAGCCTTTGCCAGGTTCTAAATTGACGTTAAGAAGTTCTGATCCACGGCCTTTCGCAGGAAACTAGACTTTGCACCTTGTAAGTCGTATTCTTACGGCGGATAGCATAACACTGGATTATTTAAATAAAGGAGAGTTACAACATAAGCAAATTCGAAGAGTTTTACGGCATTGGCGTAGGTCTCTAAACTACAGTCCGAATGTCATTCACAAGCTCTACATTTAGACTCGTCTCTCACACTGATGGAATAGCTGACTACTCTACATTCCCTTTCGACTGATTTCTCAAATTGCACTCAAGTACGCGATCACTGCTTCGCTGCTAGCAACTCCCAGAAGTTGCTGTCCATCAACCAAAACTTTTTCCCCAACTCAAACAAGCCATATCAGTCTGTCATTATGTGGTAACCAGTGCACAAATGGCATGGAAAAGACACTATCGATGTACTCTAAAAATAATTATCACAATTGATAGTGCGAATAATTTTACAGTAACTTTAACACTGGCCAATGATGTGACAGCATGTTTCCCCAGTTTCAGAATCATAGCTAGACCATCCCCTCTCCATTGCCAAGACGGATCCACATTCAAACGCTAACTCGGGCCTTCTGCGGGTCCTGGGAGCCGTCTGCGATGTGTGCATGTCCACAGACATACAGAAAACAGAGCAAACACTCTCCGAATGTGGAGGTGACTGGATACAGTCGAGTAAAGTGCCATATTACACGTACTGATCAGTGCATTTGGGCTAGGTGTCGGCAGCTGTGCTACATTTACAGGCAATTTTAGAACACAGAACGATATGTTATGTCGTGATGGATAGATCTGACCTAAAACCGATGGAATTGCGAGAAATGACAAGGGAATAGGTATAAAATGACAGAATATAGAACGAAATTCTGTGAAATTGAGGAAGTACTTGCGTATCTTCTGGTTCGCACTGAACAATTTGTACATGGAAACTAGTATGTGGCAGTAGTAGGACTACCTGTGTTCTGTTCCACTCTGCACTGTTGCCAAATTAATTCAAGATGAAGGCGATGACTTCATCAAAGATGGCGACATGTAGACTTGGCAACAGAGCAAGACGTCATACAATATGGCGGATTTTGGCGGAAAAATAGGTCAATTGTGCTAATGCCACTGACCTAACCCCCAGAAAAATGGCGGGAAATTTGAATTTATGCGGGAAAATAGGTCAATTGGGCTTTGCTCACTAACCTAACCCTGCAGAAGAAATAAGCGTGAAATTCTAATTCCAACAGGATAATGCCAACAAAATCTTACTTGTCTTTATTTTTATTCATTATTATTCATTATCATTTATTATCATTCATTATCATTTATCATTATTTATTATTATTTATTGTTCTTATTATTTATTATTATTGGCCTACCTCCACTAGAAAATTGCGCCAAATTCAAATTACAACACGATAATGGCTGCAAAACCGTACTGGTATTTATTATTATACATTATCATTTATTATTATTTATTATTATTGGCCTACCTCTATTAGAAAACTTGCCAAATTCAAATTCCAACATGATAATGTCTCGAAAACTGTACTTCAATTTATTATTATTATTATCATTTATTATTTATCAAAGGTGTCCGATTTTGGCGGGAAGAAAGCCATTTGCGTTACATGCATAACAAAAATCTGTCACAAGTTCAAATTCCAACACCATAATCCGTCACACCTACAAAATAGCCCACATCCTACGAACTTTGACTATCACTCATTTTTTCACTGCTAATCTATCAAAATCGCGTCAAATAATAAACTGCACTTGTACTAATGTAATTCACATCCTCTGATTTTGGAGGGAAAAACGACTGAAGTCTTTATTTCAAGCAGTACCATCATCACTTGTTCTCCAACAGACTTAGTACAGATCTTCGAGATGGCGACACCAAGTGCACTCGCCACTAAGTCCAGACTCCAACTTACTTAGTTCAAATCGTCACCAGCAGAGGAGGCTGCCCCTGGCCGGCTGGGTCGACTTGTTTGTGTGTCGGCCGGCGCACACTACCCTGGTCCACGTCACAGCTCCCCGGCCAGCAGGCGCCTGCCCGCGCTACCAGCTGGACCCTGTAAACATGTTTTCGCTGGACACACTGCAACCTACCGATGCCAACATCACACAACGGTCTGTTGTCCATTCACCACGTGGTCGACATAGCATGCACTGCCACACATTTGATGCGATAGTTGTTTTCCTGGACAGGTTCGAATGTGCCGATGCTGATGTCACACAACGGTCGGTCAGTTTCCGATCCTGCACGTGGTCGACGTACAATGCACACGTTCGTCGTAAACATGTTTTGCTGCACAGGTTGGTACCAGCCGATGCCTACGTCACAACAGGCGGTCCAGCACATGTGTTTGCCACGCAGTCCATCTCTAAGTTAACAGATCACGCGATCTCTTTATTCAATCGACATAATACAATTGCCTAATCCAAATTCATCCCAAAAACACACAAGCGTATGTGTGAACCATCGCTCGCCCCAACCTACATACCTGCGCAATTTAACCTAACACAAAGTTCACATCACTACTGAATTAAATTGCTCAATTAATTAACCTCGCTGCTGCAGAAAGCGCCATGTCCACCTGGACTTAGAATGAATTTTCGCGAGTGCCACACCCAGCTGGAATTCGAATCAAATAGTAAAAAGTCTCTGCCACGATCCTCAACCGACTGCCACATCCCCTTACCAACCTATGTTCATGTACTGAGCTGTATTAACGTTTAGTAACGTACATTAACTTATATGACATTTTCTCTATAGAGATAAGTGAACTTTGAATTTTGGTAGTCACTTTGTGTTTCGCTACCAACATAAGAAAATTGTTGCAAACAAAGCTCATCCCCACAAACCTGTCACCCGACCGGCACCTCCTCCTAGGGACTGGTGGTAAAACGACTCAACCTGCACTAGACTGATCGAGAGAAGGAGGACGTTATTTTATTTGCCAGCACTTTATTTTTCGATTAATTATATTTATCACGAAATACACGCTCTGACATGTCCTACAGCATACAGACCTGCAAACTACTCCTACGTAACTCCTCGTATAAGGCTCTACACACACGCTTGCTAATTGTAAACCGTCAAAAAAGTCGCTGCACAGCCTACAGTCATGTGAAGCACACATAAATAATTCAAAACATTTACGCCCATAGAACGGAACAACTCTTAATTTGTCTAAATAATAATTCATCTAAAGTACCCTGCTCGGTAATCGTCAACTTTTCAAAATCATACACCAGTCTTTATTTAAACAATTAGAGAGAGACAGCACCACCACCCTCTGCATTTTCCACTCAGTCCACGGTCCAACTGACTTAGTACACAGTACCATCGACACAGGACACCCCCCTGACATCAGATCATTACCCAAGTACAGTTATCCGTGATGTAGGCAGACAGCGTGTTCTCCACTAGGCCTAGCACTCAGTTCCACCACCAGACTACTCTTTCATCCTTTTCTGGACGTAAACCAAGATCCTCTGCTTTAAAATTCCGCAAAACCTACTCAGACTGCGCTGTGCTGCTCGGGGAAGTAAGGAAGGACTGCACTCTATTTATTTTGAGCCCTTTCACTTAGTCATCGAGTATATTTGTCACACAGTCACAAAACACCCGCATTAATCTACCTGTGGTCATGTGACACCGCCCACAAACACGTAAACAACTCCTAATTTCACCACACAATAGCAAACTGCTCTTAAGTAATGCAGTACACAATATCCGCAGACGAACTCCGTACTCTTAAACTCTCCAAATAACGCACAGCACAGTCCACAGACCTGCTCGCAAAATAGTGCAACAGACGCGCCCAAACACCCTCACCCAATGCCCTGCCCCCAGCTGCCAATCCGACCAAAAGTCTCTGCTCGGCCTCCCTCAAAACATGACCTCGTCATTTTTTCGTATGTTTTTTTTATAGTTAGTGAGTGGTTTACAGCATGCTGCACATCGATAAAGTTCGGGGTTTGTAGAGAACTAATTTGAAGTATACAGGGTGATTCACCTAACGTTACCGCTGGATATATTTCATAAACCACATCAAATACTGACGAATCGATTCCACAGACCGAACGTGAGGAGAGGGGCTAGTGTAATTGGTTAATACAAATCATAAAAAAATGCACGGAAGTATGTTTTTCAAACCTACGTTTTTTTAAATGGAACCCCGTAAGTTTTGTTAGCACATCTGAACATATAAACAAATACGTAATCAGTGTCGTTTGTTGCATTGTAAAATATTAATTACATCAGGGATATTGTAACCTAAAAGTGACGCTTGAGTACCACTCCTCCGCTGTTCGACCGTGTGTATCGAAGAGCACCGAATTACGTAGGGATCCAAAGGGAATGGTGATGGACCTTAGGTACAGAAGAGACTGGAACAGCACATTACGTCCACATGCTAACACCTTTTTATTGGTCTTTTTCACTGACGCACATGTACATTACCATGAGGGGTGAGGTACACGTACACACGTTGTTTCCGTTTTCAATTACGGAGTGGAATAGAGTGTGTTCCGACATGTCAGGCCAATAGATGTTCAATGTGGTGGCCATCATTTGCTGCACACAATTGCAATCTCTGGCATAATGAATGTCGTACACGCCGCAGTACATCTGGTGTAATGTCGCCGCAGGCTGCCACAATACGTTGTTTCATATCCTCTGGGGTTGTAGGCACATCACGGTACACATTCTCCTTTAACGTACCCCACAGAAAGAAGTCCAGAGGTGTAAGATCAGGAGAACGGGCTGGCCAATTTATGCGTCCTCCACGTCCTATGAAACGCCCGTCGAACGTGTACCTCACACCTCATGGTAATGTACATGTGCGTCAGTGAAAAAGACCAATAAAAAGGTGTTAGCATGTGGACGTAATGTGCTGTTCCAGTCTCTTCTGTACCTAAGGTCCATCACCGTTCCCTTTGGATCCCTACGTAATTCGGTGCTCTCCAATACACACGATCGAACAGCAGAGGAGTGGTACTCAAGCGTCAACTTTAGGTTACAATATCTCCGGATGTAATTAACATTTTACAATGCAACAAACGGCACTGATTACGTATTTGTTTATATGTTCAGATGTGCTAACAAAACTAACGGGGTTCCATTTTTAAAAAAAACGTAGGTTTGTGTTAAAAAATATACTTCTGTGCATTTTTTTTATGGTTTGTATTAACCAATTACACTAGCCCCTCTCCTCACGTTCGATCTGTGGAATCGATTCGTCAGTATTTGATGTGGTTTACGAAATATATCCAGCAGTAACGTTAGGTGAATCACCCTGTATACTTCAAATTAATTCTCTACAAACCCCGAACTTTATCGATGTGCAGCATGCTGTAAACCACTCACTAACTATAAAAAAACATACGAAAAAATGACGAGGTCATGTTTTGGGGGAGGCCGAGCAGAGACTTTTGGTCGGATTGGCAGCTGGGGGCAGGGCATTGGGTGAGGGTGTTTGGGCGCGTCTGTTGCACTATTTTGCGAGCAGGTCTGTGGACTGTGCTGTGCGCTATTTGGAGAGTTTAAGAGTACAGAGTTCGTCTGCGGATATTGTGTACTGCATTACTTAAAAGCAGTTTGCTATTGTGTGGTGAAATTAGGAGTTGTTTACGTGTTTGTGAGCTGTGTCACATGACCACAGGTAGATTAATGCGGGTGTTTTGTGACTGTGTGACAAATATACTCGATGACTAAGTAAAAGTGCTCAAAATAAATAGAGTGCAGTCCTTCCTTACTTCCCCGAGCAGCACAGCGCAGTCTGAGTAGGTTTTGCGGAATTTTAAAGCAGAGGATCTTGGTTTACGTCCAGAAAAGGATGAAAGAGTAGTCTGGTGGTGGAACTGAGTGCTAGGCCTAGTGGAGAACACGCTGTCTGCCTACATCACAGATAACTGTACTTGGGTAATGATCTGATGTCAGGGGGGTGTCCTGTGTCGATGGTACTGTGTACTGTCAGTTGGACCGTGGACTGAGTGGAAAATGCAGAGGGTGGTGGTGCTGTCTCTCTCTAATTGTTTAAATAAAGACTGGTGTATGATTTTGAAAAGTTGACAATTTAGACAAATTAAGAGTTGTTCCGTTCTATGGGCGTAAATGTTTTTATGTGTGCTTCACATGACTGTAGGCTGTGCAGCGACTTTTTTGACGGTTTACAATTAGCAAGCGTGTGTGTAGAGCCTTATACGAGGAGTTATGTAGGAGTAGTTTGCAGGTCTGTATGCTGTAGGACATGTCAGAGCGTGTATTTCGTGATAAATATAATTAATCGAAAAATAAAGTGCTGGCAAATAAAATAAAGTCCTTCTTCACTCGATCAGTCTAGTGCAGGTTGAGTCGTTTTACCACCAGTCCCTAGGAGGAGGTGCCAGTTGGGTGACAGGTTAGTGGAGATGAGCTTTGTTTGCAACAATTTTCTTATGTTGGTAGCGAAACACAAAGTGACTACCAAAATTCAAAGTTCACTTATCTCTATAGAGAAAATGTCATATAAGTTAATGTACGTTACTAAACGTTAATACAGCTCGGTGCATGAACATGAGTTGGTAAGGGGATGTGGCAGTCGGTTGAGGATTGTGATAGAGACTTTTAACTATTTGATTCGAAGTCCAGGTGGGTGTGGCACTCGCGAAAATTCATTCCAAGTCCAGGTGGACATGGTGCTTTCTGCAGCAGCGATGTTAATTAATTGAGCAATTTAATTCAGTAGTGATGTGAACTTTGTGTTAGGTTAAATTGCGCAGGTATGTAGGTTGGGGCGAGCGATGGTTCACACATACGCTTGTGTGTTTTTGGGATGAATTTGGATTAGGCAATTGTATTATGTCGATTGAATAAAGAGATCGCGTGATCTGTTAACTTAGAGATGGACTGCGTGGCAAACACATGTGCTGGACCGCCTGTTGTGACGTAGACATCGGCTGGTACCAACCTGTGCAGCAAAACATGTTTACGACGAACGTGTGCATTGTATGTCGACCACGTGCAGGATCGGAAACTGACCGACCGTTGTGTGACATCAGCATCGGCACATTCGAACCTGTCCAGGAAAACAACTATCACATCAAATGTGTGGCAGTGCATGCTATGTCAACCACGTGGTGAATGGACAACTGACCGTTGTGTGATGTCGGCATCGGTAGGTTCCAGTGTGTCCAGCGAAAACATGTTTACAGGGTCCAGCTGGTAGCGCGGGCAGGCGCCTGCTGGCCGGGGAGCTGTGACGTGGACCAGGGTAGTGTGCGCCGGCCGACACACAAACAAGTCGACACAGCCGGCCAGGGGCAGCCTCCTCTGCTGGTGACGATTTGAACTAAGTAAGTTGGAGTCTGGACTTAGTGGCGAGTGCACTTGGTGTCGCCATCTCGAAGATCTGTACTAAGTCTGTTGGAGAACAAGTGATGATGGTACTGCTTGAAATAAAGACTTCAGTCGTTTTTCCCTCCAAAATCAGAGGATGTGAATTACGTTAGTACAAGTGCAGTTTATTATTTGACGCGATTTTGATAGATTAGCAGTGAAAAAATGAGTGATAGTCAAAGTTCGTAGGATGTGGAGTATTTTGTAGGTGTGACGGATTATGGTGTTGGAATTTGAACTTGTGACAGATTTTTGTTATGCATGTAACGCAAATGGCTTTCTTCCCGTCAAAATCGGACACCTTTGATAAATATTAAATGATAATAATAATAATAAATTGAAGTACAGTTTTCGAGACATTATCATGTTGGAATTTGAATTTGGCAAGTTTTCTAATAGAGGTAGGCCAATAATAATAAATAATAATAAATGATAATGTATAATAATAAATACCAGTACGGTTTTGCAGCCATTATCGTGTTGTAATTTGAATTTGGCGCAATTTTCTAGTGGAGATAGGCCAATAATAATAAATAATAAGAACAATAAATAATAATAAATAATGATAAATGATAATGAATGATAATAAATGATAATGAATAATAATGAATAAAAATAAAGACAAGTAAGATTTTGTTGGCATTATCCTGTTGGAATTAGAATTTCACGCTTATTTCTTCTGCAGGGTTAGGTTAGTGGGCATAGCCCAATTGACCTATTTTCCCGCATAAATTCAAATTTCCCGCCATTTTTCTGGGGGTTGGGTCAGTGGCATTAGCACAATTGACCTATTTTCCCGCCAAAATCCGCCATATTGTATGACATCATGCGCTGTTGCCAAATCTTTACACCGCCATCTTGGATGACGTCATCGCCACCATCTTGGATAAACTTGGCAACAATGCAGTGTGGAACAGAACACAGGTAGTTCTACTACTTGCAGCAACAACAGGAAACGTCAACATCAAAACGAATGGAAACAGGGAGGTAGTCAATTTTGTTCCATCGAGGCAGTATTATACTGAATGTCTGTTGAGGTACCAGTGATACACACGAGTTGACTACTGTATTTGATGCTTTCCAGGAGTACAGAGAACCATTCACCTCTAAACTTACTTGCATCTGCATTAAAGTATAACAAAGAGTGGACGGGGTTATCGAGTGAGACAGAGCTATAATGAGGTACGATTTAATGGTTGACTGTTGCATTCTAGAGAAGCAGAAGTTGCTGCAGGTCAGTCGCGTGACATAGCCTGCGTTCTACGTGTATACAGCCACGTGTTCTGTATGCGGTTTAAAGCACTGTCTACTTGCGATCGTTAACAGTAAACCTTTCGCTCATCAGACGACTTCCATCTCATGTGTGATGAATCTTGACACATTCCTCTAAATGAGCTTTGATTTATGTGATGTATTCCATCTCCCCTATCGCATTTTGGGTGTAAAATCGAGACTTCAGCGTCATAACTAAGTTAACGATAGGAGCTTGTGAGGCGTTGCAATCCCTGTGTACACATTTGCCCGACAAATGTGCTGTTTACAGAGTTAGTGATGGAATGACTTGTTATTTCCACATGTCGGTCGCTGCTGCTATGCGTTTAATTGTTTCCTTGTAGGACATATCCGCCGCTACTAACGATCATTTTATATAGGTCTGATGCAGGCATTGTATATTTTCTGAACAGTGTTCAGATTTGAACAGTGGACACTATACATCTCCGGAAGGCTATATTGTGCTCATATCACGAAGAGCAAGTGTTTTGCGGTTCAATAACATAGTTTTCCGTGGAGAATCTGGGAAGGACGATATATGTCATGCACTTGAAATATATGTCTCACAAAGAAATACGCTGCATTCGATACGTCTGATAGGTTGGAAACGTAGGTGAACTAAGATTATAGCCCATTTTAAGTGCAAAACATTGTAGCCTTAGGAGTGCATGTGTTTATGTTCTCTCTTACCAATACCTTCCAGGTACCGATCCTGGACTCTAGAACAGTACTTTAGAGTTGATAGCTTGGTTGATTGACGTAAAAATGCGTCGAAATCAATCCGTCTGGAGCTCCATCGCCTATAAAAATCATTCCTTTCTTGTTCTTCTTATCTGTCTGCTATTACATGAGGGCACTTTGATATCTGTTACTATACATCGATAAGGAGTGCTAAGCTCCTCGACATGGACGCATCTTGAGATGGGTGAGGACTCGGAAAGCTCTATTCATTCACGAGAGGTGGAGTGTCGGTTCAAAAATGGCTCTGAGCACTATGGAACTTCTGAGGTCATTAGTCCCCTAGAACTTAGAACTAGTTAAACCTAACTAACCTAAGGACATCACACACATCCATGCCCGAGGCAGGATTCGAACGAGCGACCGTAGCGGTCTCGCGGTTCCAGACTGCAGCACCTAGAACCGCTCGGCCACTTCGGCCGGTGGAATGTCGGTTGCAGATTAATTCACTAATGGTGCTGCAGGGTTGGTTGGTCGAAGACAGTGTGAGGAGGATCTTTCACTCTCTAATTTTACCCTGAGACAGTGAGATTGCTCTGTGACTCTCATACGCATAGAGATAGATCATAAATTAAACACTATGCTCGAGGTGATAGAAATATGTGGAGCGTTGTCTGGTATACTTTGATGATTTGTGTGTTCAAGAATTAACACTGAATGGACACACTACACAGTCATCTATCCATGCCCGCAATGATACTCGTAAAGTGGAGAGTGGATGGTTTAGCTATGATACTGAAATTGGGGAAACATGCTGTCACATCATTGGCCAGTGTTGAAGTTACTGTAAAATTCTTCGCACTATCAACTGTGATGTTTATTATTAGAGTACATCGATGGTATCTTTTCTATCCCATCTGTGCAATGGTTACCACATAATGATTGATTGATATGGCTTGTCTGAGTTGGGGAAAAAGTTGGACAGCAACTTCTGGGCGTAGCTAGCAGTGAAACAGTGATCGCGTACATGAGTGCAGTATGAGAAATCAGTGAAAGGGAATGCAGAGTCGTCGGCTATCCCATCAGTGTGAGAGACGAGTCTAAATGTAGATCAAGTGAATGGCATTCGGACTATAGTTTTAGGACCTACGCCAACGTAGTAAAACTCTTCCAGTTTGCTTATGTTGTAACTCTCTTTTATTTAAATGATCCAGTGTTATGCTATCCGCCGTAAGAATACGACTTACAAGGTGCAAAGTCTAGTTTCCTGCGAAAGGCCGTGGGTCAGAACTTCTTAACGTCAGTTTAGAACCTGGCACAGGCCTCAAAGTCGTCACAGAAAAAAAACGACATTTTTCGCATTGTACAAAAGCATGTTAGAAAACAGTGTTTGAAACAGGATCAGAGGGATTTAGTATAGTCTCCGAGATACGATCATTCACATATGGTATAGCTGGTCAAACTTTAAAGTGGCCTCTGCAGCGCCTGTATATTTAATAGGCGGCAGTAGCAGTAGCATTTTGAGATGTGAATTCGGTGAGGGACTGGTTATACCGTTAGGAATGCTTGGAGGGCTGCACGCTTCGCTATTCTGGGGAAGCATTGCGAAATCTATTTCTTCGCCCTGGACCGCACCGCAGCTTTATGTCATTGCACCATCATCAGTGCCTACGTGACTTCTAAATCGGATGAGCTTTTATAGTTCGTAATTTTTCTCTGTTGGAGGGTATAGAATAACAATGATAGCATGTTGGGCTGATTGATTTGAATGGACGTGAATCTGTAGTACTTGTATGTAGTTTGGGGACGTACAACAGTGCTCGCATTTCCACTGAATGGTAAAAACACTGTCCTGTTGCACTATCTCAGATCATTCTGTTTCTACACTAGTTGCAGAAGGTGGTGGGTATGTCTTTCTCCGACTTCTGCTCAGTTCCGACTTAAATTGGAACGATCACATGCGGAGAGCTGTAGAAATGGGAGCAGTTGTAAGATCCATATGGGCTGGCTGAAACCAAGTTGGAATTTTATTGTAGCAGCTAGGTTTGGAAAAGGTGACTCGTTTCGAGATATGGGAGTACCAGAAATATGATTGAGTAGCGGTTATAATCATTAAAGAATTTGTCAATAGGATACAACGCAGGTATGGGCTTGAAAGGAAAGAGCTGTTTCCAAATCTGAGACATCATTTCAGGAAGATAGCGTAACACCAGAGGTCTGAAAAAATTAGTGTATCTTTCTTATGACCTCAATCGGTACATCATCTGCTACTACTATTTGTGTTCCTTCTCAGTCAGTCATCGCCTATAACTCAGTGGATATATCGCAGAACCTCTGATATGGTACCGAGACAGAATGCGCTAAAAATACTATAGAATTATCTAGTTGGGGTGGTGTGAGGGAGTGCAAATACAGCTTACATACTACATTCCTTAGCCGAATCACTTCCAAAATGCGGTAATTTTAACCCGAGGGTGCATCATGGGCTGGTAATACACATTCCAACGATCACCATTAAGGTTTGCTTTGGAAAAAGAAATTCCTCATTCAGAAGTAATATCGTGTCTAGATTCGTAAAGCGGGTATAGCTTTTAACCTAGATACTCGTGTGCACCTGTGGAACCAAGATCCCTTATGATAGTAACATACGCTAGCTGCTGCAATCGGATTTTCTTTAACATCTCACCGATTACGTCTCTCTTTCTAGGACAGGGTGGTAGGACTCGCAAGAAAAACCTAATATACATGCACACGGATCGCTGATTTTCGGTCAGTATTATTTCGTATCGAAGGCAATCATCCATTGATGAAGTATTACAATTAGTAGTAGCAGGGAATGCGTGATACGTTCGCATTTGAGCATCAGGTTAATAAAGTATGTGTTTGTGTAAAGGAAATGTCTATGTCGAGTCGGAAGGAGGGTATGGATTTGACTCGGAGTAATGTGATAGCAACGGAAGACTATATCGACTCATAAGGAAGGTAATGTGATTTTTTTATTTCCAGAACCACTGCCGACGGCATGGTGTATTGCCGATACTTCGGTCATTGTCGAATGACGTTCAATTGAGACCTCGATCGTAAGGCGGGCGGCTTTCGTGATCATGTGGAAATTTGAGAAGATTGTGTATGGAGGTGCGTTTGCGCTGGACCGTTACTCCCTCCCTTGTAAATTGTTCAGTTGACTGCTTCTGAATATTTCACGCCTTTAATTAGTTGAGATAAGATCGATTGTGGTGTGTGCAACTGGGATGTGGAGCCGGCCGCGGTGGTCTCGCGGTTCTAGGCGCGCAGTCCGGAACCGTGCGACTGCTACGGTCGCAGGTTCGAATCCTGCCTCGGGCATGGATGTGTGTTCTAGGGGACTGATGACCACAGCAGTTGAGTCCCATAGTGCTCAGAGCCATTTGAACCATTTGGGATGTGGAAGATACGATTGCCTGTTCTCTAGACATGGAAAAGACCTTAGTTGGCTTGTAAATTATAGAGATGATTTGGAGTATGATAAATTAGTGGGACCAGTATTCGCGGGTGTAAATATGATTTTTCATGTGAGTTTTTTTTCTTTTTTTTTTTTTTTGTAGTTACCCAGTGGTCTACAGCACGCTCCATGTAGCTAAAGTTTCGGGTTTGTAGAGAAATAATTTCCAGTTGCACGAGCGATCGGGAGGCTACTGCTATGTGCTTGATATCAAGAAGTACTGTGAGTTCTGATGTAAAAGGGGTGCTTTTGTATGGCATAGGATAGGAATTGTATGTTTATTACTTCGACATGGTAAGCGTATTTGACGATATGTATGGCACCTTGCAAGGGTTAGTTGTCGGTGCAATATGGCGATCAGTGTAAAACAGTTTATTGCGGGTGAATGTCACATCTGTAGAAAGAAAGAAGAGGTCGATGGTGCTTCCCTAGAACTGAGGAGCATCGTGACAAAGTCAGTGTGGGTGTAGGCATAAAATAATTTTTTTGGGTGCTGTACAGATATCAAAGATAACTGCACTGTTTGTGTAAAATGTGTGTATATTGCATTGTAACGTTATTGTGGCTTATGCTGTGTAAAATGTATATATATATATATATATATATATATATATATATATATATATATATATATATATATTGCATTGTAAACTTAATGTGGTTTATGTTGTGACATGACTAGAGAGGACAACTGTGTGTCCTATCGTGAGGGACGTATAGATTGAACACATCGATAACGGAGAGAGATTTTTTATGTTGAAGATTATGTGCACTATAAATAGTGACATTGGTTCCAGAAGTACAGCCGTCAAGAGGAGACATTAACTGTACAATGATCGGTGTCAGACTGTTGCAGCAATGGTAATCGTTAATTGTAGTTACACTGGTAGATATGTTCCTGGCTTCCAATATCCTTGTGGGTCTGGTATGTATTTGATGATTTATAGACAAGTTTATGGGTTTAACTATCAATGCACTTTAGCGATCTGTGCAAAATAATTTTACAGCCGAAAGTCCCAGAAAGAAGAGGTGGATGGTGCTTGGATATCAGTGGCATCAGTAATTCGGCGAGTAAATTCGATAAGAGCCAATCATAATGCTCCATTCATTCAGATCCTTTGTGCTGGGATAGAGGTGCCTCTACATAGCTGTGAGAACACTTGCGTATGTTGGGAGCAGGAAGGGTAGCACGTGTTGGAGTGGGTACCATGTTAGGTCCGCGAGGAAGACTGCATTCGACGTTATTGTGCGTTATTTTCGAAAACATGTTCTGTTAGGTCAAGAATTTCCCTGCATACAAGGTGAGACAACACGAAACTACTACAAAAGCGCACGTTAAATACTTCTGGGGGGATTATGCAGTTTTCTAGATTTCAACTTGGTTATTATTTTAGATAGTAATGTGGATTCATATAACATTGAGAACGTTGCTAGATGCGCTTGCGATGGTAAGTAGCTGTGCGTGGTGAAGCGTCAACGACACGTCACGCATGGTCCATTAGAATGGCTAAGGAGAAAGGATCTTGAGCTATTGTGGAATGGATTTCTGCAGGATCTTCGCCTGACCGCAGTTAGAGCGGGGGTACCGACGAACCCGTGCATGTGGCCAAGCTTGGAGTGTCTGCCCTCTGTAAATAAGTCTTCACTCCCGTCCGACTGCGTCATCGACGGCGCCTACATGCAACATTCACCTGCGTTTGGTGGCTCGCGACTGCACTCCCACCCGATCACGTCAGCATGTGTGTCTAGGTGAACACGTATTTGGATAGGAATTTCTCACAAATCAAGTATGAAAGGGATGTGGCAGCCTCATGCCTGAGGGCACCTGTGTGTGGTTTGACAGCTGATGGCCAATCACTTGGCAGCGGTTGCCACTAACCTCCTATGCGCTCTAGTTGACAGGTTGCGGTGTCTCCGTATGTTGTTTGCGTGTCTGTTGCATTATTTTGCGACCATGTCTGTAGGCTACGCTATGCGTTAAATGGACAGTTTACGAGTACTGAGCATGTCTATACATCAGTGTGCTGCATTATTTAGGAGGAGTCTGTATGTCTGTACTTAAATTATTTGGGTAAATTAGGAGTTGTTTGCATGTCTGGAGAGTGTTATTTGGAAGTAGTTTGCAGGTCTGTGGGCTGTGTGAGATGGCCCCAAACATGTGAGAGTGTATGTTTTGTATCAGTGTGATAAATACACTCAATTTCTAAATAAAATGTTCCAAACTAAACAGAGTACACTCCTTCCTTACTCTCCCCAGCAGCCCAGGGCAGCCTGAGTGATTTTCGCACCATTTTCCCCCTACAGACCACCATCTGGCATTGGGCCATAGGAGGGAAGACCATACCCTCTGGTGGCAGTAATGTGTACTATGTCAGTTGGAGCCTAGATCTTGTAGTGGAGACATTGCTTGCAAAGTCGTTTTCCCGTCATTTCGCCCCACCATCTTGGATGACGTTATGTGCTGACATCATGGGTTGGTAAGGGGACGTGTTGGTCGGTTGAGGATCGTGGTGGAGAGTTTTAACTATTTCCTTCGAAGTCCAGGTGGGTGTGGTATTCGCGAAAATTCATTCCAAGTACACAATAGCACACTCTGGTGCTGTTAATATGTACTAGGCATCGTGGTGAGCACATTGTATTCCTCCATCTTAGGTAACGGTACTTGCATCATCACCTGATGTCATCTTAGCACCCTCTGGCGGTGGCGATATGTACGGCGGTGGCGATATGTACTAAGTCAGTTTGAGTCCAGATCTCATGGTGACCACACTGTTTGCCACCATCTTGGATTACATCACAGGTTAGAGCACCCTCTGGTGGTGGCGATGTGTACTAAGTCAGTTGGGCTATGGACCTCATGGTGAACACACCTGCATGAAATAAGTTAAATAATAAAGACTTATGTCTAAGTCCTTTTCCCACAAATCCTTTGGAGGAGGTGGCGCTAGGGCGACTGTAGTTAGTGCAAGTGTCCTTTCTTTCGCGCCATTTTCTTAGATTATCAGCGAAACCCAAGTGAGTTTTGTTTACCGCCAAAATTCATACTTGGCGCAAGTTCATAGGAGGTATTGGCGGTCGGTTGACTTAGGTTAGTGGAGCTACCCCAAGTGAGCTATCTTCCCGCGATTTTCTTTGCTTAGTAGAGATAACCGGGGTGTAGTGCATTATCCTCTTGGAATTTGAACTTCCCCCCATCTTTCTGGGGGAGGGGGCGTCGCACTTCACCCGTCGAAATTCAAACTGCCCGCTAAAATCCGCCATCTTGGATGACGTCATCGCAGCCATCTTGGATGATGCCAACGCCGCCATCTTGGATACATCTGGCAACATTGCAGAATGGGCTCATACCCCCCTCGTCCGAATACTCACGCTCACACATGTGTCGATTCTCCTCAATTCTAGGAGATTACAGACGTTTATGTCTTCAAAAATGGTTCAAATGACTCTGAGCACTAAGGGACTTAACTGCTGTGGTCATCAGTCCCCTAGACATTAGAACTATTTAAACCTAACTAACCTAAGGACATCACACACATCCATGCCCGAGGCAGGATTCGAACCTGCGACCGTAGCAGTCGTGCGGTTGCAGACTGTAGTGCCAAGTACCGCTCGGCCACTCCAGCTGGCTATGTCTTCCTGTCAGCGCTTTTGAAAGGTGCTGAACCCTGCAAAGACTGTCTGAAACAAGTATTGTATAGCACAGATGTCCGGCGCTATATGGTAATCAACAGCGCTCCTGAGGATGGAAGGGTTCGGAAGACATCACCTCACCAATACAAATTAGTGTACTATAATCACCATCAGAGTCGATAGTGCAACAAAGAAAACGTGAGTATCTGCTTAGGGGAGCCGATGAGGGTACGTTCTATCTCTTTATTTAGTTATAGCCCTATTGCCCGTCCTGTTTGTACACTATAGTAGATCCAGTTGAATTCTCGCACTGTAAATTGTACAGCTGTTTACAAAATGAATATATCACCCCTTCCGTTCGGATATACCCCTCAATGCCTCGAGAACACAATTCACCACATCAGATCTATCCTTCCTGTACGATTAGACATAGTAATTTTTTTACATAAATAGTAACCTGATTACTTCCCACAAACATATGGTGATATGTCGGAACATAAGCTATAGTATCTTTACGTTCAAGCAGTAACATAACATTTCTATCAATTTATTATTAGATCACTATGTTGTAGGCGATATAGGGGATCTGGACAGGTGGATCTTCTCCAATTCAGGCCAGGGCGAAATGCTACAGTGGGTGGAGGAGTTGGAGGAAGAGCCTCCCCATCGTGAGGAGATTAGGGAGACGCCAAAGAGCCACAGCGAAATAGGTAATACATAGTCATTCTGCTTACACGTAATCAGTTTTCTTTCTTTGCTTGCAGCAGCAGCGGCAGGTGATGTCTAGGACGTTGTATTTAATTTTTCTTTTTCGTTGTTCTACTGCGGCTACGGCAGGGGAACAACTCACGCAATACGCCGTGGCTCGGGTACCGGGGCTCCTGTGCGACATGCTTCGCCTGCCACACAGGAAGCCCCGCCTAGCACTGCTCTGGATTCCGTGGGCTACGGTTTAAGATTTTAATAATGAAAATATTATCAAGGCTTTTGATATTCTGGGAAAAATATCGTAGATGAGCATAAACTAAATACAATGAGTGTTTTCAATATTGACGAATGGGGATTCTCAACCGTACAAAGTAAATCGCCAAAGATAGTGACACAGAAGGCGAACATCAAGTGGGTAGTGTTTCTAGTACCGAAGCAGGAACTGACACCGCAGTTGTCTGCTGTACTGCTGTACGAGTTCTAGAGGTAATCATGTGGCCCCTCCCCCCCCTTTCGCCCCCCCCCCCCTCCCCCACTTCCCTACTGGGGCTCCACCGTGAGTTCTTGTGGAGATTTCAGACACTGGTTACAGTAATACTGATCTCTTCATTAAATGCTTCGAACATTTTGTTACTAATGTCAAACCATCAGCAGAGAAAAAGTTCTTGTTTTGGGTGGCCAATCGACACTCTCCGAGAATCTTGTATCTATTAGAACTGCAAGACTTCATGGTGTTTTACTTTTACAACTTGCGGGGACGCAACACACCGTTTGCAGCTCCTAGATGTGGCAATATTCGAGCCATTGCAAACCTATTATGACGAAGAACTGTGTAAATGGCTGCGAGCAAATGAGCCACCAGTGACACAGTTCAAGGTTTGTTGTCTGTTTTCCGAAGCTTACAACCGAACATGGACCTTCGGAAATCCCTCGAATGGTTTCCGAAACACTGGAATTTGACCCATGGATACAAATGTATTTCCCGATGCTGACAGCCATTGCACATTCATAGAAAAGAAACACTTGAAGAGCCGTCAGTACGCTTGCATCTTTCCAATCCCAGTGCTGAGAATGCACGTCAAGAAATAGAAGTTGGCCTCTCTAACCGAGTAGATACGAGTACAAAGGTATCACAACCACAACAAATTAGCCCTTCCAGAAATATCACTGTGAGTGTCCATGAAATAAGCACTTTGCAAAAATCGGTTATCAACCAAAGAAGATGGCCAAATAAAGGTGTTCAGAAAGCTGAACTGTTGGCCTCAAGCACATTGTGCGCGCGGGCTCTTCTTCCCGTGGTGGCACATTGGGTGTGAATGTATAGTGCGAGGGGACTTACTTGTCCTCCCATTGTTTCCACTCACAATAACTAGACGGAACAAGTTGTCTGGTATAAGTGTTTATCACATTAAACTTTACAACTTGCACAGGCAGCGCGCCAACTGCGGCTCCTGGCTTAGCTGGAAGACATACACGCCCGTCCGCTACGGGGTCTCGCAGCTACCCGCTCGGCCGTTACAACGGCTAATCCTACCTGCGTGCACAAAGGACCTGAGAGGTCTACTTCCGCACATAGGTTGCAAATTCTTCCGACAGGGAGCAGACTATACTGGACAGTTTGACCTGGCCAGTTTGAAGCTGCCACTAGATGGCAGTTGGAGTGAGTAGCAGAGTCCAAAAATACTCCCACTCTAAAATGAGTTTTCTCATTTTACAAATACCAAAATTTTAAGAAACAACAAAACCAAAACACATAAACAATAAAAAATATAACTAGGTACAAGTCAATGCACATAAAACATGAATACACTAACATTTTTTACAAATAACCAACATTTTAACAAATATCAACACCCAAACAAGTAAACAATAAAAATATAACTAGACACAATATCAATGCACATAAAACATGAATATACTAACACTTGGGATGCCCACATCACCAAACACCACTGACATGCTGCATGTGAAACACGATGGATACTAACATGCAGGTCACAAAACAATAGAGTATTAATATTATACTGCATAAAAACATGAAATCAATGCTAACAGCAGTTAGTCCACAAGAAACATCCACAGCCTCCCAAGCTGATTTTATGAATTATGAGGTTATTCCAGTAAATGGCAATTTTTTCAGTGGCTCTGTATCATATACCACTACACAGATCTGAGGGAACACTTAACTGATTCACTGCTTAGGTAGGGGACACAATTTTGCTATAGGCCTCTTAATATGCCCATTAGCAGTTTTCACCATTACCACACGCACACACTTATCAGAACCGGGAAACAGCTGGTCAAAGACACCCAGCCTTCACACCAAGGGAGGCAAATTATCCTCCTTGACCAGCACATGATCGCCGATCTGCGGTTGCCATGCTCCTTCCGATGTCCATTTTTTGCGTTGCTGCAGATCATGTATATATTCGGTGGACCACCTCTTCCAAAAGGACTGAAGCAACTGCTGCACAAGTTGCCATCTGTGCAACCTGTTGGCGGGAACCTCAAGGACAGAGGGTTCAGGATGAGCACAAAGGGGCTGTCCGATTAGGAAATGACCAGGAGTGAGAGCAGCAGGAGAATCTAGGTCATCAGAGAGAAGACACAACGGCCGTGAATTCAAGCATGCTTCTATCTGAATTAACACAGTAGTCAGTTCTTCAAATGTCAACACTGCATTGCCGATGACACGTTTGAGATGCGACTTCATGCATTTGATTCCTGCCTCCCAGAGTCCACCAAAGTGAGGGGCACGAGGTGGAGTGAACCTCCAACTGATTCCCTCTGAGGTCGAATAATTCACCACACCTTCAACAGTAACATCGTTGGAGAGAAAATGTTTAAGCTCATTGTCTGCACCTACAAATGTGGTACCATTGTCACTGTACATGTGAGAAGGTTTCCCTCTTCTTGCATAAATTTCTCCTGAGGGTGGCCAAAAATGAACTTGTTACCAAGTCACTAACTAATTCTAAGTGGATGGCCTTGGTTGCCATGCAAATGAATAAAGCAATATAAGCCTTGGTGGTAACCTTACTCCGCCTTCCACCATGCTTTACAGCAATAGGGCCTGCATAATTTACTCCACAGTGCTGGAATGGATGAGACTGGTTTACTCTAGCTGCAGGTAGCTGGCCCATGAGTTGAACTGCTGTCTTGGACTTAAGCCTAAAGCATTTTATACATTTTCTGATAACTCCCTTGACTGTGTTACGCCCATTGGGGATCCAGAACCTCCTACGCAACATAGCCAACAAAAGTTGTGACCCAGCGTGCAACAGATTTTCATTTTCATCTATAATGAGAATTTTTGTCAAATGATGCTTAGGTGGAACGATAATAGGATGGCACTCATCATATGGTACATCAGCATTCATTAATCTCCCTCCCACTCGTAAAATACCTTCGGCATCAACAAACGGGTGCAAATCCCTTAATTTGCTATTATGTGGAATAGGGGAACTGTCCATCAGCAAAGCGATCTCATTACCATATTCATGCATGAATGCAGCGTATTCCTTCTGCAGATTCGGTTGCCTTTTAAACCTCCTCTCAAGATGCGCCAATCTCCGAGATGCTTGTTGTCGTGATTCGCCTAATGATTTACAGTCAGGTTTCACTGGTAGTCAAACCACAAATCTCCCTTCTTCATCTCGTGCCGTGTGGCGCTGAAAGTGAGCCTCACATATTTTACCCTGCTTACTAATCGTTTTCGTAGACAGTTCCTCTAACTCCCAAAATCTTTGCAGTTTGGCATCTAAATTGTCACCTCTAACAAAGCACGAGGTCACTGTAGAACGAGGCATGTTGCATGAAACTGAAGGCAACCTACCAGACAAAATTCAGGCAAATTTTGTTTCGACCAGTGAGGGATGACCTGGTTTCACCAGCCTTTCCTTACAAACAACGTCAAAGAAAACCTCAGCACCAAGAATTAAATCTACTGTGGCAGGTTTGTTGAATTCTGGATCAGCGAGCGGAAGATTACAGGGGACACTCCAGGACCTTGTGTCTATCTTGCTCGCTGGTAGGTCACTGGTGACATGATCAACGATAGCACAAGTGGATCTGATATGAAAGTCGTTGACCCTAGACGACAGTTCAACATCACAAGTGTAAGACACTGAGGCTGCAAAGGCATTGTTTATACCCTTCACAGGAAACGAATGTTTACTTCGTTTCAGTTTTAATTTCTCCGCCATGCCCTTAGATATAAAGGATAGCTGACTTGCACTGTCTAGCAGAACTCTGCAAACCTGCTGTCTACCCATGCTGTCTTTAATGTGGACACAGCTGTTGCCAACAAAACATTACAATGGATGTTTGCTTTCCCGTTTGTAGCTTGATGGGCCAAGGAATGGCCTCCTGGTTTACTATTCTGCCCATTCCCTGGTTCAGCAGGCTTGTGGAGCAGTATGTTGTGACTCCCCTTACAGGTCTTACAAGGAGAAATCCTGCATTTAGTCGAGAAATGACCAGAGCAGATGCACAAAAAACAAAGCTTATTTTTTGTCACATATGCCCGCCGCTCATCGACATTTAGTGCCTGAAACCCTTTGCATTTAGTGATAGTATGAGGTTCACTACAAAAATTACATGATTCCTCAGCATCAGCATTAGCGAGATGAGCCCTCCTCACATGTCTTGTTTGATTTAAATTATTAACATTTCCTTGCAAATCCCTTGAGGTGTTATCCCTGAACCTGATCAACTCAAGGGCCTGACATTTTGTTTCCAAAAAATCTATTAGTTGATTTAATGTGGTGAATGTCGACCCAGACATCTTTACCTCCCACTCATGACGATCTGTGGGTCGCATACTGGACAGAATCTCTTCCGAAAGAATAACTTCATGAAGTGGAACATCAGGTTTGAGAGCTTCTAAGGCCTTCAAATGGCTGCATACGTGATTAATTAGTTGCCTATAATCGCTCGCTGCGCCGTGGCCGACTGTAGGCAAGGCCAACAAAGCCTTAGCATGTCTGGCTGCAATTATTTTTGGGTTATTATACCTCTGCATAATAAGTCCCCAGGCTATCGCTAGATTTCCTGCTGTGACAGGTATATGTTTCAAAAGGTCCTTAGCTTCACCTCGCAAAGACGAATTAAGGTAATGAAGTTTTTGAACGTCATCAATTGAATTGTTATTCATAATGAGACTCAAAAACGTATCCCTGTATGATGACCACTTAAGGTAGTCACCTTCAAAATTTGGCAAGTTAATAGCGGGTAGTTTCAAAGAACTGACGCTGCCTGATGGATTCGAGCCCAAAGGCTGCGGAATCTGGGTGTGACCTCTTCATTGAACCCTTGAGAGTGGATTCAACAAAGTCCCACGAATCCTCGAATTCTGCCCTGTCCTTACTGTGATCTGCTGATTCGTCTTCAATTTCCAGCCGTGTTTGAGACGACTCAAAATCAGTCTGAATCCGAGTCAATCGATTTAATTTTGATTCCAACATTTCGATGCTGGCACTGTCTGCAGACTGCACAAAGCTCGCTAAGCGCGCGAGAGCGGCCTTTGCTACACCTCTCTACTTGACTAATTTTGTTTTTTCTGAGGGCTCCATTTTAGGACCAGGAAGATGATAGCAGGAAGCCAACAGTTGCACTTACCAGGCTGCAGCGGCAGTACGGACTGGAACAGCAGCGGCGTCACGGACACTGGCAGCTGGCGTGGCAGGCGTTGCAGTCTCCGACGACGCGAAGTTTCGGCGGGAGCAGGAGGTGACGTCACCGACGATGCTGCGCCGACGCGTTTCTGTGCCTCCCGCGTTTGAATTAGAGACACATTAAATGTTCACAAATATGTCCCCGATCGTCGTTGTTAAGGCTGTTGTTGTCGAAGTCCCGAACAGGCCTTGGGACACTCGATAGCAGGCAACAACGAAACTGATCACGTGCGCAGCTCACACGTGGTTTTTTAGAAGTTCACAAATACCGGAAAATAAATCCGCGCGAACGTAAATTCCGCGTGGTCACTGTATCCGGCCCGGAGGACCAAAAAATGTGCGCGCGGGCTCTTCTTCCCGTGGTGGCACATTGGGTGTGAATGTATAGTGCGAGAGGACTTACTTGTCCTCCCCTTGTTTCCACTCACAATAACTAGACGGAACAAGTTGTCTGGTATAAGTGTTTATTACATTAAACTTTACAACTTGCACAGGTAGCGCGCCAACTGCGGCTCCTGGCTTACCTGGAAGACATACACGCCCGTCAGCTACGGGGTCTCGCAACTACCTGCTCGGCCGTTACAACGGCTAATCCTACCTGCGTGCACAAAGGACCTGGGAGGTCCACTTCCGCACATAGGTTGCAAATTCTTCCGACAGGGAGCAGACTATACTGGACAGTCTGACCTGGCCAGTTTGTGGTGGTGGTGGTGGTGGTGGTGGTGGTTAGTGTTTAACGTCCCGTCGACAACGAGGTCATTAGAGATGGAGCGCAAGCTCGGGTTAGGGAAGGATTGGGAAGGATATCGGCCATGCCCGTTCAAAGGAACCATCCCGGCATTTGCCTGAAACGATTTAGGGAACTCACGGAAAACCTAAGTCTGGATGGCCGGAGACGGGATTGAACCGTCGTCCTCCCGAATGCGAGTCCAGTGTGCTAACCACTGCGCCACCTCGCTCGGTGGCCAGTTTGAAGCTGCCACTAGATGGCAGTTGGAGTGAGTAGCAGAGTCCAAACACACATTAAGAGCACGGTACAAGAGATCAACTAATGAACCTGGAACCTCAACAGGAAGAAGCAGAAAGAAGCGGAAAGGCAACAAAAATACTACTCATGTTTACAAATGCTGTAGATGAGTGGTTTTGCTTCATTTGTGTGGAAAGTGTGTTGGAGGATATGGTGCAATGCACGGTCTGCTGAAAATGGGTGAATGAAACCTGCGCTGATGTTTTAAAACATGAAATTGGTGATTTCCTGTTGGAAAGGTCACAGTTCATAGTAAATTGATGGAAAGTCGCCGAATGAACAGAAGTGATAGCTGGTGTTTCCCGAGGAAGTGTAATAGGCCTGAGCTATTCATAAGCTATATTAGGTCTGATCAAAAAATTTCAAAATTTTGTCTACAAAATTTTTCTGTGCTTACCTTTTACTTATTGCGCATGGTCTTCTTCGAAATACTCTCCTCCACAGTTGATACATCGCTCCCAACGCCGTTTCCACTTCTAGAAGCAGTCTTGGTAGCCTCTTGCCGGATCGCGCGAAGCGCCGTCTGTGAATTCTCTTTTATCTCGTCTATCGTCGCATATCTTCGTCTTTTCAACGAGGTTTTCAACTTTGGAAATAAAAAAAGTCCACAGAGGCGAGGTCTGGAAAGGATCGAGAATGAGGCAGCACAGTGGCTTCGTTTTTTGTGCCATAGTCACGCACCAACAGGAATGAATGTACGGGTGCGTTAGCGTGATGCGAGAGCCATGAATTGTCTCGCCGCATTTCAGGCCGTTTTCTTCTCACATTTTCTCGCAGGCGTCGCAACACGTCCCGATAGTACCATCAATTAAGAGTTTGTCCCTGTAGCACGAATTCATGATGAACTAATCCTTGCCGGCTGTGTGGCCGAGCGGTTCTAGGCGCTTCAGTCTGGACCGCGCGACCGCTACGGTCGCAGGTTCGAATTCTGCCTCGGGCGTGGATGTGTGTGATGTCCTTAGGTTAGTTAGGTTTAAGTAGTTCTAAGTTCTAGGGGACTGATGACGTCAGATGTTGAGTCCCATAGTGCTCAGAGCCATTTGAACCATTTTTTGAACTAATCCTTCAATGTCAAAGGAAACTATCAGCATGGCATTGACATTTGACCTGACCTGACGAGCTTTTTTGGTCTTGGAGAACCTTTCCCGATCCATTGTGAAGACTGGACCTTGGTCTCAACATCATAACCGTTGACCCACGGCTCATCAGCAGTTACGATTTTCTTAAGAAACATCTCGTTTTCATTTGCGCTATCCATAACCTCTTAACACATTGCGAGGCGAAGGTCTTTCTGGTCTCGACTCATGAGCTGTGGGACCAACTTGGCGGCAACACGACTCATTCTAAGATGCTGTGTCAGGATTTCATGACACGATCCAACCCAAACGTTACATTCTTCTGCAATCTCTCTGGCAGTTAGTCTTCGATTGCCATGCACTGTTCCGTTGACGCTCCTGATATGAGCGTCGTCGGTAGACGTCGAAGAGCGCCCTGAATGAGAGTCATCTTTGACTTCCCCCGGCCACTTTCAAACCGCGTGAACCATTCGCAACACCGAGTACGGCTTAAGCACTCATCACCGCAGGCTTCCTGCATCACTTGGTGTGTCTATGTAAAGGTTTTCTTGACTTTCACGCAAAATTTAATGCAGACGCGTTGCTCCTCTAACTCTGCCATCTCGAAATTCGCAAACTGTGCGATACAAAATTCTACTTAATACAGCGCTGAACAATAACTAACTGACATACAACAATGAAACTTCTGGCAGTTACACATTAAACACAGGCTTTTGCAGGGATGCCAGCCGCATTACGCTCCAACACACCACTGCCGCGAAATTACGAATGTTCCAGAATTTTTTGAATAGACCTCGTATAAACGATTTAGGAGAAAATCTGAGAAGGCCTCTTAGACTGTTTACAGATGATGCTTTTATTTACCTTCTAGTAGTCATCAGAAGATCAAAACCAAGTGTAAAACGATCTAGACAAGATATTTGTATGGTGCAAAAGGTGACAATAACCCTAAATACTCATCCACATGAGTAGTAAACGAAATCCGTTAAATTTCATTTACACGATAAATCACACAAATTTTCGACGAAGGCCTTGTTGGCCGAAAGCTCATTTCCTTGTGCCTGTCTGCGACTCAGCATCTCCGCTATATGGTAAGTAGCAACGATCCTCTTCATAAAATTGTTACATTCCGTCCTGGATTTTCCACTGTTTGATTTTGTGTGATGACTTTTCTTACATGCCGTAACGCAGCACTGTTTTCCTTTGCTACTATTTTCTTATGGATTACTATATTCAGTGTCCGTCCTTTTTTCTCTTCTTTCCTGTGTTTCTGATGTCACTTTACAAACGGTACTGCAAGCTCTACTTACGAGCCGCACTGTATCAACGGTCTCGGCAGCACACAACAGCCTACAAGAGCGGGCTAATCGTGGTGGTACATTACTCCCGCCAGTATCATTAATCCTATACCTTCAAATCGATCACTCTTCCTACGCCACATTCGCTTATTTTCGTGTGTTATTTCTTGTACCTTTCCTGTGCCACGCGTACTTGTATCTCATCCTACCAACTCGTCCCCAACACTCACTCCTTCTCCTCTCTATTCCAGTTCGCACCTACTAACTTCACCTAATCTATTCACACTTATCCATCCACAGACCTGCAACCCACATTACAATGTTTTTATTTATTTTTTCTTTTATCTCATTGTGTCTTCACGCCAATTTCATTTGGTTTTCGCCTTTCACTACCGGCCTACTCCCTCCGATTTCATCTTGTTTCCGTCACTTCTTTCGTTTCATGCCTTTCGTGATTTCGGCGAAGGTCTTGTTGGCCGAAAGCTCTTTTTCTGACAGACTTTTTGTTGTCCTTCTCCGCGACTTAGTATCTCCGCTATACGGCGCGTAGCATTTTATCGCGAAGAAGATTGAACGTTGACTGAATGCGTCATTTTTCCCACTGGTCTGTTATTTATTTAAACTTTTCTTCCGTCTCACAAACAGTTCCCTATTTTTATGCCATCGTCCAGTGATTATATATATACGGTGCCAAAGATATAAAAATTGCAGCGTCGTAACATTTTGTATTCCGTTCGTTATGGTTTACAAAAATTTAACTTTTCTTGATATTTTGACAGTTAGTTCGTGCATGTAAGGCGGGAAATGTACAGTCTCTATGGTTGGGTAAAGCTGCCTTCAGTTTTATCGGGTCACTATGAAACAGGAAATCGTTTCTGAAGAAGAGAAATTTGTTAACATCGAGTATAGATTTAAGTGTCAGGAAGTCGTTTCTGAAAGTATTTGTCTGGGTTGTAGCCATGTATGGAAGTGAAACATGGACGATAACCAGTTTGGACAAGAAGAGAATAGAAGCTTTCGAAATGTGGTGCTACAGAAGAATGCTGAAGATAAGGTGGGTAGATCACGTAACTAATGAGGAGGTATTGAATAGGATTGGGGAGAAGAGAAGTTTGTGGCACAACTTGACTAGAAGAAGGGATCGGTTGGTAGGACATGTTTTGAGGCATCAAGGGATCACAAATTTAGCATTGGAGGGCAGCGTGGAGGGTAAAAATCGTAGAGGGAGACCAAGAGATCAATACACTAAGCAGATTCAGAAGGATGTAGGTTGCAGTAGGCACTGGGAGATGAAGAAGCTTGCACAGGATAGAGTAGCATGGAGAGCTGCATCAAACCAGTCTCAGGACTGAAGACCACAACAACAACATGATACCGCAGGAAAAGTTCTAATACTGTGGTGTTAGTCCATATCATTTCTATACAAAAAGGAAAATAACCAATGGTTTTCATGTTCATGAACGTAGCATGTGATCGGTACAGAAACGCTGAAGCGTAAGAGAACCACTAACATTCTCTGTATGGATAAGCAGTTTATGAGATTGGGCCAGCAGCGCACAAAATGTAAAGCAGCTGTAATTTTTTATACACGTAGCAACTTTTCTAGATAAACATTGGACAATTACTTACAAATCCGAAACCGATTGTGAAACGAAAGAAAAGTTTCCGTAAACAATAGCCAAAGTGGAAAAAATGACGCAGTCGTTTGATAAGCATATGAGTATGGCCGTGGTACGCTCAGTGAAGAAAACTGAGTATATTACAGAGAGCACATTTCGTCAGATGGTAAACGACCACATACACGGTCCAGTGATATTCATGTGACCAGCGACTATGTTCGACATCAACGTGCGATGAAAACTCACGGACGGCAGGCTTGAATTTCCAAGAGGCCGCTGCACTGCCCTGGCGGTCGTGGCGGTGCTGCCATTCGCGGCCACTCAAGTAGTCACTGTCCTGCCAGTGGTAGATAGTCACGAAGAAGCCACTGTGCTGCCACAATCAGCTCCGCCAGCTGCGACTCCACAAGAGGGTGTGTCAGCTGCTGCCTAACCAGTCATGGCAAAGGAAGATGCCATACACTCATCTGAGACAAGCCTGGCGCTCCCAGTGGATATTCTCCTGACCAGAGCGTCCCACTAAGACAACCACATGGAAGTTTCGCAGTCCTCGCGCATGAGGCCTGCAGTGATGGACGAGAACGACTCCTCGTCTCTGTCCACCTCTGCCACACGGCAGTCGAAGAGGAGGGCACAGAAAGTTGCTTTTGCTCATCCTCCACAGTAATCCTAAAGTGGAAACACACTGCCTGGGTCCAAGTCCTCGAGCAAGTGCGACCACAACCGTTCCAGGCAGGCAACTGCTTTGAGGCGATGTCCAAAGTGGCTCTAGGCGGCAACGACAGAACGCCACCAGCGAGGAAACCTCCTCCCCCCCCCCCCCCCTACAGATCGTCATCCAGTGGCAGGAAGTCTACAAAGGTTTCCAGTTGATGATCCAGAGGATGGTGTGCATCACATCGATCCACATTGCCAGTGACGACATTTATAAGGTCTACGCGGCGACCACCAATGCCTACACCGAGCTCACGACATAGGTACGCACCGAGGGGTACCACTGCTTCCTGCATAACGTGGAGCCTCTCCGTCTGCTGAAGATGATCTTTTGCCACCTCCCACTCGAGACAGACCTGGACCATCTCAAAGACGAACTGGTGGCCAAGGGCTATGGCTGGACCACCAAAATCGTGGAGTCAGACAGGTGCCTCCAGCACCACTCCTCCTCTCGACCGCCCCCCGACCACCACAGTCTGGCAGACGGTTCTGTGTGCTTCTCGCAGGCCGGTGCCTGCTGCCCGGGTGCAGCTTGCCGTCCCAGCCTCACAGGCACCTACGGCCACTGCTGCCGCAGCCCTTAGGGTCGACACAGTCGCTCCCGAACCAACTCCCGGTGCTGGTCACCGCTGTCACGTTGACCCTCCAGGCCGTCGTTCTTTCCAGACAGTAATACCGTGGATAACTACCATATTCGTGGCCTTTCTGTCTGCATCTACAATGCCAACAGTCTGTGGCCACAACAGGTGAGTTTCACCAGTTTCTCCATGACAAGGCATTTGACACCTGCCTCATCTGCGAGACTCGCCCCAAGTCGGGAATCTCCATGTGAGTGGCCAACTTTGGCTCGTACCGTACAGACAAGCCGATTGCAGGCGGTAGGGCAGCCGTCTAAATTAGGATGTCGCTATGCCACTACCAGGTCCACCTGCTGCAGCTGGACCTCCCAGAGGCGACAGGCATTGTGGTCCTCAGATTGGTCAGTAAGATCACATTCATTGCAGCTTGCCAGCCATCCAGAGGACTGCTCCGGGAGGCGGACTCCGACAACACACTGCTGCTGACCCTGGAGAGGCGGGGAGGGGGGGGGGGGGGGTCAGCTTTCCATTGCAGGCGACTTCAATGTGAACAGCATGCAGTGGAAATCTCACCTCATCTGCACCAGCTGGCATCACCTCCTCTGTGTGGTGCAGAGGCATGGCGCCATCATTCTGGGGCCCTTCGACCTCACTGTCTATCAAGTTATGGGTCAGCCATATACAGGGTGGTCCATTGATAGTGACCAGGCCAAATATCTCACGAAATAAGCATCAAACAAAAAAACTACAAAACACGAAACTCGGCTAGCTTGAAGGGGGAAACCAGATGGCACTATGGTTGGCCCGCTAGATGGCGCTGCCATAGGTGAAACGGATATCAACTGTGTTTTTTAAAATATGAACCGCCATTTCTATTACATGTTCGTGTAGTACGTAAAGAAACATGAATGTTTTAGTTGGACCACTTTTTTCGCTTTGTGATAGATGGCGCTGTAATAGTCACAAACATATGGCTCACAATTTTAGACGAACAGTTGGTATCAGGTAGGTTTTTTAAATTAAAATACAGAATGTAGGCACATTTGAACATTTTATTTCGGTTGTTCCAATGTGATACATGTACCTTTGTGAACTTATCATTTCTGAGAATGCATGCTGTTACAGAGTAATTACCTGTAAATACCACGTTAATGCAATAGATGCTCAAAATGATGTCTGTCAATCTCAATGCATTTCGCAATACGTGTAACGACATTCCTCTCAACAGCGAGTAGTTCGCCTTCCGTAATGTTCGCACATGCATTGACAAGGCGCTGACGCATATTGTCAGGCGTTGTCGGTGGATCACGATATCAAATATCCTTCAACTTTCCCCGCAGAAAGAAATCCGGGGACGTCAGATCCGGGGAACGTGCGGGCCATGGTATGGTGCTTCGACGACCAATCCACATGTCATGAAATATGCTATTCAATACTGCTTCAACCGCAAGCGAGGTATGTGCCGGATTCCATCATGATGGAAGTACATTGGCATTCTGTCATGCAGTGAAACATCTTGTAGTAACATCGGTCGAACATCGCGTAGGAAATCAGCATACATTGCACCATTTAGATTGCCATCGATAAAATGGGGGCCAATTATCCTTCCTCCCATAATGCCACACCATACGTTAACCCGCCAAGCTCGCTGATGTTCCACTCGTCGCAGCCATCGTGGATTTTCCGTTGCCCAATAGTGCATATTATGCCGGTTTACGTTACCGCTGTTGGTGAACGACGCTTCGTCGATAAGTAGAACGCGTGCAAAAAATCTGTCATCGTCCCGTAATTTCTCTTGTGCCTAGCGGTAGAACTGTACACGACGTTCAAAGTCGTCGCCATGCAATTCCTGGTGCATAGAAATATGGTACGGATGCAATCGATGTTGATGTAGCATTCTCAACACCGACGTTTTTGAGATTCCCGATTCTCGCGCAATTTGTCAGCTACTGATGTGCGGATTAGCCGCGACAGCAGCTAAAACACCTACTTGGGCATCATCATTTGTTGCAGGTCGTGGTTGGCGTTTCACATGTGGCTGAACATTTCCTGTTCCCTTAAATAACGTAACTATCCGGCGAACGGTCCGGACACTTGGATGATGTCGTCCAGGATACCGAGCAGCATACATAGCATACGCCCGTTGGGCATTTTGATCACAAATAGCCATACATAAACACGATATCGACCTTTTCCGCAATTGGTAAAGATCCATTTTAACACGGGTAATGTATGACAAGCAAATACCGTCCGCACTGGCGGAATGTTACGTGATACCACGTACTTATACGTTTGTGACTATTACAGTTACCGGGCCAACAATAGCGCCATCTGGCTTCCCCCTTCAAGATAGACAAGTTTCGTTCTTTGTAGTTTTTTCGTTTGACGCTTATTTCGTGAGATATTTGGCCCGGTCACGATCAATGGACCACCCTGTATACTCAATGTTGCCATCCTGAAGGGCGCTCACTTCTCACAGTTTCTTCGAAGAGAAAGGTCAGTAAGTCCGTGACTAGAAATTGCGACTCACAGTGTAACCCTCAAAGCATGACGTCGTTCGCGAAGGACTTGCGGATTTTAAGTAGCAGAAAAGTGCACATTTTCCTTTTTTCACTAACCACACCGTCCAAATAAAAATGTGCCTAATCTGAAAATTAAGGGTTGTAGTCTCTGCAACTTGTGTTCTACACAGTGACATAGTTGCTATAGGGCTAAGCAGGGCAGGGCCCCGGGCCACCCAAGTTCAAGAGGCCCCTCTATCTCCATGAAAGACTTTCAAAAAAGTTAAATATCTTAATTGAGTCAAGAATTTTAGAATTTTAACTTTTTGGACACTGACCAACTAACTTCGATCGGCACGAACTGAAATCACTAAAATTTCTCCCACCTTCAGAACGCAAACATAATAGCGTGTGTTGCTTGTACGCTAAGACGTGGACCCTGCCGCGGCTCGGGTGTTGACGGTTAAAGTCAGAGTTGCTATGGCTGCCAGTCTTTACAAACTAACGGTGACTGGCGCTGAATTACTGGCTGTTTGACAATACAGTGCGTGACCACATTTGAATATGAAGTCTTCACAATCTATTATTGGGAACATTGTTGCTGCCGCGTGTCATTTCCAACGTCGAAAACGATAGGTATCGCGCGCGGAATTGTAGGCCCTGCAAATCACTGACGTTTTCTCCCCGTGTCTGCCAAGGCCTTGCTCCGCACGATCCCAGAATTCTCCGCAGCAGAGAGGGCCCACGTCGTAGCGGGCAAGCATTAATATGGCATTAAGTATGATAACTGTTTGTATAGGGAATTCTCCTAAGCGAATGATTCTTTATCATAGGTCCCGAAGAAGTGTTGTAACCAATTGCACTCTGAATTTCATAAAAAAAAAAGAGAAAATGTGGATCTTGGTCTTAGATTGTTTTGTGGATTGTGTTAGTAATTGGGTTGTCATCAGAGTAGCAAATAACAACTCCAGTTGTGAGCCGTATGGCTCTATCAATCGGATTCAGATATCGAGGGAGTTAAAAGATTATCGGATGAGTTAATGACGGTAAGTACTGCCTTCAGTGGCTTCACTTTTTCTGGAGTGACATATGCTTTACACCTGACTGTTAAAGGACGTATTTCCGAAATTTTACCGTATTTTAATTCATTGTCCTAAAATCAATTAGCATTTGCTATTTTGTTGTTTCTCTGTCGATCGTTGTTTCTACTAAATTAATCATCTGCAGGTGTTCATATAATTATGAGTTAGCTGCCACAACTGGCCAGTCAGCACGCATGTGCCGATAATGTTTGTGCTGTTGTGAGATTTTTTTCGGTCTTATCGGCGACACTGCAGAGCAACTTGTCTTATTATCATCTTACTTGACTGTACTCGAGAGGACGTGCGTTAAGCCCCACGCAAACGAAAGGCCAATGAGGTAACAGCAAAAGCGGAAGTATACATAGCGCAATGTTCACATCAGGTTTATTCTTAACAATGTAAAAAGTCCGTGCAGTATAGCGAGTATTCGACTCGAGTACATACAGGTAACCAAGCATTAGGACTATTTGCTTGGTTTTGCAAAGTTTTTGTTGAAGTGAACTAAAATCATGGATAAAAATAAGAACTCCAGTGGTGCGTTTAAGCGAAAACAAAGTCAAGAAAAGGGAAAGAGTGCCGGCCCGTGTGGCCGTGCGGTTCTAGGCGCTACAGTCTGGAGCCGCGGGCCGCTACGGTCGCAGGTTCGAATCCTGCCTCAGGCATGGATGTGTGTGATGTCCTTAGGTTAGTTAGGTTTAAGTAGTTCTAAGTTCTAGGGGACTGATGACCTCAGATGTTAAGTCCCATAGTGCTCAGAGCCATTTGAACCAAGGGAAAGAGTAAACAAAAATTGACAAAATTTTTACTCAGCCTTCTACAAGTACTTCCGGCCCAAACAGTTGTGTTGATTGTAGCTCAGATAATGTGGTATCTGTTGGGGAGACTATTGAAGAAAAACCGACAATAACTGCAGTTAAAAATACCGCCGACCATGACGACGCCACCGATCACGTCGACTCCATTTGCATGGCATAGGAAACAGGGAAAAAACCGTCGATCTATACTCTTCTGAAACGTAAATAAAAGTTCTTATGACTTGGGAAACTTAACGAACAGGACATTGAGTGGTAAATAAAAACGTCTAATTCTTGATATGGGACTGTTACAGCCTCCAAGACCATTTCCTAAAGATCTAGCCCCAGAAAAAGGTGTTTTTCAACATCGGAGTATGTTTCAGTTTCTAAGTACAGACACGTTAATCGTCTCTGACTGTGTTATTCCAGAATTCTAGATGCTGCTTATTTTCAATCTTGGTGGTTGTTTGCTTCGCAAAGGAATAATGTGTGCTGTGTAGGTAATCAGGACTGGGAGCACCTATCGGAAAGAATTAAATAACACAGTTTTTCGAGTTGCCACACGGAAGCATGTGGTGTGTACAAACTTTCGAGAAAGAATGATAGTATCGACAAGGAACTTGAAAATGAAATTCATAAAGAATTGTCATTTTGGAAAATGATTCTTACAAGGTTGTTCGATATCGATATTATACTTTAGCAAGAAGCTCATTGGCTTTCAGAGAACATCGAGAGAACTTAAGTCAGGTGGAAGGCTATCACGGCAATTTTCTGTCCATTGTAGAGATTCTCGCCCAGTATGATGACATTTTGCAGCAAGTTTTCGATATTCCCAAAGGTAATCATTTTCACTTCTAAGAATTTTTTTTAGCATTTTCTGTTTTATTTATTTTTTCAGTTGCTTACATTCAGAAAGATTTTTAAAATCAAGCCTACTTGTTTTTAGGACATAAAAGGTATCTGAGTCCAACAATTCACAATGAAATGATTGGGTCCTTAGGGAACAAACTTGGAAATAAGCTTCTAGAACAAATTAGAGCATCTCTTTTTCCGTCATCATAATGGGCACTACACAGGATATATCTAAGGTAGATCAGCTAAGCATTGGTCTCAGATATACGGTAATAACCAGATCGGAAAATGGGCAACCAATCGATGCAGAAGTAAGAGAATTACTTCTAGGCTTTTATGCGGTCATCAAACATGGTGCAGCAGAGTTAGTGAAGCAAGTTACTAGTTATTTTTTATTGACAAACATATTGATTTTAAAAAATGCGTGGGTCAAGGTTGTGATGGGGCCGGTATGATGAGTGGTGTTTATAATGGTGTACATAAAAACAGATAAAGAATATTCAGTCAGATGCGGAGAATGTACGTTGCGCCAGACATAATTTGAATTTATTGATAAATGAGGGCGTTAGCAGGTGTGTGGAAGTACAGATTTTTTTCACAGCAATGCAAGACTTATATAATTTTTTCGGAAATAGAATGAAGTGTTGGGATCTACTGTCGAAATTCACTGGCGAATCAGAAACCACCATAAAAAATTAAATCCGACAAGATGGTCTAGTAGAGTTAATACAATATCTCCAATAAAACTTCGTTTTTTTTGTACAGTCGAGGCAGTATCAGAAATAGTGCTGAAGAGTTCCAGTAAAGATAACTGTAGCGAAGCAAAAAATATCAAAACAAAAATGCTAATTTTCGATTTCATATTCATTTTCGAATTCATGCAGCAAATATTGAATGACATCAATTATGAAGCCAAAATTTTACAAAAACGCGATATCGACTTGGATGGGGCGAGTAGAGTTTAGTGGATATTAAAACAAAATTGATATTTTATAGAATTGACTTTGAATGACATTATTTCACATTGATTTAATCTGTGAACAGGTAGAATAAAAAGTTTCAGGTGATTCAGATTTCCTCGTACACAGATTATATATTAAAACAGACAGCAAAGAAGAAAACAAAACTGCACATTGTTGTGTATACAGTTTTTGTTTGAAATTATGTATTCAGAGAAACAATACATATGCGGGAAACAATTTGTCTAGTGGTGTAAATCCCCTGGCATCGAAACTAAATCCAGCTATGAGGTAGAAAAAGAAACCACACATCTTCACAGCACAGCATTTTCTTTCTCACAGTCAGTTTTAAGAGAAAACATTGTTTTTTAAAAAATATGTAGCCTATGAAAGTCTGAATGTTTATTAGAATATTACTTAAAAATCTGAAGTAAATCATTAAGAACTTTTTGTGATTTTTGCAATTGACAATTTCCCTTCATGTATTTGCATGGATTTCCTCTGTTGGTGCTCTGTCTTAACTGTTTCACTGCAGTCGGGTAGCCAGAAAACTGACAAGTGAGCCTTGTGAAGAACAAGAACAATATTATGATAGAAGTTGAGAGATTTCTAATGTATGAGCTTCATAGTTATTGCACATAAATAAGACATATCTTTGTTTCCATGAGAAGTTTCTCTACATTCTGTGTATAGTATTCCTCTTTGAAAGTGATCTGTCTGTGTCATTTCACAAAATGCGCAGGAGATGAAGTTATGTTGTTATTATTATTATTCCTTATATTTCCAACGGCCTTTCATCCAGTGTGTGGCCTTTCACTTCCTTCTATTTTTCTCTCAGCAACTTTGTCTCAATTCACATGTTTTAAAGACTCTAGGGCTTCATATTCTGTGTCAAGAAGCTACGACTTGGTTCTAGAGAATTTACTCTTCGCTTCTGTAGTTGTTAAATAATATTTTAGGAACAGCTACACCTTTAAAATAAAGGCCACATTTAACAGTTTGTGCACTTACTGACTCTCCAGCCTTGTAACTGTTTGATCTCATAAGTATTAATCTAGGTGTGTTTGCCAGTGCTCTCCATTTCATTGCACATTGTCAGCTGAATCAAATTCCAAACTTTTATGTCAATTTATTGTGCTAGCACTTACTAGAAACCAAAACTTGTATATTCAGTCATTTTTTTGCGATTTCAGGTACTTGACAACAGGTTAACTTCAAACACTTAGGATTTTCTTTCAGAATTTCTGACAGTACAACTGTTCATATTGTGCATGAACCATGTAACGTGTCTCCAGTCTTCAAAAACCCACAAAGGTATTCAGGACCTGGTTAGACAAGTTCTAGAGTTTAAATTTGGGATAAAGTGAAGAAAATGCTAGGTATAATTGAATAAAACAGTGATTGTGCTGATTACATTATAAAGTGTATGTGTTTCCTTTATAACATAATAATTAATAAGCAGAATGTATTGCACACAACAAAAAATACTGCTGATAGGGTACTTTGGAAAGCTACCTAATTTATGTGAGAAATTGAGTGTTGTGAGGGCATATGTCACAGAAGACGTTTTCAAAAATTATTTTAGTCCTGATAAATGATGCAATTATACAGCACTGGCGACCTGTAAGGATGTCTACATGAATATTACGTACAGTGTCTCTTATGTAAAAGCGAAAATTTAAAAGTTTCTGAGAGTGACATAACACCATAATAAACATAAAGCTTTGTGGCACGTTACAGCAAATTTTCTGTACTGTTGAGATGTTAAAAACGCTGCAGATCATTTATAACATCATCATTTTACTGAAATCGGTCTACAAGTTAATACCATGTAGCAAAATTAACTTTCAAAACAGTTGTATAATTGTGCCAGTTTGATGGGTACCCCAATAATACATACTGGTCATGCTCATTTCAGATTATATCTGCAACCATTCTGTGCACTGTCAGTCACAGCAGTGAATTTCTGGATCATTCTGGTCCTATAATGACTTGCATTTGTAAGTTATGCTAATGAAAGTTTCCATTGTCATCTCACATAACTGAGTGGTCTCAGGACCATCTTTAAAAATCTCAAAAAAATCACATCTGGTTGTATGTAATCATATGACAAATTTTTATCTAGTGTGAGCACTTAGTGAGAGACAGTATGGAAACTGAGAACTGTGAAGTTCTCGATTCCAATGAATTTTTGTTCTGCTCAAGAAGCAACCTCAGTTCTCAATTCGCAGTCTTCACTTCTAGATTCTTGGTTCTTTTTGCTAGCTTTTCATTTCTCGGTTGTGTATTTGTTTCCAGTGATCGAAATGAGGCAAAATTTCTCAAATTTGTATTTGTTTCCATTTTTTCCTGCTCTTATTACAGGAATTCAGGTGTAATTGATTTGTTCACTTGTTAAGCAAATTGGAACGTTTCATTGCCTGTCACAAGAAAGAAAATTAAAAAATTTCATAAATTCAAAGCAGAGCTAATACAGATTATAATAACACCTATAACATTTAAGAATATTTGAAAATAAAAAAGCAAAATGATAAAGTAAAATTATTTACGTATATTGATGTAAGATGATTCTATTTACATGTAAGTTTGTAAGCATTCTAAATTTAATAAATTTTATTGTAAATAGCCCTGGCTGTGAATTTACTACATCCATACAATGTATATTTTTGACAGGTAGATAAAGAGTTTGACTTGAATTGGATTGAATTTTAGTACTATACCATGAAATACTCCACCAACTTCGAAAAATGATGATGAAAATGGAAGATGGTAGAATATTTTGAAAGCTAGTTCTGACGAAAATAATGAAGTTGTTTAAGCGTTGTTGGTATGGGAAGCGACAACAATGTGTGTGAGCGCCTCAAAAACACGAGTGCATGCCCCCAGAAAACGTCATGGTGATTAGGTTGTGGTCTGCCCAGGTATGATAACCCACCAGTCTTGAGATAACGTCAGGAACCAGTGAAGGAGAGGTTACGATTTCGAGTCTGGTGTGTGCCGTTGCAGAGTACTTCCTTTGCATGGTCAGAATGATAGTATCACCCAACGGCAATTTCAATTCGATGTGTTGTTTGTATGCAAAAACCTGTTTTGATGGAGATAATGCATAATTTGTCATGTGTAATTTCGCAACAATGAGGAGATTCATATGTACTGATGTATATTTCGCATATCTCTGGAAGGCTTGGAGCAGTATTAGCCAGACAGTCTACTAATCTGAACAAATATAGTATGAGAATGAGTTTTCCCTGGAACTCTTAGGAGGACAGTAGGAAAGGATGTGTCGAAAACAATCGATGTTAGTGTGAAAGCCACAATTTTTGGGGCCCCTAGGCCGAGTGATAACATTTATCTCGAAGTTTAATAGAGTAGAACATTCTCTAAACACTTACAAACGGACATAACGCTTTAAAATATTGTATGAGGAACTGACATGCAAAACTTTTTCACCCCATTATTTTCTGAAAAATCATTCATCTTTCAGTCGGCCTACACATAAAAACATGATTGAATATAATCTTTATTAACTAGAACCAAGTTCTGTACGAATACCTCACGTATTATCTTCAATTTTGTAATGAGAGTGATTACAGGAAATCGGCTTTAATTTATTGACAGTGCAATTCACAGTTTTGATGACAGCGGAATCATGGTACAAACACAGACAGAGAAATATGCGTTGCATTTGGAATTAGTTTGAACTGTAAAACATATTGTATACAGTACAGACTGTTTGTAGTGATGCGGACACAGATGGATTGTGATTTATCTTTCTCTCACACAATTTCTAATGAAGTACGATTTCAATCTTGTTTATAGCAATAGGGATATAGCATCTGGAACGTACACATTCTCGTTTTAACTACGTAAAGTGGATGCCCACAGTTTAAATGTTAGACCGTGAGTTTGCCCATCCACATGATTGTCCTGAAATCGATTATACGATGTAGTGCGATTTCGGACGACTACGCAAGTGCGCATCCGAGGTGCGCGTAGCCAACGCACGTCCTAGATTGCGATATCGATAGAGCGCATCTACAGCAAAGTAATTGCACAAATATGTACAACGAAAGCTATAGTTTCAGCTTTTAGATTGATGGAAGAGAACTTTAAACCAACCTGAAAATGTACATCAAAATTACCTAACTCTGAAGGTACTCAAAAAACAAAATCTGGCTGAAAGTAGGACTTCGAAAGGATCCTGATACACAGTACGAGACTAAATCTCTCTTTCCAGTACTAATAACAACAAAAGCCCGCGGTTATATTTATCAGCCTGAATGAGAAGCCAGCTGGGCGACAACATGTCATTCGAGATAGGAGTGCGTGTCGATGACATATGAGAATGATTTCTGCTGTGCACAATCAGGAAATATGCTGGAACGGATCAGGCAAAGTTGTTTTCATAATCCTGGTGTATTATGTAGCGTTCACTGAATATTTAACGCTTATGAAATAGATATGACGCATTATATCTAAGAAACAGTAATTTAAGCGTAAAAAATGCAATAATGCTGCACATCATCGATGGAGCTGAAAGGGATAACGGAATGCTACTGCAACACCTAATATTGATAGTGTAGAATCCTTGGCTGAATGATTTGTTTGTCGTGAAATTGAGAAATGCTTGTCTTGTTTCTTTTTAGTAGATAAAACAAACCGTAGTCTTTATCTCTGAGTGACAAAGCATTCAAGCGGACGCGCTTCGGTCAGCTGTTAGGCAGACCGGTTCTTTTCGACATTACTAATTTCATTAAACGTGGCATTCTTGTTAACTGTCAGAAATGAGCAAATCGACATTGCCTAGTCATATATTACACAGTGGATTTTTTCACCCGGTGTTACGAAGCTGGCAAGCACCAAATGTGGAACTGACGCCGAATAATTTAATGTTTCCATTGTTTATTGGGTAAGTTATTTAAAGTGAATCAGTTTCTAGTTTACCATTAACATTTCCGTATGACTCCCTTCGACTAACGAATTATCATTAACAGACATCGGCAGTATTACGAATCGTGAACGTGTTAATATTCAGTGGTTTTATTTTTTGTGGAGAATATCTACCGTTGTTCAACATTACAGCAGCGTCGTCGGCTAGTACTCGCAAGATGTGGATAGAAGCGTTTGTTTGGACTTCATGGTTTAAATTAGAAGTGTGTACAAGAAAAAAATTTATGTATACCTGCCATATGAGACATGTGGCGGTTCTGCACGTAGTAGTAATTGGTACTTTAATTCTGTTTATCTTACATTATACCAGTAGTCGCGAGAGCTTTCACTTTTCCGCGATTAGGCCTACGGTACCGTAGTCTGCGTTCCTTTACACTGGCAACGCTTTGAATCTGAACATAGAGCGCAGATGATCGTTTGTGCGACACCTTTCCTCTTTCCTGCCTTTCGCTGTTGATTTTGCAAGCGACCAGTATTCTCCAAGCTTGTTTTTACACGCACTTAAAGTTCAAATTTAAACCTCAGTTTCGCTCAACCCATAGAGGTTTTCCTAAACTTCGTACACACTAAGTTATAACGTGTTAGTACGAGTTGTTTTGCATGTCTTAGGCATTGAGTTGGCTGTGTCATTCCGCTAGTTGGTTATTTAGAATGGTACTGCAGTGTGAACAGTTACTAGTGCACATTTGAAGCTGATTTAAACAGAACAGCATTTACATTTTAGATCTTTTTTCTATGCAGCCATCCAATAACTAAATAAATACTAGTAAATGTTAATAAACATAAGAAAATAATGTAAAGAATCCAAACTGTAAGAATTAAAATTATGTAATAGTCTATTGTTTACCTGTAGTTCAGTAGTATAAATATGTAGGCCATTTGCCACTCTTCCCTGGCAGTTCTGACTAGAGGAAAATACTACTCCACCTTGCATCTATTTAGTGGAGCTAGTTTTAAATTTGTACACTGCATAGGTGCTTTCATATGATCTGCTTAAGTAGGCTAGATCAAAAGTATTGGTAGCTATTTTGGGCGTTCACCAGCTTGGTATACATCTTATTAAATGTATGTCCAGGCCTTCTTCTGTATGTTTTACATTTGTCAGGTTTCCATTAACAGATTTTGTTTACACATTGTCTAACTGATAGTGTTGAGCCCTATCATACAATCCGTCAATACCTGAGTAACATGTAACTTGATCTATGTTTAGTGTTACCCAACTGGAGAAAAGTAGATGTGCTCAAAATATTGCAGATTTCTGTTTGTAAAAAGGTGTGTAGCATATGTGAATGAACTTGTACGTATAATCCTAATTAACTTTCTTTTATAATTAGGGTCAGTGATGCTGTTTTTTATCTCACAAGAAAGCTGAGGTGACCTCCTGTTTTCTAAAAGCTTTGAGATATTATTTTTTTCCTTGCCCACCCAGAAAGCTATGTTATACTAAATGACCTTGCTTAATTTGCTACTTTTTCTCCTTCACAGATAAACTGGCAATATTATTTTAAGATGCTCACAGTGCACATGAGACATATCTATCCATATATCTCAGTTCAGTTGTATGCCTTATAGATTGTTTTGCACTGAAAATTTTTAATTTCTCAAAATTGTATTCCAACTTCATATTTACAAACCATGTTTGTATTTTTCTATGTTACTGATTATCTATTCAGCAGTTTTATGGCAGACATTAAATGTTGAATCAGCTGCCTAGAGGTGGTGTTGGACCAAATCTGGTGACACAGTGTGTATACTACACAAAAATAGTTGTCCCTAATATTGGGATAAGGGAATGCCTCATTTTCTTTTTCTGATCAGAGAGGAATTTCTTGCCAGAATTACATATAACCATTTTTTACTTTGGGTTCACTAAATGCAAAGAAACCCAACTCTGACTTTATTTTTAGAAACTGTATTTTGTTGAGAAACAAGTTGGGTTGAGTGTGATATTGGACTGTCCTCCCACCCTTGAAATCTTGATTGTGATGACAGTGATCGGTAGCATAGCCTGAGGCGAAAGTTAGGTTGAAAGCTGATAATTTAGTTAAGAGTTGGCAGAGCCAATGAATGTGAATGCCAAATAAAGATTGCAGTAACAGTTTGACTTCTAGCTTAGCCTAAAGTGTACAATAATGTCATTTTTAAATTCAGTTTACCATATTTAACACACCTTTCTTCATAAAAAGTTAAAACTGCAACGTAAATTCAGAGAAGCATATATTAGATAATGGACAAGTCTGACTAGTGTATTGATGCATATATTGTACATTATCATAAATAAACTATGAACAATGCATGGAGGTGGGTCCAGTACATAAATTTTACGAGCAACTTGTCATTCAAGACATCAAAGGGCTACAAAAAGTTGTGGTAATGTGATAGTTGCTTCAAATATTGCAGCAGTGTTCCAGAGAATGTCAGTTTCCTGCTGTGTGGAACAGATGCCCAGTGTGGATTTGTTGACTTACGTACACTTCATCTGTAAACAGTTGTGTTTTTCACTGGGTGTGTTGTGTGATATCGCAACCAATTTTAGTTATCAGGAAACTTAATAACCTGGTGTATACAAGCTGTTATTACCTGTAACTCTTATTTTTCAGAGAAGAGCAAGGTGTTGTGCCATTGCCCAGCATGCCTGGAGTATTTAGGTATGGCTGTTCAAATTTAAAAGATGCCCTTCAACCTCTTGTGGATAAAGGGTTGAAGTCAATTTTATTATTTGGAGTTTTATCGCACCTACCTAAGGTAATAATTTAGAAGTGATCTAAAGATAACTTGTCCACTGAAAACTAAAAAACTGAGAATATTCCTCATTAATGATTAGCCATATCACCAGTTAAATAATGTAATACTCTTTGTTTACTCTCCTACTTTTGATTCAGCTGTTTGATAATTTCTGGTTGCCATCAATATCTATTGTCTGTTATAAACCATTGTATTTTATTTTCCTTGACCAATTTGTCATTAGGTTAATACTGATGTCACATCACTTCTACCAAACTTTTCTCTGACATAGTACTACCTTTCGTATTCTCATATTTCACTCTGATGTCCCTGCCTCTTTCTCCCACTCAATATTGCCACATATATTCTCTACCACATACTGTTAACTTTCTGCACCTTTATCACACACTTTGCGTAATTGCAAGTTTTTAAATATTTTTTTGTATTAGTTCATCATAATATTTTTTTTAAATTTCCATTGTCTTTTAATTATAAAGCAAAATGGCTTAAGTGGTTAAGGCACTTAATTCTGTCAGTAGTAGTATGTTTCATCCCTAAATTGAATTAAGATTCATATTCAGTGAGAGTGCCTCCAGTCAGAGATTGCATTATTTCTCTTCATTTACTCGTATTTGATAATATAATGTACCCAAATGGTCTGTTGGTTATTTAGTTTAGAAACGAGGCACTGCCAAGAGATTCTTTTGAGCCTCACTTGATTAAAACCTCAATATTACATTAATCCTTGTTGAGCTACATTTATAATGTTTTCCATTTATGTAAGATGTGTTGGATGATTTTTATTGCTTTTCTATTTGTTAAATTATACATTGTTGATTTTTCACATTGTACCACATGTAGATACCCAACTTTGAAACTCCATTAATCTGTGGGAATAAAGGACATGTTGGTGGAGGTACCTTTTTTTCATATATTTTCCGTATCACTGGCTTAAAGGGCATTTCTGTCATTGCTCACAGATCTTTGAAGGGCACTCAGTTTGAAGAAACATCATATCAGTAAATTCAACTGCACCAGACCCTCTCTCTTCCTAGGAGGGTGCTGAGAGGGCCGGGTCAAGAGTGTCAAACTATTTAAAGCCACGAGTTATCAGAGGTTATCTTCCTTGAAGAGTTAAAGCAATGCTCCAGCACACAGGGTCCACTGCCTAAATCTAGCATCAGGTGTGAAAACAGTAAGAATACAGATCTTGTTCCATCACCAGTCTTGTTGCTGTCCGTGTGTGCTGTGTCAGAACCATATATGACAAATGAACCATCGCAAATTATGCGGACAAATGTTTTGAGCAACTAGGATGGTAAATGCAAACATTGTCCATTAGGGATGATGTTAATCACCCATTTTGCTTGAGAGTTACTTGTAATGACAAGAAAAAAAATATCAGTATTTTAAATACAGGTTAGCTAACATTCTATTTACATGCTTTTTCTTTATTTTATTTCATTGGTTCTATGTTCCAATGTTGCTAGGAGGTAGGTACACCAAAATGTATAGAGAATTTATTACAAAGAAAAAAATCAGGACAACAATACACTGAGCCAAGATATTTCAAAATGAAATCCTATTTACTGAGTACACGGTATAGAAGTTCTCTTCTTTACAAAACCCAAACAATCTATAAGCAGTAACCATACTGGTATTTGCCTGGAATGGCTTGAGAAAACCCAAATCAGTACGACTGTACTGGGTAAACAAGTCTTACATCAACAGTTTGTCAAAGTCACATGTTTATTTCAGTGGCACAATGATGATAATGCAGTCAAGTGAACCTAGAATACTTTTATATGATTAGTACTGTCAACTATTCCGTTCATCTCAAGAAATTAATTATCAAATATAATTAACTGTTTTTAGGGGAACAGAACTTTTCCTGAAGAAAATCCTTTAATCTCAGCCTAAAAAACTGTGGTTTGGTTTAACAACCTGAAACTCCCTTGCAAACAAGTTCAAAGTTTATGCTGCAAATGCTGAACATATGTTTTGGATATTGTTTATGGATCATAATTCTTATTTCCCAACTCCAGTGTCCCTGACGTAGTGTAAAAGTGCTTGACATTTCCTCCTATCATTGTAGATCTTCTGTTCCAGGACATCTTCCCACTGAAATCCTCTCCCTTTCGCATCTGATTTCAGTGTATCTATCCAACATTTCATGGACCTTCTGCATGGTCTTTTGGGTTTGACATGAATTTCAAACCATCATGGTGTGCTTGCATAATAAAGATTGTTCCACTGTGTTACATAGACTAAATGGATGGTACAGTTAACTTTAAACAAGTTAATATAGTTTGCTACAGATCTCATAAGTTAGTAATGTACTGTGATGCCCAAACAAAGATCTCAGTCTAGCTTCTTGAATAAAAATATTATTTGTATCTGAACTGAGTTCTCCTGAAATATCATCCTGTATGACATCAAGAAATTCATGATGGTGCTGGTAGGCAATATTATAATCAGAGATGTAACCGTAAGCAGCTTCTGAAGGGACATGAGTATGTGCCTTCCACAAGGGAATACTATCAACCCTATGTACTAGAAATCTGTTATACTTCTGCTTCCGAAGTTGCGTAACTGTTGTAAGGGAGGCAAATATCAGCACGAAAAAAATTGTATATCATAAACTCAGTATACTGGAGCAACCAAAGCATCTTCAGAGTTATCTGCTGAAAATGAAGGAAAGTCTCTAATGTGTATTGTGAAAAGTTGTATTAGCATAGAACCTCAAGGAGCAACTTGTATTATTGTACCCCAAAGAAGCTGGCTAAATTCCTGTTAAGTGATAGTGTAAAACAGCTTTCTGTTTCCTTCCACTCAAATAGGAACACTCCAGGGGGCTCACTGCTCTTTGGTGAATCCATGCTTGGCTATCGTGGGGCCTCACACTTTGCAGTACCTCTTCCCTTTCCATGCTGCATGTCTTTCCTCCTCCTATTCTTTTTCCCCTCCTTAGATATTTTCGGGGGAGCATGTTGCAGTTCCAATGGCTCAACATCTTAATGGTCCCTCATCTGTTTTTCTTTCTTTCTTCATTCTCCATCACCTCCCATTCCTCTGCTTCGGTGTTTGAGGTTTCTCTTTTTCTTCTTCCTCCCTGTGAGCTACTGAAGGCTGGCCCAAATGTTTGACACGTAACAGATGATTTGGTAATGTGTAATTCCCAGGCTCGGGTCGACAGGTTTCACACATACCCCCGGTACAAGCCAGGCCCAGGGAGGGGTGATTGCCTGAGCTGTTACCTTCCCAATTGCCAATTGGTCCCTCTTTCAGGAGAGTGGGAGGCATGTCATGAGGTGTGAACAATGACCTAAGGTGGGTGATCCTCCGTTTATTATTCAGAAAGGTGCTGATGCGATTGCAGGCCCTGTGAAATCCTGCTCTCATTCACGTAATGGGATTTTGCTTCTGGAGGCCAATTGTGATTTTCAGGCTCAAAAACTGCTTACAGCTTCGCTCCTCCACAGCTATCCTGTTTGTGTCAAGGTCCATCAAAAGCTGAATTCTTCACATGGCCACTTACATTCAGCTGCTTAATGGTCTGACTGAGGGAGATATTCAAACTTACCTCTGATCAGGACGTCACTGTCGGCCATTGGGGTAATGGAGAAGGTTGATGCGACCTTAGTGCCTGCATGCACTCTTTGTCACGTTTGATCAAGTAGTGCTTCCATTGAAGATCAAAGCAGTCTATGAAGTTATCACGGTCTGACCTCACATTCCAAACACAATATGTTGCTATCAGTGTCAGCATTACAACCACCCTCACATATCCTGTAAAAGCACAGCCATATGTGTTACTTGTGATAGGGGTGGTCACGAGGGTGATTGCCCTTGTTACTCCTGCTGTATCAATTGTAATGATAACTATACTGCCTCAGCCATGAATGTCCCTCGTATCTCGATGAGAGGACCATCCAGGAGACCCAGGTAAAGGAAAAAGTATCTTATCCTGTCGCTGGCAAGTTGTTGGCTAGTTGAAAGTCCTACATTGTACCATCCAGCACTTTTAATACCGTTCTTGCAGTGCATTGCTCCATAAAGGACATGACCATGCAGACTTGCATGCAATTCAGCACTGCAGTTGAAAATTGCCCAGTATCACGGTAGCATCCCTGTATCCTTCTTCTACAGCTATACAAGAAGCCACCAGATCTTCGCCCTTGGTGGTGAAATCACATGCTACACAACTGGCAGGATGAAAGGACAAAGACTTTCTACATACCGCCAGCCAACAACCATCTGAATCTTTGTCCGCCAACCATAAAGGCTCTAAGAAATTGAATAAAGGCAAATAGCCTTCTCCTTCCGTAACTCGGAGATGCGATTCAATGGTGTCGCTGTGTGGTAGCCTCACCCATGTGACCTCCATTTTGCAGGTGTGCACTGCCTACTGTTTTTCTACCCTGGAATCCACAGGCTGAACCAGGGATAATGCCGATGCCTCTGTAGATTTCTTGGAACAGGATCCTCCAGTCTCTGGCCCCTGTAGCAATGAGCCTTCGAAAGCTGGCACTTGGCAGCCACCAAGGTGACAACCCTTCCTATGACTCTTTTCCAATGGAACATTCATAGCTTTAGACCCAACAAGGAGAAATTTGGCTGCTCTTGCCATCACGGTGTGTGGTTGTTTGCTATCTCCAAGAAACAAAATTGCGAGCTCGCAACCACTTTAACCTCTCACATTTCCTTCCTGTCTGCCCCCCCCCCCCTGCCACATTCCTCCCACACTGCCCCTACCCCCACCTGGTGCCTCCCCCCATCTTCCAAGGATGGCATTCCATCTCATGGGGGAGTCATACTGCTCATTCGGGATGACGTTCATAGCCAGACCCTCTCGCTGAACACCCTGCTGCAAGGAATTTTCCTTCATCATTTCACCTTTTCTCTTTGTAACTTATACATCCCTCCATAATCCGCTGTCACTAGGGTAGACTTTCTCCAGCTTGCTGGTAAACTCCCGAGCCCCTCTTTGCTGCTCAGTGACTTTAATGTGCACCAGGCTCTTCAAGAACCTGTCTGAGAGGTGCCATCTTAGCTGACCTTCTCAATCAACTCAACCTCTGTCTTTACACTGAAGCACCCACTAAAACTCTACACACAGCTATTCCTATTTGGATCTCTCATTCTCCAATGTCCACCTTGCCCTTTGTCTCGAGTGGTTCATTCTCTCTGACAAGTACCCAAGCTACCATTTCCCATGTGCTATCCATTTGCTGACTTCAACCCCACCTACGTGTAAATCCAATTGGCAGCTTTCTAAGGCCAACTAGAGGCTTTACTCTTCACTGGTGACCTTTGACATACAACATTTCCCCAGTTGGTATGACCAGAGAGAATACCTTACTAACATTATCCTTACTGCTGCAGAACATAATCTTTACCACACTGTGTCTCCTGGTGGACTGAGGTATTCTGCAACATTATTTATGCACTGAGATGTGCCATCTGAGTTTTTAACCATCATCCTACAATTGCAAACTGTTGTTGCATTCTTCGGGATAGCAAAAAAGCTAGCTGGATTTAATTTACTAGTTCTTTTAAGATTTCACTCAATCTTCCATCATGTGACCCAACCCCTATTGGCCCTCTGGGACCGAGGCCCATTCCCCGATTACTGGCCTGACCTTAGCAGGTGATGTCATTGTGGACCTTATTGCTACCTCCAACACATTAGACCACTGTTTTGTGGAGATTTTGAGCTCCATTCTTTATCAACCCACGTTCCCTCCTTGGCACTGTATGGAGTCAGATCGAGTAATACCCTTCTCCTCTCAGAATTGTGAATGCTACAATTCTGTCTTTACTGTGAGGGACCTAGACTGTGCTCTCACTTCATCCCAATCTTCGACTCCAGGACCGGACTTGTTCACATTCAGATGTTCCAGCTCCTGTGGACAAGCACTTTCTCCTTCATACATACAATTGCATTTGGTCAGATGGCACATTACCCAGATGCTGGCATGAAGCCAGTGTCATACCCATACCTAAGACCAGTAAGGGCAAACACCTTCCTTCTAGCTACTAATACATTTCTCTCACCAGCTGTGTGTGCAAGGTGATGGGATGTATAATTCATGGCGAGCTGGTATGGTGACTCGAGTCTCGCAATCTAGTAACCACTGCACAGTGTGGATTTAGAGCATGCCATTCTGCAGTTGACTGTCTCATCACTTTGACGACCCATGTCATGAACAGTTTTTTGTGGAAATACTAGGCTGTCCGTATATTTTTACTTGGAGAAAGTCTGTGGCACCTGTTGGAGGTCTGGTATCCTCTATACCAGGGCTTCACAACATACGTGCTCGCAGAGCAAGCTGTGAGCAGCAAGGCGTGAGCACGGAGCAGCACGAGCAATGCTACCCCCACTACCGGACCAGAGCTGAGAGTGTGGAGAGTCACGTGGGGCACACAACAGCTGCCGACAGTCAATGTAAATTTGCGGCCATTTGCAGGGATATCACTCACGAATTATTACTGCGACAATTGAAACAAATAAAGGAGAATGTACACATAATTTTATTAGCTTAGTGTATGCCTCTACATTCGTATTAATTTGTGAACTATTACACAATAAAAGGTGTCACTGAAGTGTGAGATTCTCGGTTATCTTGTCCTTTTTGCCCTTTACAATTGCGTCTATGTTCGGAGTAATTGTTCTTGTGCATCGTAGGTGCAGCGTGCAGTTTAAATTTTGATCAGACAGTGCGTTTCTCAGGCGCGTCTTGTTACATTTCATTGCAGAGAAGAGTTGTTCACAAACATACGTGGAACCGAACATTGATATTATTGTAGCCGCCAGTTTGTGCAAATGAGGAAATCTATCCTGAGGAAAGTGTCTGTAGAATTCCAAAATGTTTTTCTTGTTCTGAAATTTGTCTCTGTATTCTCTGTCACACTGCAGGTCAATAATTTCTAGTTGCAGCTCAGGACGAATCTCTTCAATATTCGCTGAATATGGAGAGTAGAACAGATCAAAATCACTGTCTAGTGCTGTCAGATCTTGAAAGCGTTGATCAAATTCTTCCTTAAGGGCAATTAAACTTTGGTAATAACGTTCAGTCTTTGTGAACATCTTGCATGGATGATCATTTAGGAAAATGAGCTATATTTCCTGTTTCCAGCTGACTCACCCAAAGTGTCAGTTTCATTTTAAAAGCTCGTATTCGATCTATGAAATGAGTAATTAGCAGATCTTTACCTTGTAGTGGAATGTTCAAAGCATTCAGATGGCTAGTTAAATCTCCTAAGAATGCGAGATCACATTTCCATGAGGGCTCTTTCAATTCAGGAACACACATGTTATTTATTTCCATGAACATATTTATCTCATCTAATAGGCAAAAAAATAGATTTAATAATTCGCCACGACTAAGCCAGCAGACCTCGCTGTAATAAGGCAGGCTGCCACACTGGCTTTCTACATCCTCAAGAAAGCTTTTAAATTGCCTGTGTTGTAGCCCATGCTTCCTTATATAATTGGTTGTACGAACAACAACACTCTTTACATTTTTTAGAGTGATACTCTTTGCACATAAGTTTTCCTGGTGGATCACACAGTAAACGCCCCATATTTCATTCGGCACGGTCAGTTTTTGCATTTTCTCCTTCAACAGCGCAACGAAACCTGATTATTTCCCTGTCATCACTGGTGCACCGTCTGTAGACACTGAAACTAAAGAGTTCCACAACAATCCTATATTTTCAACACTTTCTTCAATACTACTAAAAATATCACCTCCGGTTGTAGTGTTCTTCATGGCTACTACACCAAGGAGCTCCTCCCTCACCTGAAGATCTCTTTTAACACCTCTAATAAATATGGCAAGCTGCGCTGTTCTAGTGATATCAACACTTTCATCCAGAGCTAAAGAATAAGCCATAAAATCTTTACAGATATTTGCAAGCTTGCTCTGGACGTCGTCTGCCATATTCTGTATGCAACGCATAATGGTCATGTTAGATAATGGCACAATCCGAAACTGTTCAACTTGAGATGGACACAAATGTTCCGCTGCAACTACCAAACATTCTTTTATTAAATCGCCATCAGTGAAGGGGTGCAGGGATTTTGCTAAAAGCAAAGCAATATTGTAACTCACTCTGAGAGCTGCCTCAGTTTATTTTTCTTCGTCGTCCAGGTCTTCTTCGGATAGCTTTCTTTTAAGTTTAATAACTTCCTGTGCACGATCTGGTCCATCATATTTTCCACTTCCGTAGTCTTTCGCGTGGTACGACATATAATGTCGCTGCAAATTAAATTTCCTAAAAGAATTCAGCGTTTAGTGACATAACTAAACATTTTGCAACACCATCTTTTTCTGTAAACAGATAAAATTCCTCCCAACTGTGAAAGCATGGTTGGGGTTACACAACGGCGACTTGACAAGATTCTTAACCAGCAAAGTGACTGTTAGATCTGATCGTAGTACTTTAAGTGTTACACAGTCGTCGCGATTTCAATAGGCAAGCTGTGGCCCTATTCAAACGTGCGCTCGCATTTCCCCTCCCTCCCTACTCTGCGACTTTGCACCTGCTCGCGAGCACGTGCCTGAGCAGACGCGAGTACTCGCGCTCAAAACTGGCCAGTTGTTAAGCCCTGCTCTATACTCTATACAAGTGGTGCTTCTGTGGCTGCCTGACCCATTTCCGTCAGAAATTTTTAAAAGACTTAGTTTTCAAGGTATGTGTGGGTTCAGCCTTGTCGGACACCTAATCCAGGGGAACAGGGTGCCTCAAGGCTCCAACCTGAGTGTCGCCCTCTTTGCTATAGCCATTAACCCTATTATGGCCTGTGTTCAACCAGGCATCTTCAGCACGCTTTTCGTTTGCGATTTTGCGATCTGCTGCAGTTCTCCATGGGCTTGCGATTTTGCAATCTGTTGCAGTTCTCCATGGGCTTGGGTCCTGGAGCAGCATCTTCAGTGAGATCTTGATCATCTTTACTCCTGTATCATCGACGATGACTTTCACTTTTCCACTGACAAAACTGTTTATACGAATTTCTGGTGGTACAGTGGGCTTCCTGCACTGTCTTTACACCTTTGTCCTGTTGCTCATCCATTCACTGAAACTATGAAATTCCTGGCACTCATGCTTCATAGAAAATTTCCTTGGTCTTCGCAAATGTGTTACCTGGTCGCACACTGTACCTGGCACTTAGTGTCAGATGTGTCCTCAGTGGTGCTTCCTGGGTAGTGGATCGGACCACCTTCTTCCGTTTGTACCAGTCCATTATCTGATCAAAACTAGACTATGGGTGTTTCATTTATTCACCAGTATGTCTGTCCATCTTGCGCCATCTTAATACAACTTACCTTCGTGGAATACATTTGGCCACTAGCCCGGTTTTCATCTCTATGCATAAACTGCCAAATGACCATTGTCATACTGGCATGATGTTATCCTCAGCTTATGTGTGCCATTTGTCTGCTGTGCCTGGTCACCCGTCCTATGCCTTCTTTTTCAATGACTCGCTTGACCGCCAGTATGGGGCGTGCCCTTCTTCTCTGTTACCCCCACTGCGGGTATGGGGTTAGAAGAGGCCCGAGGTATTCCTGCCTGTCTTAAGTGGTGACTAAAAGGAGTCTCACACAGCCCCAAGCGATCAGGTCCCATTCTGTGGTTTGACCTGCCACTTTCAAAATTCTACAGAAGTGCGGGCCATATGGGGAAGGACGCCTTACATGGTGCACAAGTGCCCTTAGATTCGATCTCCTGAATCTCTTGTCATGGCTTTGCATCTCCACTTGCAATTCAGTTATTTGCGTGAGGACACTTTCCAGCTTATGTCATCTTCTTCCGTTGTCTCTTGTCCTCCATGACAATATTGGATTTCTCTGTGCCCGATATCCAGCACAGTAGCCAGTCACCTGTGGTGGGGCCGTCATGTACCCATTTGGTGGTAGCCCCCTGATAACATAGGGATCTCACTGATGATGCCTGAGCTGTTAACTCCCCACGTATGCCAAGGAGTAGATGCCTGTCTTCCTGGGGCATCAGGACTCCCGGCAATGGCCATCATGTCAGGTGGCCTTTGCTGTGGCTGGATGGCACCCATGGGGAGAGCCCCTGATTGGAGTGGGTGGCATCAGGGTGGATGACCCACAATGAAGCGGACTAAGTTATCTCTTGCTGTGACCATACGGTGCCAGCAGTCTCTAAAAAGGGCAAGATAGAGTACAATGCTGACAGATATGACCCTAAATCGTGTACCTCCCTCGCTACACCATTGGAGTAACTTAGGGCTACAGAAAGAAGAGAGCCATATTTGCCTCAATATTTAGTCTGTAGAGGAATGGACAGGGACTCCTTTCTACCTACTCAATTTTTTGTTGAACATCATGTGGAAGTGACAGCACTGTCCAAGATGAGAAGGGTGCAGTCTTGATTCAGACAACATCCCCAGCCCAATCCCGGGTGTTACTCACTTGTGACCGGTTGGGTGATATTCCTGTTTCCGTCACTCCCCATAAAAGCCTCAACATGGTCCAGGAGATTATTTTCCATCGTGACCACCTCTTGCAGTCTGACAACAAGCTCCACGCCAATCTAGAACGACGGGGAGTTCATGTCATCCGGCACGTTTACAGGAGACCCAAAGACAACAGGGTTGCTACCGGTGCCTTCCATCTTGGCCATTGAGGGTGATTTATTGCCTGAAAAGGCCAAGGTGGTGGTATCTCGCTGTAGTGTTAAATCATACGTCCCTCCCCCTGTGTGGTGCTTTAAGTGCTGGAAATTCAGGCACATGTCTTCCCGCTGCACTTCCAGTGCCACATGTCGAGACTGCAGACGTCCACTGCATCCAGGTACTCCATGTGCGCCTCCTCCCACTTGTATCAACTGTGGAGAGCTCGCCAGACTGCACAGTGCTCCAAAAGAAGCGGAAAATCATGGAATACAAGACCCTGGACCAGTTGACTTACCAAGGGGTTAAACATAAATTTGAAGAATTACACCCCGTTCGGTTGACGTCAACATATGCTGCAGCTACATTACCATCGCCGTTACAAGTACCAGTCGTACCACACCCTGTGCCTCAAACAGTGAGCCCTCCGGGTCTCCAGAATACATTTGCCCCCTTGGTGGTAGGGGGAAAATCCCCTTCCGTTGCTCCCAAAGTACCTACTTTGGGAGCAAGGCCCCTCCAAACGCAGGGGCACTGGTTCCCTCCCCCCACCAGCTGGAGAAGCAACAGCCTCCTTTGGTTCCTCTTGTGCGGAAGGGGTCCTAAAGGTCTCCACTAATGCCACAGTGGACACTCACCAGTGGCTAAAGGGGCCAAACGCTGCTAGACGAAGAGCTGCATGGTCTTCCTCCATGCCTGAAGCTACTTCAGGGAAGTCCTCCCAGCAAGCCCCTAAAGAGAAGTGAGAGCTCAAGCAAACAAAGAAGTCTGCTAAGGAAAAGGACCCTCTGGTGGCCCCAAAACCACCACTCCCTACCAATTCTGCACCTGCGGATGAGGTGGAGATCTTAGCGTCCCTTGAGGACCTGTATCTCACTGATGCCTCATCTACAATAGGAATGGATGCAAATACTCAGTAGGTGGCAGCAGGTGAACCTTGGGGGGGGGGGGGTGTAACTTACCTCCTTGCGTACTTCTTGCCAGCCTCACGATAACCTCATCCCCCAGTGGAATTACTGCAGTTTTTTCCACCACCTGGCTGAGCTACAGCAATGTTAAGCTTTACACCTGCTTTCTGCATTGCCCTCCAGGAAACCTGGTTCCTGGCAATGCGAACCCCTGTCCTCCACAGCTATAGGGGATATTACAAGAACCATAGTGACTATAATAGTGTGTCAGGTGGAGTTTGTGTCTATGTCCTGAACTCAGTATGCAGTAAACCTTTGCCTCCTTCAAACCCGTCTTGAAGCTGTGGCTGTCAGAATAAGGACGACACAGGAAATAACTGTCTGCAATGCATATCTTCCTCGAGATTGTGCAGTAGCCCTGAACGTATTGGCTCCACTTATTCATCAACTCTCTAAACCCTCCCCATATGCCACTTAACACCCATAATGCCTTGTGGGGGGCACCGTGCTTACTGGCTGAGGCAGAGATGTCGAAACTTTCCTGTATCAACTCGACTTCTGCCTGTTAAATACTGTGGTCCCCACACATTTACTCGGCCATTGATTTATCCCTCTGCAGCCGATGACTTCTCCCATCTGTCCACTGGAGAGCCCACGATGAATTGTGTGGTAGTGACCATTTTCCCATCTTTCTGTCACTCCTCCAGCATCATTTCCCTGGACATCTACCAAGATGGGCTTTAAACAAGCTTTATCCTCTGCTGTCACTGTTGAATCCTCCCATACGGTACCGTTGATGTGGGAGTTGAGCAAGTCAGTAGAACGATCATTTCTGTGGCGGAAAACATGATCACTTGAAACTTCCTGGCAGATTAAAACTGTGTGCCCGACCGAGACTCGAACTCGGGACCTTTGCCTTTCGCGGGCAAGTGCTCTACCATCTGAGCTACCGAAGCACGACTCACGCCCGGTCCTCACAGCTTTACTTCTGCCAGTACCTCGTCTCCTACCTTCCAAACTTTACAGAAGCTCTCCTGCGAAACTTGCAGAACTAGCACTCCTGAAAGAAAGGATACTGCGGAGACATGGCTTAGCCATGTCTTTAGGGTGCCCCGGCGAAAGTCAGTACGTTGGTGGTCGCTGGAAATCGCTGAGGCCATTAAAGAGTGTCCCTAGAGCACCTAATAGCTTTTAAATGGCTCCATACCCGCATTCGTCAACATATAAAAAGACGGAAACAGGAATGTTGGGAGATGTACGTCTCCACCATTGGGTGCCATATGTCACCTTCCAAAATCGGGACGAAGATCAGACGTGTTTGTGGGTACCTGACCCTGACAGGTTTCACTGGCATTAACATCAATGGCGTGTTATCTACTGATGCAAACACACTTGCCAAGCACTTTGCTGAGCACTATGCTCGAGCCTGCATGTCGGAGAATTATCCCCCAGCATTTCGCAGCCTCAAATGGTGGATGGAAAGGAAAGCCCTCTTGTTCATTGAACATCACAGTGAGCCCTATAATGCTCCATTTACAGAGTGGGAGCTCCTCAGTGTTCTTGCACATTGCCCCAACACCACTCTTGGGTGAGATTGGATCCACAGTCAGATGATTAAACACCTCTCGTCCAACTAGATGTGACATTTCCTCGTCATCTTCAACCGCATCTGGTGAGATGGCGTCCTTCCATTGCAATGGCAAGAGAGCACCATCATTCCAGTGCTCAAACTGGCAAATACCCGCTTGATGTGGATAGCTATCGGCCCATCAGCCTCACCAATGTTCTTTGTAAGCTGTTAGAATGTATGGTAAGTCGGCGGTTGGGTTGGGTCCTGGAGTCACATGGCCTATTGGCTCCATGCCAGGGCGGTTTCTGCCAGGGTCGCTCTACCACTGATAACCTAGTTTCCCTCAAGTCTGCCATCCCAACAGCTTTTCCCAGGTGCTAACACCTAGTTGCCGTCTTTTTTGATTAACGAAAAGCTTACGACATGATCTTTAGACAACATATCCTTGCCACATTATATGAGTGTGGTCTCCGGGGCTCGCTCCCAGTTTTTATCTGAAATTTCCTATCGCTCCATACTTTTCATGTCCAAGTTGGTGCCTCCCAAAGTTCCTCGCATATCCAGGAAAATGGGGTCGCAAAGGACTCTGTATTTAGTGTATCACTATTTTTAGTGGCCATTATTGGTCTAGCAGCAGCTGTCGGGCCGTCTCTCACATCTTCTCTGTATGCAGGTGGCTTCTGCATTTCGTACTGCTCCTCCAGTACTGGTGCTGCTGAGCGGTGCCTACAGGGAGCCATTCACAAGGTGCTGTCATGGGCTCTAGCCCACAGCTTCCAGTTTTCAGCCGCGAAGTAGTGTGTCGTGCACTTCTGTCGGTGTCGTACCATTCATCCAGAACCAGAACTTTACCTTAATGACAATCCACTCACTGTAGTGGAGATATACTGATTCTTAGGACTGGTTTTCAATGCCCAATTGACGTGGCTTTCTCATTTTCATCAGCTAAAGCGGAAGTGCTGGCAGCACCTCAGTGCCCTCCGCTGCCTGAGCAACACCAACAGGGATGCAGCTTGCTCTACGCTGCTGCTGCTGTACAGACCCTTATTCAATCCCGCCTTGACTATGGGAGTCTGGTTTATAGTTCGGCGGCACCCTCGGCATTGTGTTTACTTGACCCAGTGCACCACTGTGGCATTCGACTGGCAACGGGAGCTTTCAGGAGGAGTCCGGTGATGTGTTGGCAGAAGAGCCAACACTGTGTTGCTAGAGGAGGCCGAAATGCACGCGTTTAATTACACGCTGACTGGCGTGAGGTCTGGAACAGTTAAGGGAATTAATAGTAGCAAATAAAGTACGTAGTTGATATAATACTTAACTTTAATCCACAATTGTAGAACATCTCTCGTTACAGTACATGCTTCACAATATTAATTATCAAATGCTATGGCGCCTTGCTAGGTCGTAGCAAATGACGTAGCTGAAGGCTATGCTAACTATCGTCTCGGCAAATGAGTGCGTAGTTGTCAGTGATCCATCTCTGGCTAAGTCGGCTGTACAACTGGGGCGAGTGCTAGTCAGTCTCTCTAGACCTGCCGTGTGGTGGTGCTCGGTCTGCAATCACTGACAGTGGCGAGACGCGGGTCCGACGTATACTAATGGACCGCGGCCGATTTAAAGGCTACCACCTAGCAAGTGTGGTGTCTGGCGGTGACACCACATCCGGTGACCAGTGTTCTGGTGGAGGCCAGAGTATCTCCGTTGAAGGTTAGGCATGCACAACTGCTTGCCAGTTATGTTGCACACATTCGTAGCTCTCCTGAGCATCTGAATTACTGTCTCCTTTTCCCACCCATGGCGGTTCATCTCCCCGATCTCTTCTGTCTGAAGTGGAGTCCTTGCCTTTACCACTTATACGCAAGGCTCATTCATGTACACCTAGGCCGAAGCTTCGTCTGAACCTTTCACATGATTCTAAGGATTCAGTTAACCCTGCAGCTCACCGCCATCACTTCCTCTCGATTCTTGACATGTACTGGGACCGGGACTCTGTACTGACTCCTTCAGCATCCTACGAGCTATCAACCAGTGCCACCCCTGCCATCCTTTGGTAGCAACCATCAAGGAGTCTATCTATGCCCTGGAACAGTCCAGTCGTTCTGTGGTGTTTGTGTGGACCCCAGGCCACGTCAGAATCCTAGGAAACGAACTTGCCGACAGGCTACACGGAAACCACTTCTGGAGATTGGCATTCCCATAACTGACCTGCGATCATTGTTATGCTGCCAGGTTTTTCAGCTTTGGAAGACGGAATGGCATAATCTCGGTATGTACAACAAACTACGTGCCATTAAGGAGACTACAGGGACTCTGTGGTTCTCTGTCGACTCCACATTGGCCATACGTGGCTAACAAATGGCTACCTTCCCCATTGTGTGGACCCACCTCAGTGTCACTGTGCCTCACATATGACTGTCGTCCATATCTTGTTGGGCTGCCCACTTTTAGCCCCTCTGCGGTGTATTTTTAACCTTCCCAGCACCCTGCCTTCAGTGTTGGGTGCAAATGCCTCAACAGCAGATTTAGTGTTACATTTTATTCGTGGGGGGGGGGGGGGGGGGTGTTATACCATCTAAGGGTGGGCATTTAGCTTTCTCTCCAAGGCCACCACCCTCCCTCCATTTTAACTATGTCGCACTTTCTTTGCATTTGTTTGCATTGGTGCTAGTCTTTTCCCTACATGTGCTCGTCTCGCCTTGCCTTTTTGGGGTGGACGTTTCAATGTGTTGTAGAGTGGCTGGGGTCATCCTCTTTTATTATTGTGATCAGCCAGCCCAGATCATCTGCTCTATGGCTTTAATACCCTCTTCTACTTCTCCTTGTGATGTATGTTTTGCCCGTTTTTTGTTCATTCCATTCGTTTTCATTTTAGGTGTGGTTCCCCATTCCTTTTCCCCCTTTTACTTTCTCAAACGTACTTTGGTGTTTTTGTACCTTGAGCCTTGCTTGCATCAGGAAAAAGGGAGTGATGACACTCTAGTTTGGTCCCTTTATACTCGAAAACAACCAACTGACCATTGTGTCAGGTTTGCCTTTGTAATTGGTGTCTGCTTTCGGAACACTGCTCAAGATTTAAAGCAGAGCTCTTCATCCTCTTTCAGGCCACCTAATACATCCAGTGACACAGGCTTTTTGATTGTCATATGCCCAGATTCTCACAGTGCCCTTCAGAGCCTCTGTGTATTGTAAACAGTTCATCCCTTAGTGCAACAGGTCCAAGAAAGCTTCCACTTGCTCACTGTTGAGGGAGCCACTGTGATGTTCATGTGGGTTCTTGGTCATGTCGATCTGAAGGGGAATGAGGCTGCTGACACTGCTGCCAAGGCTGCCATCCTCCTGCCTCAGCCTGCTAGCTCTTCCATTCCTTCGTATGATCCTCTTTTTGCCGTCTGTTGGCAGGTGGTGTCACTTTGACCCTAAAAAACCTCAAATAGGAGGGAGAGCTCTGGAATAACTCCAAATAAATTCCATGCTGCTCTAATTTAATTCTACATCTACACCTACATTTATACTCCGCAAGCCACCCAACGGTGTGTGGCGGAGGGCACTTTACGTGCCACTGTCATTACCTCCCTTTCCAGTTCCAGTCGCGTATGGTTCACGGGAAGAACGACTGTCTGAAAGCCTCCATGCGCGCTCTAATCTCTCTAATTTTACATTCGTGATCTCCTCAGGAGGTATAAGTAGGGGGAAGCAATATATTCGATACCTCATCCAGAAATGCACCCTCTCGAAACTTGGCGAGCAAGCTACACTGCGATGCAGGGCGCCTCTCTTGCAGAGTCTGCCACTTGAGTTTGTTAAACATCTCCGTAACGCTATCACGGTTACCAAATAACCCTGTGACGAAACGCACCGCTGTTCTTTGGGTCTTCTCTATCTCCTCCGTCAACCCGACCTGGTACGGATCCCACACTGATGAGCAATACTAAAGTATAGGTCGAACGAGTGTTTTGTAAGCCGCCTCCTTTGTTGATGGACTACATTTTCTAAGCACTCTCCCAATGAATCTCAACCTGGTACCCGCCTTACCAACAATTAATTTTATATGATCATTCCACTTCAAATTGTTCCGCACACATACACCCAGATATTTTACAGAAGTAAATGCTACCAGTGTTTGTTCCGCTATCATATAATCGTACAATAAAGGATCCTTCTTTCTATGTATTCGCAATACATTACATTTGTCTATGTTAAGGGTCAGTTGCCACTCCCTGCACCAAGTGCCTATCCGCTGCAGATTTTCCTGCATTTCGCTACAATTTTGTAATGCTGCAACTTCTCTGTATACTACAGCATCATCCGCGAAAAGCCGCATGGAACTTCAGACACTATCTACTAGGTCATTTATATATATTGTGAAAAGCAATGGTCCCATAACACTCCCCTGTGGCACGCCAGAGGTTACTTTAACGTCTGTAGACGTCTCTCCATTGAGAACAACATGCTGTGTTCTGTTTGCTAAAAACTCTTCAATCCAGCCACACAGCTGGTCTGATATTCCGTAGGCTCTTACTTTGTTTATCAGGCGACAGTGCGGAACTGTATCGAACGCCTTCAGAGTTAGCAATATACCATTGTCTCCTCAGTAAAAAGCGTTTTTCACAGAGTCTTCTCGTCACCAGTAGTTTTTATGAATACTTTCAAATGGCTCTGAGCACTATGGGACTTAACATCTATGGTCATCAGTCCCCTACTTAAACCTAACTAACCTAAGGACATCACACAACACCCAGTCATCACGAGACAGAGAAAATTCCTGACTCTGCCAGGAATCGAACCCAGGCGTGGGAAGCAAGAATACCGCACGACCACGAGCTGCGGACATGAATACCTTCCACAATCTCTTGAAACAAATAATGTATTGCCCAGTCAAATGAAAAGACATTCATGAAAACACACTTGGAATTTTTGATAATTTGTGCTCTAAGAAAGGGGTAGCTATTGTACTGACCATTGCCTTTTTGCAACAATTTGAAAACACATGTAACAATGGCATTGATCTATACACTAATATCATCTGAACTTCTATGGGAATCAGTAATTTGTGCACTGGTAACTTGCCGTTGAGTGTCCATAAGCTCTAAGCACGCAGTAATTTACGAGTAGGAAGTTGATGGTTGGAAATTTGAGTCGGTCAGGAACCATGTTCAAATGACCAAAGAGGTTAAGGCAACTGCTCATGAGAAGTGGTAAATCCGGGTTAGAGTCCTGGTCCAGCACAAGTTTTTAACTTTCACAATTGCATTTCCACAATGCCCTGCACACCTGGAAGTCACAAATTCCCAGTGGCCGATGACCTAGCAGTTTGGTCCCTTCCGTGCCCCCCATTCCTCCCCCCCCCCCCCTCCCCCCGCCCACTCTTTTTAAACAAACCAACCAACCACAAATGCCCACCCATCCTTTCCTTTCTATCTTCATTCTCTATTTAATATAAATTTTAATTTTGATCTATGTTTATCACTGGTACTGCAAACGGCTGAAAGCAATGGGAAACTACAGCTGTAATTTTTCCTGAGGGCATGCAGCTTTACTGTATGGTTAAATGATGATGGCGTCCTCTTGGGTAAAATATTCCGGAGGTAAAATAGTCCCCCATTCAGATCTCTGGGCAGGGACTACTCAAGAGGACGTTGTTATCAGGAGAAAGAAAACTGGCGTTCTACGGATCGGAGCGTGGAATGTCAGATCCCTTAATCGAGCAGGTAGGTTGGAAAATTTAAAAAGGGAAATGGATAGGTTAAAGTTAGATATAGTGGGAATTAGTAAAGTTTAGTGGCAGGAGGAACAAGACTTTTGGTCAGGTGAATACAGGGTTATAAATACAAAATCAAATAGGGGTAATGTAGGAGTAGGTTTAATAATGAATAAAACAATAGGAATGCCGGTAAGCTACTACAAACAGCACAGCGAACGCATTGTTGTGGCCAAGATAGACACGAAGCCCACGCCTACTGCAGTAGTGCAAGTTTATATGCCAACTAGCTCTGCAGATGATGAAGAAATTGATGAAATGTATGATGAGATAAAAGAAATTATTCAGATAGTGAAGGGAGACGAAAATTTAATAATCATGGGTGACTGGAATTAGAGTGTAGGAAAAGGGAGAGAAGGAAACATAGTAGGAGAATATGGATTGGGGGTAAGAAATGAAAGAGGAAGCCGTCTGTTACAATTTTGCACAGAGCATAACTTAATCATAGCTAACACTTGGTTCAAGAATCATAAAAGGAGGTTGTATACATGGAAGAATCCCGGAGATACCAAAAGGTATCAGATAGATTATATAATGGTAAGACAGAGATTTAGGAACCAGGTTTTAAATTGTAAGACATTTCCAGGGGCAGATGTGGACTCTGACCACAATCTATTGGTTATGAACTGCAGATTAAAATTGAAGAAACTGCAAAAAGATGGGAATTTAAGGAGATGGGACCTGGATAAACTAAACCAGAGGTTGTGCAGAGTTTCAGGGAGAGCATAAGGGAACAATTGACAGCAGTGGGGGAAAGAAGTACAGTAGAAGAAGAATGGGTAGCTCTGAGGGATGAAGTAGTGAAGGCAGCAGAGGATCAAGTAGGTAAAAAGACGAGGGCTGGTAGAAATCGTTGGGTGACAGAAGAAATACTGAATTTAACTGATGAAAGGAGAAAATATAAAAATGCAGTAAATGAAGCAGGCAAAAAGGAATACAAACGTCTCAAAAATGAGATCGACAGGAAGTGCAAAATGGCTAAGCAGGGATGGCTAGAGGACAAATGTAAGGATGTAGAGGCTTATCTCACTAGAGGTAAAATAGATACTGCCTACAGGAAAATTAAAGAGACCTTTGGAGAAAAGAGAACCACTTGTATGAATATCAAGAGCTCAGATGGAAACCCAGTCCTAACCAAAGAAGGGAAAGCAGAAAGGTGGAAGGAGTATATAGAGGGTCTATACAAGGGCGATGTACTTGAAGACGATATTATAGAAATGGAAGAGAATGTAGATGAAGATGGAATGGGAGATGTGATACTGCGTGAAGAGTTTGACAGAGCACTGAAAGACCTGAGCCGAAACAAGGCCCCGGGAGTAGACAGCATTCCATTAGAACTACTGACGGCCTTGGGAGAGCCAGTCCTGACAAAACTCTACCATCTGGTGAGCAAACTGTATGAGACAGGTGAAGTACCCTCAGACTTCAAGAAGAATATAATAATTCCAATCCCAAAGAAAGCAGGTGTTGACAGATGTGAAAATTACCGAACTATCAGTTTAATAAGTCACAGCTGCAAAATACTAACGCGAATTCTTTACAGACGAATGGAAAAACTGGTAGAAGCCGACCTCGGGATAGATCAGTTTGGATTCTGTAGAAATATTGGAACACGTGAGGCAATACTGACCTTATGACTTATCTTAGAAGAAAGATTAAGGAAAGGCAAACCTACGTTTCTAGCATTAGAGAAAGCTTTTGACAATGTTAACTGGAATACTCTCTTTCAAATTCTAAAGGCAGTAGGGGTAAAATACAGGGAGCGAAAGGCTATTTACAATTTGTACAGGAACCAGATGGCAGTTATAAGAGTAGAGGGACATGAAAGGGAAGCAGTGGTTGGGAAGGGAGTGAGACAGGGTTGTAGCCTCTCCCTGATGTTATTCAATCTGTATATTGAGCAAGCAGTAAAGGAAACAAAATAAAAATTCGGAGTCGATATTAAAGTCCATGGAGAAGAAATAAAAACGTTGAGGTTCGCCGATGACGACGTAATTCTGTCAGAGACAGCAAAGGACTTGTAAGAGCAGTTGAAATGAATGGACAGTGTCTTGAAAGGAGGATATAAGATGAACATCAACAAAAGCAAAATGAGGATAATGGAATGTAGTCTAATTAAGTCGGGTGATGCTGAGGGAATAAGATTAGGAAATCAGACACTTAAAGTAGTAAAGGAGTTTTGCTATTTGGGGAGCAAAATAACTGATGATAGTCGAAGTAGAGAGGATATAAAATGTAGACTTGCAATGGCAAGGAAAGCGTTTCTGAAGAAGAGAAGTTTGTTAACATCGAGTATAGATTTAAGTGTCAGGAAGTTGTTTCTGAAAGTATTTGTATGGAGTGTAGCCATGTGTGGAAGTGAAACATGGACAATAAATAGTTTGGACAGGAGGAGAATAGAAGCTTTCGAAATGTGGTGCTACAGAAGAATGCTGAAGATTAGATGGGTAGATCATATAACTAATGAGGAGGTATTGAATAGAATTGGGGAGAAGAGGAGTTTGTGGCACAACTTGACGAGAAGAAGGGACCGGTTGGTAGGACATGTTCTGAGGCATCAAGGGATCACAACTTTAGCATTGGAGGGCAGCGTGGAGGGTAAAAATCGTAGAGGGAGACAAAGAGATGAATACACTAAGCAGATTCAGAAGGATGTAGGTTGCAGTAGGTACTGGGAGATGAAGAAACTTGCACAGGATAGGGTAGCATGGAGAGCTGCATCAAACCAGTCTCAGGACTGAAGACCACAACAACAACATGTTTATTAATACCATTTTGTCAGCCCCTCTTGCATAGAGGCTTCACAATTCAATATTAAATACTGTTTTGGGAAAAAACAGGAGAAAGATATACTACAAAACACTCAATGGTATAATTCAATTAACAAAAAGCAAGAAAAGATCATAGGAGTTACAGTATATCTCAGTAATCTGAAATTTCCCATTCCAACAAAGTGATAACTGATTTTTTGTTTCTCTTCTCTGACTCTGCCATCACAGTATCCTGCATTGTTATAATTTTATGCTGTAACTAGCGAACCTGACAATGCTTCACACAATTACTAAATCTATATAGGAATTTGATATATGTCCTAATCTTCTCCTCTCACACTCGCTATCTGTCTCTTCCTCTGCCCCTCCCCTCTCACCACCCTCCTACTCTTCCCCCACCCCCCCCCCCACCCCTCTCACCGCCTCCTCCTCCTCCTCCTCCTCCTCCTCCTCCCCCCCTACCCCCCCTACCCCTCTCACCGTCTCCTCCTCCTCCTCCTCCTCCTCCTCCTCCTCCCCCCCCCTTCCCCTCTCACCGCCTCCTCCTCCTCCTCCTCCTCCTCCTCCTCCTACTCCTACTCCTCCTCCTCCCCCCCCCCCTGCACACCCCTCTTGTCACCTTCTCCATCATCCCATCCCACCCCTCTTCTGTCTGTTGCATATTACAAGGATATACAGGAAAGGGGAACCAAAGCCCTCCCTGATTGATATCTCCCCCATAGTTCACTGGAAAGTGTATAGTATAAAAAGTTGTTCATCCATGGATCATTTGACAGTGCTGCAGAATTTGTAGAAAAGAAAGCATGTCACCCACATATCCACTGCCCAACACAATTAAAGGGTCACTTTTCAAAACCCCATAATTGTTTCCCATTGCAAAGCACAAATTTGAAATTTGGCTCAAAGGTGCATACAACTTTCCTCCATAATGGTGCAAAAACATGTCACCCTGTGACATCAGCCTCAGACTTGATGATGCTTCTCAGCAAGGTGTTGACGTGTGCAAAAAAGGCCAGAGCTCAGAAGTTCATGTGGGTTGTAAGAAGAGTTAATGATATCACATTTGCACCAAATTTCACCACAATTCTGTCCAACACCATTGTAGACATATCAGACAATGGAAAGGTTGTCACACCCCCTCTTACCTACATTTCACTCTTCCTCTTGATGCCCCTATGATGGAGATCAAAATCATGTGGTTTCCATAAGGGTGGCCAAGGAAAACATTTCCACACACCACCACTCAGAATCTACATAATAAGGCCTTGGGATGGAATAAATGGTATCAAGGAAACCACACTTGCCTTGGGGCAGTGACCCACACATTTCGCAGCGGAAAACAACAGTTCACAGTATGGCGAACAACAAGATGGTGTTCTTGACAACCTTTGACACTGCTGGCAACCCCTGGACAGTTCAACCTGTCTCAAAGGATATTGCGGTTCTGCAACCCTATTGGATGTAATTTACCCCTTTGGAGTGTAGCCCGATAATCATTTTTAGTCCACAGTGTTACTGGGCACAATTGTGGCGTACAGGGTTGAACCACAAGGGACCTTTCAAAACCATTTGATGAAATGTGATCTGAAGCAGCAAAGAGTGTTTATGCTTTTCAGCCCTCCTGTCGCACCACTGCCAAGGAAACAGTGAATGACTGCCTCTGGACACGCTCATTTTTAAAGTGCCAACAAGAGTGCACAGACGGAACTGGAAGTCTTAGAGGGACCCTATCCCCTTTTATTCACACATCAATGCCAAATCTCTCCCCTGCTCCCAGCGATCACATCACAAGAGGCCGCAAAACATTAGTGCTGAAAAAGCACTTTTTGCTGCTTCAGATTACATTCAGCTATCAGAAAAAGATTTTGAAAGGTCCCTAGTGGTTCCACCCTCTATGCTATGGCATTACAGCCACGTCACGCCGCGGCACATTCCAAAGGGGGCAGATTATGTTCAATGGGTTTGCAGCCTCACACTGTCCTTAGAGAAGGTTGAATTGCCAAGGATAGTCAGCAGTGTCTAAGGTTGTCAAAAACATTGTCCTGTTGCTCATTCACTGTGAACTGTTATTTTGAACTACAAAATGTGAAGGAATCAGCACCCCAAGGGCAGGGGTGGTTTCATTGATGCACTTTATGCCACCCACTGAGGCCTTTTCTGTGACTTCTGAGCAGTGGTGTGTCTGAAATGTTTTCTGTGGCCACCCATAATGAAACCATGTATTTAATTACTAGCCATGGTGGTTCTGACTTCTGTCACAGAGGCATGAAAGGAAGGGCTGAAATGTGGGTAAGGAGGAGTGTGGTGACCTTCCCATCACGTGACATGTTCAGTGTCATTGGGTACAATTGTGGTGAAATTTGGTGCCAATGTGACATCATTAACCTATCTTACACCTCACGTCAACTTCTGAGCTTTCTCCTCCTCCTCCTCCTCCTCCTCCTCCTCTGCGAGTCCTTGCTGTTTAAAGCATTGCCAAGCCCGAGGGCAACATCAAAGGGCACCAAGCCTTCGCACCATTACAGAGGAAGATTGTAGGCCTTTTGAGCAAATTTCAAACATCTGCCTTGTAATGAAAGATAGTTATTGGATTTCGAAAATGTGTTGCACAGTGTACATGGTGGCCAAATGAGTAGCCCATTTGATACGAAGGCTCTCATAAGCATCTCATCTGCTCGTTCCTGATGGGGGAGGGGGAAGGGGTGAGGGAGGATTTTAATGCATATAATGTTCTTTGGGCTTTCAACAACAGCTGCTCCAGGAGTGGTGCTCTTGGGGGTTTCTTGTACCAGAAAACACCTGTCTTCTGAACAGATGTTGAGCAGTGCATTTCATCCCAGCCACAGTCATTTGTCACCATGGACCTTTTCTTCTGTTTTATCTGCCACCACAGCTATTGCAGAGTGGGAAGTGGACACTGATCTGTACTCAAATGTCCACTTCCCTAACTGATTACATGGAAGAGACCCCTAAAGAAAGCTTCTGAAGTAGGTGCTCATTAGAACGATATGTATACCACATGCTCCATTAGTTAGGTTTGAACATAGAGACGACAATCGGGCTGTGTAAGTCATACTGAAAGTTTAATGCAGCACAATGCTGTGGCACCAGAGACCTTGAAGCACTCAAACAAACAGCCTGTTTCTTGGTGACACTACCCCTGCAGGTTCGGGGGTTAGAATAGGTCCAAGGTGTTCCTGCCTGTTGTAAGAGGCAACTAAAATGAGTCTCAAACGTTTCAGCCTTAATGTGATGGTCCCCTAAAGGGTTTGACCTCCATTTTTCAAAATTTTCTGATAGTGCATACCATTTGGGGTAGGACGCCCTACGTGATGCATCATAAATCCATCATGCCCTAAGATCTGGCACACTCACTATCGTCATGCAATCGGACTTGCACCGAACTTCCACCCGCTTCAGCCACAGTGTGTTCCAGGTAGCATGCTTTCCCTCCATTGTGTGCTTCCATCTTTGCGCTCACTATACGAATGGATATTCGACACCCAAAATCCAGCACAGTAGCCAGCCCATTGTGGTGGGGTCATCATGTACACCCTTGGTGGTAGCCCCCTGACAACACAGGGATCGCACTGCTGATGCCTGAGCTGCTAACTCCCCACGTATGCCGAGGGGTAGATGCCCATCTACCTGGGGCATCAGGACTCCCAGCAAAGGCCATCCTGCCAGGTGGTCTTCGGTGTGGCTGGGTGGTGCCCGTGGGGAGAGCCCCTGGTCGGAGTGGGTGGCATCATGGCGGATGACCCGCAGTGAAGTGTGGTACGTCATCTATTGCTTGTGGCCAGCCGCCAGCAGTCTGTGTTCAATGGCTCAATTTAATGCAAATACATATGACCCCAAATTGTTCTCCTCCCTAGCCACACCATTGGAGGAACGACAGGCTAAGAATGGCAGTGAGACTTATTCGCCACGGTATCTAGTATGTACGAGAGCTGATGGGGGATCCTTTGTGTCCATGAAGCCTCAGTTCTTTGTAGAGCATTTAGAGGACCAGTTTGGGGAGGTGGAGGGATTGTCCAAAAATGTGGACAGGGTCAGTCTTGATAAAAACAGCATCCTCTGTCCAGTCACGGGCACTACTCGCTTGTAAGAAACTGGGGGATGTTTCTATTACTATCACACCCCATAAATGCTTAAATATGATCCTGGGCATTATCTTCCACAGGGATCTTCTTTTACAGTCCGATGACGAGCTGCACGCCAACTTAGAGCAACGAGGTGCATCCAACGGAGTCCGAGGAATAATCAGGTTGCCACCAGTGCCTTCATCTTGGCCTTCGCAGGTGACACATTACCCGAGTAGGTGAAGGTGATGGTCTACCACTGTGATGTCAAGCCATACATCCCTCCCACGATGCGGTGCTTTAACTGTTGGAAGTTCGGCCTTATGTTTTCCTGCTGTGCTTCCAGCCTCATATGTTGAGATTGTGAGCTTCCATCCCATCCCAATACTCCATGTGCCCCACCTCCTATCTGTGTTAACTACGGAGAGCACCATCCCCCTTGCTTGCTAGACTGTAGGATTCTACAGAAGGAAAGGAAAATAATGGAATAGAAGTCCCTGGACCGACTGACCTATACTGAGGCTAAAAGAAAATTTGAAAGGCTCCATCCCATGTGCATGGCAACATCTTATGCCGCCACTGTCACTAGTGTTACAGCCCCATCCGTTGAACCAACTGCAGTCAGCTCTCAGAGCCATAAAACCACTCCTGCCCCCTTGATGGTGGGAGGGCACTTCCCTCTCTGGGAGCAGCACCTTCCCCCCCCCCCCCCCCCTCTTCCCTTCCCCAACCATCAGGGACATAGGGACATCAGTCCCCACTTCTAAGCCAGAGAAACGTAAGTCTTCTTTGGCTTCTCTCGCTAGAAAAGGGGACCCTTGAGTCACTCCCTTCCCAGGTTCCTACCAGTGGCAAAGCAGATACCCACCAGTGGCTGAAGAAACCATAGGTTGCTGGTCGTAGGGCTTCGCGGTCCTGTCAGTCCCAGAGACTGAATCAAAGAAGCCCTCCCAGCTAGAGCAACCCAAGGAACAGCGCGAGAAATCGAAACTGACAACCCCTAAGACCAAGGAAATTGTGGTGGCACCCGCACCACCGCTACCTACAAGCTCTGCGTCTGATGACTAGGTGGAGCTTCTAGTGTCACCTGAGGACCTAGCTCTTGCCGATGCCTCCGAAGCAATGTTCCTAGCCATTAGCCCTCTGCCGGTGGCAGCAGCTGACCCTGTGTATTCTGAATCAGTGCCTCTTCATACAGCTTTAGAGGCTGTTGCTGTGAGGATAAGGATGACCTTGGATATTACAGTCTGCAATGTCTACTTTCCTCCGGATGGAGAAGTACCTCTCAACAGAGTGGCTGATCTGATCTCCCAACTCCCCCACCATTCCTACTTTTGGGGGACTTAAATGTCCATAAGCCCTTGTGGGGTGGCTCCGTGATTACTGGCCGGGGTAGAGATGTCGAGAACCTTCTCTCTCAGCTAGACCTCTCCCTCTTAAATACAGGAGACCCCACACACTTCAGTGTGGTTCATGGCACTTATTTCGGCCATTGAACTATTGCTTTGCAGCCCAGGACTTTCACCATCTGTCTGCTGGAGGGTTCACGACGACTTGTGTGGTAGTGACCACTTTCCAATCTTCCTGTCACTACCCCAGTATCACACTTCTGGACGTCTGCCACGATGGGCCCTTAACAGGGCCGATTGGCTGGCTTTCACATCTGCTGTCACTGTTGACACTCCCGCACATGGCGCTATTAATGTGGTGGTCGAGCGAGTCACTGCGTCGATCGTATCAGCTGCAGAACAGGCAGTTCCTCTTTCTTCTGGGTGCCCTCGGTGTCAAACTGTGCCTTGGTCATTGCCGTAAATTGATGAGGCCATCAAAGAGCGAAGGTGGGCCCTCCAATGACATAAGGGGCATTCATCATTGGAGACTCTCATTCTTTTTAAGTGGCTCCGAGCCCATGCCTGCCACCTGATACAAAGACAGAAGCAAGAGTGTTGGGAAAGATATGTTTGCTCCATTGGTTCTTGTACCCCTGTCTCCCAGGTGTGGACTCGGATTCACCGCCTTTATGGTTACCTGACCCTGCTCGGATTTCAGTAAATGGGGTAGTGTGCACCTACTCCAGTGAAATCACTGAGCATTTTGCTCGGAGTTCTACATCTGCAAGGCCAACGGCCTTGTCGCAGTGCTAACACCGGTTCTCGGGCTGGGCTAGCACTTGGATGGGTGACTATCCAGTCTGCCAAGTGCTGTTGGCAAGCAGGATGCACTCAGCCCTTGTGAGGCAAACTGAGGAGCTACTTGATTGAGAAGTAGTGGCTCTGGTCTCGGAAACTGACGTACGGCCGGGAGAGCGGTGTACTGACCACATGGTCCTCCATATCCAGTGATGCCTATGAGCTGAGGATGACACAGAGGCCAGTCAGTACTGTTGGGCCTTCATGGCCTGTTCAGGAGTTTTTTTTTTCCCCACCTGCATCTGAACACTATCAACAGGATTTTTGTTCCTTGAAAGAGTGAGCAGAACAACAGCATTTGTCTTTTGTGTCATGCCGCCTTGAGCCATACAATGCTCCTGTTACTGAGTGGGAATTCCTCAGTGCCCATGCCCATTGCCCTGATACAGCTCCAGGTCCTGACCAAATTCACTCTCAAGTGGGAATTCCTCAGTGCCCATGCCCATTGCCCTGATACAGCTCCAGGTCCTGACCATATTCACTCTCAATTTCTCAAACATCTGTCTGTGGCCTCACTGAGTCAGATTCTCTCTCTCTCTCTCTCTCTCTCTCTCTCTCTCTCTCTCTCGAATCGCATCTGCGCTGTGGGATTGTTCCCGTCCCAGTGGCAAGATAGTATCATTGTCCCAGTGTTGAAACCTGGGAAGAACCCTGCTGCATTGGACAGCTTCTGCCACATTAGCCTCATTAACATTCTCTGCAAATTACTCGAATGAATGGTGAGCCAGAGGTTGTGTTGGCTCCTGGAGTCTCGGGGCATTCTGGCTCCATCCCAGGGTGGTTTTGCGCTGAGCCTCCATGTGCCTAGAGTCTACTGTCTGAACAGCTTTTTCCAGGCGCCAACATCTCGTAGCCATCTTTTTTGACTTACGGAGGGCCTATGACACGATCTGGCACCACCACATCCTTGACATGCTGCATGTGTGGGGCCTCCATAGCTCACTCCCGATTTTTCTGTGGAACTTTCTCACCCTCCGTACCTTCCGTGTTCAAGTTGGAGGCTCCTTTAGCTCCTCCCATATCCAAGAGAATGGTATCTCGCAGGGCTCTGTATTGAGCGTTCCACTACTTTTAGTCGCTATAAATGGCCTAGGAGTAGCTGTAGGGCAATCAGTATTGCCCTCCTTATATGCTGACGATTTCTGCCTTTACTTCAGTTCCTCAGCCATTGGTGTTGCTGAACGCCGACTACAGGGAGCCATTCGGACTGCGCAGCCATGGGCTCTTGCTCATGGGTTTCACTTCTCTGCCGACAAGACCTGTGTTTTGCACTTCTATCGTCGACGGACAGTCCATCCTGACCCTGCACTTTTTCTTGATGGCCATCCACTACGTGTAGTCAAAACGTATTGCTTTTTAGGACTGGTTTTCGACGTCCAGCTAACATCTCCCCTACATTCGTCAGCTTAAGTGAAAGTGCTGGCGGCATCTTAATGCCCTCCGCTGCCTGAGCAACACCACTTGGGGGGCCGATGGCTCTATGCTGCTGTGGCTCTACAAAGCCCTAGTTCAGTCATGACTTGACTTTGGGAGTGTAGCGTATGGTTCGTCAGCGCCTGCAGCATTGAAGTTGCTTAATCACCACTGTGGGGTTAGTCTAGTGACGGGCACTTTTCGAACGAGTCCAGTGGCCAGTCTACTAGTGGAGGCTGGAGTCCATTGCACATCAGGTGCCGCCAACTGCTCGCCAACTATGCAGTGCACGTCCATAGTTTGCCTCAGCATCCGAATTACCACCTTTTATTCGCAAACATGGTGGCTCATGTCCTGGAACGGCGACCTCAGTCAGGGATAACGATCGCTGTGTGTGTCTGCTCCCTATTGTCTGAATTCGAGTCCTGTCCTTTACAGCGTCTTGTGTGGGTCCATAAACATTCACCTCCGTGGTGTATGCCTCGACCGAAAATACGGCTGGACGTATTGTGTTTCCATAAGGACTCCGTTCCTCCTGAGGCATTCTGCAGTCACTTCCTATCGATTCTTGACACGTCCCAGAGTTCTGAAGTCATCTATACTGATGGCTCACTGGTTGATAGTCGCGTAGGCTTTGCCTATGCACACTCGGCACATATCAAACAGCTCTCTTTGCCGGATGGCTGCATTGTCTTCACTGCCTAGCTGGTGGCCATCTCTCGTGCCCTTGAAGATATTTGTTCCTGCCCCAGTGTGTCCTACCTGGTCTGCAGTGATTTGTTGAGTGGTTTACAGGCCATTGATCAGTACTACCCACGCCTTCCTCTGGTAGCAACTATCCAAGAGTTGGTTTATGCCCTTGAACGGTCTGGTCATTCAGTGGTCTTTGTATGGACCCCGAGGCATGTTGGAATTCTGGGAAATGAGCTCATTGACAGGCTGGCCAAACAGGCCACTCATAAGCCACTTCTGGAGATTGCTATACCCAAACCTGACCTCAGCTACTGTGCTGGATTTTGGGTGTCAAATATCCATTCGTATAGTGAGCGCAAAGATGGAAGCACACAATGGAGGGAAAGCATGCTACCTGGAACACACTGTGGCTGAAGCGGCTGGAAGCTCAGGATTTGGGATACTGAATGGCGCAACGTAATTACACTCAATAAACTCCGCTCTCAAGGAGAGCACACATGAGTGGAAGTCTTCTCTGTGGGCTTCTCGCAGGAACTCAGTGGTCCTCTGCCGCCTTCGCATTGGTCACACTTGGCTGACTCATGGCTATCTTCTCTGACATGAGGCCCCACCATGTTGTCGCTGCGGTTCCCGTTTCACAGTAGTCCAGATTTTGTTGGACTGTCCACATCTACATGTTCTGAGATGGAATTTTAATCTTTCTGACACACTTCCTTCAATTTTAGGAGACAATGCCTCCACGGCTAACTTGGTTTTACGTTTTCTACGTGATGCTGGTTTTTATTCTTCGGTTGAAGCTTTAGTTCCTGTCCTTTGTCTCCCTGTGCTTTCTAACCTAGTACTTTTAGGCAAGAGATTTTAATGTGTTGGAGAGTGGCTGGCTCATCCTTTTTTATCCTCGTGATTGGCCAGCCCAAGACATCGGCTCTGCTGTTTTAAGCTCCTCTGCCTGTTTCTTGTGTGTCTGTGCTTCTCTTGTCTTCTGTTGCCCCCAGTGTGTTCAGCTCCGTGTGATTTTTTTTTTTTTTTTTTTGTCCATCTTGAATTCCTGTGGTGTGTCCTGTTGGTTTTCTGTTTTTTCCCATGGACTTGGTTCAATGGAACAAGAGACCAATGACCATGCAGTTTGGTCCCTTTAAAAATCAAACCAACCAACCAATCTTGGGTGAAATGATGAATACTGCATTGCCATCACAGCCTGGAAAACTGCAGGAGACATCCTGGATGCTTCCAGAGTCATGGTGGCAAAAGCACTGTAAATAATGAATGAGAGAAAAAACAAAACAAAAAAATCACATTTCACCCACTTCCCCTCAGGGGGCTCAAGACTCTTTTGTGAATATGTGCATGGTGAGCACAATCCACAGAGATGACAGTATGCCCACAGAGGTTTTGTGTGTTGAGTGAAGAATATCATTAATACAGCTATGTATGTAGTACCACTGAATGAAGGGAAACAATATTCATGGTGTGTTTTTGTTGATATTGTTTAATTTGGTTTGGTTTGATGTGGACGTTATCTGGCAAGAGCTTATGTAATTGCTGAGAAGTAATGTGGTAATGTATGAACACTGTGAACATGTTTCTGTCTCAAATAATGTAAATAGGAGGTACTAAGTCTATGTTAATGTGCCAACTAGTGCACTTTTAGATAGCAGAGGGGGAAAAGTACTCAGCTTTGACATTTTAATTATTATAAGTCATGTGACTGTGATTTTTATTAAATATACCTATCTGATTCTGTTTTTAGTTGGACAAAATGAAACAATGTCTTTAAATGAATAAAAGTCCATGGTCCAAGAAAAGCGATTTGAAGACAGGTCTTCTGAGGCTTACACACCTGAGAATGTCTGAATGTATTTTCAGACATGACAGGCAAATCATACAGTGGCTTTCCAAATCTTTGTAGGCTGGCACAGAAGATTTTAGCCATTCCTGCTGCTAGTTTATTTTGAGTGGTCACTTCAGGAACTTGCATAAAATGTAAGGTCTATTAGACCTCTCAGCGATACTCACTCCTGATCAAATACCAAACTTCATGATGAATACAGGAATTAGTGACCACAGGGCTATTGTAGTAAGATTAAATATTGTAACATCCAAATCTACCAAAAATAAGTGCAAAATACATGTCTTTAAAAATTAGATAAACATTTTTTCATGCCAACCTAAGATCGACAATTGTTCCAGGTCTTATCCTTCAAGATAGTCATTGTACTGATGCTTCGGTTCTTGCTATACACCTTGCAGTACAGTTCGTGACAACATTGGCATCCTCTTCTTACGTGACTACCTATTTTTTTGCAGGAACATAACGTTTCACTCAACACAAAGCCAAATTATATAATGAACCTTTCACTGACTAGGAACTGCTTAAGGGCTTATGGGTCTTGCCCCATCTCACGATATGGCTCCAGGCCCTGATTCAGTTCATAACCATATGTTCCAAAACCTAAAAATCTAAATGTTACTCAAAGGCTACATCTACTCAGGGTCTTCAGTTTTATTTGGCTCAAAGGTGTCTGCATCGATCGCAGCGACAGTTTGCTGAAGCGGACGAATACCATCCCGAGAGTTGAAACCCCAAGTACGTGATAAATGCCTGAAAAAATTTTGATTTCTGATGATTACACTTCAGACTAGCAGTCTGTAAGACATGAAAAAGTGTGCGGAGATTTTGAAGATGTTCGTCAGTGGTGGAGCCAGTGACAACAATGTCATCCTGGTAATTTATACACCCAGGGACAGTGAGCAATAATTGTTCCAAAAATCGCTGAAAGAGAGCAGGGGTGCTGGCAACCCCGAATGGCAATCATTGGTATTGATAGAGGCCGAAAGGCGTGTTAAGGACCAGAAACTCCCGGGAAGCAGCATCGAGAGGAAGTTGATGATAAGCTTCTGACAGGTCAAGTTTAGAAAAATACTGGATTCCAGCAAGTTTAGTGAACAATTCTTCAGGTCGAGGCATAGGGTAAGTGTCGATAAGGCATTGAGCATTTACAGTGGCTTTGAAATCGCCACAGAGATGAATATCACCATTTGGCTTAGCAACGACAACGACAGGAGAGGACCACTCACTGGAAGTGACAGGAAGCAAGACCCCTAAAGCAGTGAGATGATCCAGCTCCCGTTTGACCTGATCACGAAGGGTCACAGGAATGGGCTGAGCCTGAAAAAACTTAGGCCGAGCAGTGGGTTTGAGCGTGATATGAGCTTCAAAGTCGTTTGCACGGCCTAACCCAGGAGACAAAAGGGATGAAAATGTCGTCGACAAGGAATCCAGTTGAGCATAAGGAATAGCATCAGAGACATTATTGACAGTCATCTATGGAGAACCCAAAAACGCAAAAGGCATCGAAACCAAAAAGATTCTCTGCATTACTATGGTCGACCACAAATACGGGAACAGTGCGAATGACAGATTTGTAAGATACCTCAGCATCAAATTGTCCCAAGAGAGAAATTTTCTGTTTATTGTAAGTCCGTAATTGCCTAGTGACAGGTGACAGGATTGGAGAACCCAACTGAAGATACGTCTGAGAATTGATGATAGTGGCAGCAGAACCAGTATCCACCTGCATGTGAACATCTCGACCAAGTATTTGGACAGTGAGGAACAACTTCCCTGAAAGGGAAGAAGTACAATTGACAGACAACACAGAATCAGAATCAGCATCATGTTCATGAACATCATGTATGCGGTCGAATTTGCAAACCGATGACACATGACCCTTTTTTTTTTTGCATTTGTGACACACGGCCCAACGTTGTGGACAATCTTCTTGTGAATGTTTCGTAAAAGACCGCGGACATGAAGGAAGTTGCCGTGGGTTTTGCTGCAGTTTCTTAGAGGTTTGTTTATGGTTAGGCCGAGGCTGTGCTTGGGAGCATACTGTGGCCATGTCGGCCGGTGGGGACACGCCACACGCTTCAACATCGCACAGAGGTTGTATTTCCCTGGCATCGCCCTATGCTTCTATTTGCGCTCCAGCGGCACGAGAAATTTCAAAAGACTGAGCGATGGATAGGACTTCATCTAGAGTCGGTTTTGCCAACTAAAGGGCATGTTGCCTAACTTCTTTGTCGGGTGCCGATCGGATAATAGCATCCCGTACCATGGAATTGGCATAGGATTCTTTGTGAACTTCAGTAACAAATTGACACTTTCTACTGAGGCCGTGAAGTTCAGCAGCCCAAGCATGATAGCATTGATTCGGTTGTTTTTGACAACAATAAAAGGCAACACGAGAGGCTACCACATGCGTTTGCTTTTGAAAATAGACGGACAGAAGTGAGCACATTTCAGCAAAGGACAAAGATGCAGGATCTTTCAAAGGAGCCAATTTCGACAACAACCAATACATTTGGGGTGAAATCCATGAAAGGAACAGAAACTTACATGTTTGTTCGTCTGCGACATGAAATGCCAAGAAGTGCTGTCGAAGAAGTTTTTCGTAATCAGACCAGTCTTCCGCCATCTCGTCATAAGGAGGAAAAGTAGGTAGAGACGACGACGAGAGACGCCCCACATTTGATGCCACGACAAAATCACGAATTGCATTTGTGAGAAGCGTTTGCTGTTCTATGAGACCTTGCAATAGCTGCTCTAAAGTAGCCATGGAAACATGTGGGTCAACGATGGAAAAGAAAAATCCCATCCTCGTCGCCAATTGTTATAACTTCAAGTTGAACAAATATATTTCAAGGAAGACGCAATACATGAAAGTCACAGATCAAGTAAACAGAGTATGACGTGTGTACACTTTAACAGTCAAATCATAACTGAGTCCGAGGCTAGCGGCCGCTGGCTAGCTGGTCACTTAGGTGGCGCTGCTGCTGCTTGGCTGGCAGACAGCGCCGCATGTAGAGGACGCGCGTAACTGTGCAGCGACACTTTGAAAGATCGGCGAGTCACAACACCTGAGGCACTCCAAATGATACCCTTGTCTCTGACGAGCATATGCTGATGAGAACACACTGGCTTCTGTTACTTAAGATGTCTTCGAGCCACTCAGTTGTCTGGGAACCTATTCCATATGCTGTTACCTTCATTAAGTCTGAAGTAGGATATCATATCGAATGCTTTTTGGAATCTAGGAAAATGGAACCTGCCTGTTACTCTTCATCCATAGTTCGCAGAGTATCGTGATTGTCAGTTTTTATAACAACAAAATATGTGTAAATTTTCTTTTTTTATAATATTACTCCACTTTTAATATTAGATTCAGAATGGTGGAGGGAATGCTGTGAAATGCGCCCAAGTTGAGACTGTATAGAGTTTGGCTGCATGGACATAAGTGTGTGGTGTGGTGCATCGTTACTCCATAGGTCGACCCAAAGGGGCTTCTACTCATTCTCTCCCAAATGTTAACATTGTCACACATTATGAAAAAATTGCTCCTATATTTCCATGGTATACCATTACAGTAATGTTATTAGTAAGAAGGGACTTCTTTGCTCAGTTCACAAAAAATCCATGTATTTATATTCATCAGGGCATTGATAACAATGCTGTTGATTGTCCTGAATCAAACATTACCACCACCTCCTCTCCATCTCCCCCAACCTACTTGGACAGGGAAAGAAACTGTATATGTCCTTTTGAAAGGAGCTGTTCTGGAATTCACCTTTACTGATTTTAGGAAACTGTGTAAAATACAAGCCTGGATAACAAAATAGGAATTAGAGCCTGGGTCCCCCAAAATGAGTAAAGTGCCTTAATCCTGTTGCCATCTTGCTTGATGTGTTTTATCCAGTGGCTTCATTTATTTGCTAACTTATTGTGGATTTTTGTACTGAATATTCCTTATTAGTTTTGTGTGGCCTTTGTAATGTAATTAGATCTATCATGCTCACCCAGGCACAGTTCAAATATAAGCACCTTTTTGGTTAACTTTTTCAGGATGAAAAAGCAAGTCATGCAGACTCAGTAAAGAATCCAGTGATGATGGCTTTACCAAGACTGAGGAACTGGTTTCCAAATTTGGTCATAGCTTGTGATGTAAGTACCTTGAAGTTATTTGTTGAGTTCCTCATTGAAAGTGCAATGCATCACACAACAGTTGTGTGTGATGCAACAGTTGAAATACAACAACTTCTATGTTTCAGTGGTGTTCTCTTTTAATAGGTCTGTCTTTGTTCATATACTAGTCATGGACATTGTGGGCTCATGAAGGATGGTGTCCTTGATAATGAAGCAAGTATTGCAAGAATTGCAGAAGTTGCAGTATCATACGCGAATGCTGGTAAGTGAACTGTTTAACCAGACAATCTGTAAGTATGATATTTAGGTGTTTCTTCCAGAAAGTATGTGAAAAGCTTTTCACAGTTTAAGTAATTTGTTGGTTGTTGTGCTACTTTGGAGTCTGCTAAGTTTTTCCCCCTGCTTTTCCACCCACATAATGGCGTAGGCCTAATTAAGAAATTTATATACAGCAGACCCATCTCGTGTGCACGAAACCAAGAGGTAGTATTTAATTTGAGTAGCTTTATAAGCTTTTATGTACATTTTGGTAAGTGATATTGTCATTTTATATGAAGATGTACAGTTACATTCAATGGAGCAAAGGTACTATACAGTAGCATGTGTATAGGGCCAGTTCAAGAATATTTTTTCACACAAAATGGTTGCGAAAACACACTTGACCTCTTAGCCACAAACAATCCAGAGCTAATAGAGAGCATCATGACTGATATAGGGATTAGTGATCACAAGGTCGTTGTAGCTAGGCTCAATACCGTTTCTTCCAAATCCGCCAGAAACAAACGCAAAATAATTTTATTTAAAAAAGCGGATAAAGTGTCACTAGAAGCCTTCCTAAGGGACAATCTCCATTCCTTCCGAACTGACTATGCAAATGTAGACGAGATGTGGCTCAAATTCAAAGATATAGTAGCAACAGCAATTGAGAGATTCATACCTCATAAATTGGTAAGAGATGGAACTGATACCCCATGGTACACAAAACAGGTCCGAACGCTGTTGCAGAGGCAACAGAAAAAGCATGCAAAGTTCAGAATGCGAAATCCCGAAGATTGGCTAAAATTTACAGACGCGCGAAATTTGGCACGGACTTCAATGCGAGATGCCTTTAGTAGGTTCCAAAACGAAACATTGTCTCGAAATTTGGTAGAAAATCCAAATAAATTCTGGTCGTAGGTAAAGTACACAAGCGGCAAGACGCAGTCAATACCTTCGCTGCGCAGTGCCGATGGTACTGTTACCGACGACTGTGCCGCTAATGCGGAGTTATTGAACGCAGTTTTTCGAAATTCCTTCACCAGGGAAGACGAATGGAATATTCCAGAATTTGAAACATGAACAGCTGCTAGCATGAGTTTCTTAGAAGTAGATACCTTAGGGGTTGTGAAGCAACTCAAATCGCTTGATACGGGCAAGTCTGTCTTCAGGTCCAGATTGTATACAGATTAGGTTCCTTTCAGATTACACTGATACAATAGTGTTATAACCTTTAATCACTAATAAATTGCGTGGATACACCAAAGTAGAAACAATAGCGGGTTACATGCTACTAACTCCGTATCTGTCATCCGACTGCCGTGCCGTGACATGCGGCTGGTGCCGTTCATAGCCAGGTGGCGCTCCTGCGCTCGGCTGAGCTGCGGAGCGCCTCTATTGCCATGTTTGCGTACTGACGTGGCGGCACTTTTAAATCTCGTGGCACTGTCACAACAAATTGCTCCCTACTTAGCAATCATATACAACCGCTCGCTCACCGATAGATCTGTACCTACAGATTGGAAAATTTCGCAGGTCACACCAGTGTTTAAGAAGGGTAGTAGGAGTAATCCATCGAACTACAGACCTATATCATTGATGTCGGTTTGCAGTAGGGTTTTGGAGCATATACTGTATTCAAACATTATGAATCACCTCGAAGGGAACGATCTATTGATACGTAATCAGCATGGTTTCAGAAAACATCGTCCTTGTGCAACGCAGCTAGCTCTTTATTCGCACAAAGTAATGGCCGCTATCGACAGGGGATCTCAAGTTTATTCTGTATTTCTAGATTTCCGGAAAGCTTTTGACACCGTTCCTCACAAGCGACTTCTAATAAAGCTGCGGGCCTATGGGGTTTCGTCTCAGTTGTGCGACTGGATTCGTGATTTCCTGTCAGGAAGGTCGCAGTTCCTAGTAATAGACGGCAAATCATCGAGAAAAACTGAAGTGATATCAGGTGTTCCCCAGGGAAACGTCCTGGGACCTCTGCTGTTCCTGATCTATATAAATGACCTGGGTGACAATCTGAGCAGTTCTTAACGTTGTTCGCAGATGATGCTGTAATTTACCATCTAGTAAGGTCATCTGAAGACCAGTATCAGTTGCAAAGCGATTTAGAAAAGATTGCTGTATGGTGTGGCAGGTGGCAGTTGACGCTAAATAACGAAAAGTGTGAGGTGATCCACATGAGTTCCAAAAGAAATCCGTTGGAATTTGATTACTCGATAAATAGTACAATTCTCAAGGCTGTCAATTCAACTAAGTACCTGGGTGTAAAAATTACAAACAACTTCAGTTGGAAAGACCACACAGATAATATTGTGGGGAAGGCGAGCCAAAGGTTGCGTTTCATTGGCAGGACACTTAGAAGATGCAACAAGTCCACTAAAAAGACAGCTTACACTACACTTGTTCGTCCTCTGTTAGAATATTGCTGCGCGGTGTGGGATCCTTACCAGGTGGGATTGACGGAGGACATCAAAAGGGTGGAAAAAAGGGCAGCTCGTTTTGTTTTATCACGTAATAGGGGAGAGAGTGTGGCAGATATGATACGCGAGTTGGGATGGAAGTCATTAAAGCAAAGGCATTTTTCGTCGCGGCGAGATCTATTTATGAAATTTCAGTCACCAACTTTCTCTTCCGAATGTGAAAATATTTTGTTGAGCCCAACCTACATAGGTAGGAATGATCATCAAAATAAAATAAGAGAAATCAGAGCTTGAACAGAAAGGTTTAGGTGTTCGTTTTTCCCGCCCGCTGTTCGGGAGTGGAATGGTAGGGAGATAGTATGATTGTGGTTCAATGAACCCTCTGCCAAGTACTTAAATGTGAATTGCAGAGTAATCATGTAGATGTAGATGTAGACAAGCAACATAGTTCTGCATCCTGCTGCCTCATATTTTTCCATATGAATGATATATTATTTGCCCTTGGCCCCATATTATTTGCCCTTGGCACCCTTCCCTCTCTTCCTTAAACGTTAGTTGCTGGTACTTGGGATTTTGGTAATATCTTTAAAAATAAATCTAAATCCATAAAGTGTTAAAGTGGGTTGTTTTTGCTGCTAAGTATGGAATGCCCCTGTACAAATGATGTGCTAGGGGCACCTTTGGCACCCCTCTTAGCTTGGTGTCCCATGCGGCTGCTTGTGCTGCTTGGACCTTAAACCAGATGTGGATGTGTGTTATTAACTCAATTACCTGAAGAAAATAAACTTAGTTCGTTGCTAACATTACTTTCAAGTATTTGAATTTGTTGCTTCATTTGCTCAATTAACATTATTCTGATGCATTAAACATTATTATTATTATTTTATTTTTATTAATTAATTGATTAATTAATTTATTTTTTAATGAGATATACGTGGGCATATTGGCAAGTCTGATACATTTCTATGAAAGAAGGAAAATTTAGTTGATCTGTGCCAATATTTTTAGCATGATTTTAGTAATAATTATGTTAAAGTTTAAGACAGATACTATATGCAGCTGTTGATTGCTATCTGAACTGGTAGGGTGATGGGGACTGAAGTGCACTCATTGAGTTGCGTGCTGATGTTGATCGTGGTCAGTCAGGTGATAGTATACAGTAGCTAGTCAGAATCACTGAATCTGATGATTACTTTTGGCAGAAGATACCAATTAATTACTTTTCCTTTTAATACGGAGATCTGGAAAAAGACCATGTGTGCTGACAAACTGTTCTATAATGTAGTCTGTCATAGGTTAAGTTGCAATATTACAATTTGGATGTGTGTTGCTGAAGAGAATGAATTTCAGCGGAAAAATGTTATTGCCGCAATAAATTGACATTTAACATAGCCCCAGATACATGTTCGTCATTGCAATAAGCTACTTGTATATCTTATTCCACCAAAAAATTTTGTCAGTGTTGGTAAATTCTAATCTTATAGAACAGAATACAAGCTACCTTTATTTATGAACAAACATTCTGATTGGGTACTGGGTCATTTCATGCTAAATGGTTCAGAGGTTCACACATGACCCTCATGAGTTTTGATTAAATTTTTTATGAACAATCACATATGTTCCCATTGAACATTGGTAAAGTTTCATAATCATTAATTCAATACTTCCAGAGCTGTAGTCATTTGTTTGACCCCATAGTGCTGCTGTCAACAGTGCACATGAGTTTTCAGCAATTTGAGACATAATACCTCTGGCAATTTTTTCTTAAAAGTGGCAGGGCAGAGTGGAAGTGCACTCAAAATAGGCCCATATTCTGCTAGTACTCAAATCTGACATCTTTTATTATGTTCTACAGTTATTTAGTGCTTTCTGGGACGGGCAATATTAAAAGCAGTGAGGAGGAAGTGAGATAAAGTCCAGATAACTCAAAATTTCAAAAGAGGGGTTTATTTTTTCACAACTTGTCATGACATATTTCAGTATGTCTATATTCTATAACTACAAAATCGAACTGGTTATAAACTTCACAATTTAACTGTGTATTATGGAAGTAGTGGAGATTATGGTAGTAATTGTTGCATAACAACTGCAGTACACAGTGTGTAAATAGACTGCAGGTGAAGTTCACAGCAGTCTTCCCGACTTCTTTTTGGAATGGATTCAAGTTGTAGAGAATTATTAGTATGTGTTTTCTATTGTGTAATGCTGCTGAAGGGCTAGTTTAATTCTGGTCTAAAGTATAGCGTACATTGTGTTAGCATAGTTAAGTTAATGTGGAGTATCAGTGTACACATGGAAAATTGTACACTGATGAGCCAAAACATAATGGCCATTTGCTTAATAACATGTTTGTCCATCTTTGGAATAATATACATCTCTGATTCTGCATATCAGAGATCTGACAGATTGTTGGTAGGTTTGTGGAGGAATGTGGCATTAGATGTCTATGCACAGGTCATGCAATTCAAGTAAATAATGAGCCGCTGGTATGTGTACGTGGTGATGGTGCCTGATAGTGACCCATATGGGTTCCCCAGGATTTACATCAGGCGAATTTGGTCACAGAGACATCAACGTGAGTTCACTATAGTGCTTCTCAGACCACTGTAGCATGGTTCTGGCTCAGAGACACATACAATTATACCGCTGAAAGAGCACATCACTATGGGGGAAGACATCAAATGTGAAGGGATGAATATGGTTCACGGCTGTCAGCATGTTTTCGGTTACTACCATAGGTCCCATGCAAGCACAGGAGAATGTCTCCCATAGCATAATGCTGCTTCCACCAGCCCACATCCATGGCACACTGCATTCTTCGAGCCACCTTTCACCTCAGTGGCGGCACTTGTGGCGACGACCACCAACCTAGTGTAGCAAAAATGTGTGATTTATGCAAAGAGCCGACACATTTCCGTCAATCAACAGCCGAATCTCGATGGTCCTGTGCCCACTGTAATCTTTGGGTCAACATGTGAACATGTTGGGGTCATCTGCTGCAGAGCTCCATGTTGAAAAATGTACAATTAACAGTGAGCTCAGAAACACTTTTTTGTGCACTAGCATTGTGCTGTTTTGGCAGAGATGCCACAGATCACCATCTATCCTACTTTAAGAACAAACAAGCCTCCAAACCACACGGTTTGTGAAGGCTCATGGACATCAAACCGTTTGCACCTAGTGGTAGTAATCCTTCTACCTCTTTCTGCAGATGCTCACAAGAGTAGGAATGAAAATTCTACCAGCTTTGCTGTTTTAGAGATACAGGTTCACAGGCTATACTCTTTGAGAAAGTCACTTATCTCAATGGGTTACCCCGTTTGCAGCACATATCTTTACTAGGGTGATTCCCTATCTGTGTCTGCTCCACTTACATTCTTTTATTAGCGTTTCACGAGCCCACAACGCCACCAGGTGGCATCAGACATCACAATGGACAGTGGTCAGTGTTTTGGCTGATCATAGTATAAATGTGTTGATTTGGTCCATATTGGTTTAACCACTGCTGGTTCCTTTTAAAGTGAAAAAACCCATAACCCCATCACTGCAGGGGCTACACCCAATAGCTGTGCATCAGCAGCCACAGGTGAGTTTCTTTACCGCAGGTTCCCAGACCTGACAAGGTTGGGTTTTTTTTTTTTTTTTTTTTTTTTTTTTTTTTTACATAGAACCCAAAACTGATGATGCATTTCTATAAGTGTCAGAAGCTAGAAAGGTCTCTCTAAGTGTATGCTTGCATCAGGGTGCTTGATTTTTTTTATTTATTTATTTATTTTTTAATTTATGGGTTTCATTAATTTACTGTAGAATACAGCCAGGGCAGATGATGTCACTGATGGGTTTGTTCGGGAAGACATTTTGATTAGACAGAATCCAAAAAATTACACTTTTCAAATATGATTACCTCAGATTATTAGAGCCACAAGAAAGAGAAAATATTCTTTTTATTGGTTTCCTTATTCCATTTCATTTTTTATAAAACGAAATCTGGAGAGCTGAATGCTGTAGAGATGTCAAAAAAAAAAAAAAAAAAAAAGGCCTCCTTACATGCAGTTTTTCTGACTCGAGTTCATTTCATAGTCACCAGGACTTTTGATAGTATCTTCCACTGAGGATAGTAAACAATTGCAGAACATAGTAAGAGATATCAGATTTGAGTACCAGCAGAATATGGGCCCATTTTCAGTGAACCACCATCTTTACAGACTTTTTTTAGGTTCTTGTTTGCCCACATTACAAAACCAAATAGTCATTTAGGTGGTGTAGAACATGGTCTTTCTATTGAAAAGGCTTTAAAAAAGTTTACAGAAGACTTTTTTTTCTAAAAGTGGGCCAAAAAAAGCCATTTTTGGTGTTTTGAAAAATTGACAATTTTTCCCTCAATTTGTAAACATTGGAAAGCAGTAGGAGAATGAAGTTTTAAACATTGTATTGGTAAGTTATTATGTGCAAAGTTTCAGGTGTACCCCGCAATTACTTCCAAATATATGAAAAGATAAACTTCTCATTTTTTCAAGGAGCTATTTTTTCAGCAGACTTTGCTTCAAATTATCCACATGCAAATTGCTAGGTAAATCTTTTTTTATTATTTCATTTAAGAGAACACAAAAAGTTGTACAAGATGGCCTAGTTTATTACCTTTCAAGAAAATATTGCTGGGGCTATTATTTGTGTCAAAGTTCTGAAAACTCGTGTGCACTGTTGATAGCTGTACTATGGGGGCCAAACAAATGACTATATCTCTGCAAGTATTACATTGATGAAAGTAAACTGTACCAATTTTCATTGGGAACATGTGTGAATGTTCATACAAAATTTCAGGAAAATCCACGATGGTCATTCAGGAACTTTTTCTAAACTTTGTCTTGACATGGAATGGCCTTGCCGACAACTGATTTTTGATTCATTGTGTTCAGTTCCCATTGTCATCATGCAATTTATTACCAATGTTGGCACACAGCACAACAGCTTCAGACACTGTAACTGCACTGTTACTGTGACATAGCATTGCATCCATTGAAGTCATCAAATAGGAAACTATTGGAAAAAGTAATTGATGACTGCAAAATAAATGTGCCTGTAAATATTCCTGGAAAATGTAAGTAGTGAGCAGGCCTATAAATCTACTCTTGCATTCCCTTGTACAAAGAGCTACCCATGCACAGAGGGTAATAGTGCTGTCCTACAAACAAATATAAAGAACATTAGATTGTAAAAGCTTTTATATGTGCAGGGTATAAGAAGAACTGCGTTATACTGTAAAATTCTTAAATTATTACAGCAGTTTCCATTGGAAAATAGACAGAGGTCTGAGGTCTGCTTATTGCTAGCAGGTTTGTTTCTCAGGTCTTTCTTGAACACGTCACATTACAGTGTCTGAAAAGAGGTCCAGTGACTGTGTGAAGTTTCTGTGCAAGCATGCAGGAACGCATGCAACAGTTTCAAGTGGACCCAGTGCCTGTTTATAATTCTGTTTCTGATTCTACATTAATGAATGTAATTAAGACTTTACACTGATAATGTAGTACTGACCACTGTAGTGTCGTTCGTGTTTCAGATAATTGTGGGAATCTGTTTCCATGTATCACTCCTAAGTTCTGGAGAATACGTCAGCAAATAAACATCTCCATAGCTGACTAGCAGCAAAGAATTTTACACATTGATTACCATATAGTGCAACAGCATTCATACACAGATTCTAGAATAGTGCCTGGAGACAGTAGTATGCAAGGTATGAACAGTCAGTTGGTAGTAGGGTGGTATTCAAGGTTCTGGTACTGATATATAGACAGTAATTTATGCAGCACATATTGCATTTACTAATCTTAATAGATCTTATTCATAATTTAGAAGTTCCAAATCCTTATAAGAAATGGTTCTCCTTTTCTTAAGAGTGAGGGTTTAAGTGGTTGTTACTTGCAATGACCAGAGGAGAAAATGGTTAAAATTATTTTATTTACTGAATATCATCTTCATGAGGGCTTGACATTTTTATTTCCTTTCCCATTAACAAAAACTGTACCAAAAAGCTCTTTAAATACAATTCACTAACGTACATGTTTGCTGAACAATGAAAAATCAAGGATTAAATTACAATATGATTCTTAGGCCAGATTGCCCCTCATATCATGAAGGAGAGATTGAACAGCAATCAGGTATATTTATTAGTAAACTGTTAGATTTTAACTGTCATACAAAGCTAGATTTAATGGCAGGTGTGTAAAGGAAAAGAGCCGATGTCCATTATAGATTGTAATGTATGATGAAATGCTGTTGTCTGACATTGGCACATTGGGAGGGAAACATCGTAAGTGGGAGTTGGTACCTCTTAGTTCAACCAGTTTGTCAGCTTTTGGGTCACATTCAAAGCACATAAAAATTTCAGTCCAGCTCTCTAAAGATTTTTTTTTAAATTCTCTATGGATAATTTGTGTTGATTTCTTGTTCTTTGCATTTGCACCAAATGATATATCAGTCCCTCAAAGCATAGTACAAATGAGTATAAGCTATTTCTTTGTATCAGCAATTGCTGAATTCACTGGTAGCTGCTCAGAAACATTTCGTATGTTATGAAACACTGCTTACATTCTGACTTCATGGAACTATGTTTTGCTTTGTTGGCAGCAAGCAGTAGCCCATACTGTTGCTTGTAGCTAGTAGATTAACCATTTAACCCAAAGTAGACTTCATCTTAAACTGTAATATTTTATTTGTTCATCTTGTGAAGGCTACTGCTGCCAGCAGCTTTTTTCCTCCAGATATCATGGCACTGTGAGAGATGGTACAGCGATGAAACACAGGATTCATAATTGGAGAACCATGGTTTCAATCTTGGTGTGACCACACAGATGTAGACTTTGTTTTCGATATATCACTACACTCGGTGAACAAAATGATAGTTCCTTATGAAAAGCCACAGCAGATTCCTTCTCCTACCTTTGTCAAAGAGAGCAAGTACTTGTCAAGTATCCTCAGTGTCAAGCAGATGTTTAGCTTGAGATGGTGATGGTAAGGACTGTGAGTTATATTTATTTTATTTGAAGTTTACATAAGGCTATCATTATTACTTAACAGTATCACATGTGACAGATTAAAAAGACTGCAATTCCAATTTTTCTATTGATCTGCAGGTGCACATATAATTGCACCATCTGACATGATGGATGGCCGTGTTGGTGCTATTAAGGAGTATCTTATCAAAGCTGGATTTGGTAATCGGGTTGCTGTTCTATCGTATTCTGCCAAATTTGCATCAGGGTTTTATGGACCATTCCGTTCTGTTACAAAATCAGCTCCTGTGTTCAGTGACAGAAAATGCTACCAGTTGCCACCTGGCAGTCAAGGATTAGCAGCAAGGGCCTGTGTATGTAACACATTTGTTGCAGTTTTATATCAGTTTGATATATCCTGCGAAAACAACCTTACGCATAATGAAGAATAGTAAATTTACTATGTTTTTTATTGTATTCACTGTTCTATTTGTTACTGAATGTCTTTCACTATTTTTGTGCCTGAAGTCACGTGATGTAGAAGAAGGATGTGACATGTTAATGGTCAAACCAGGGCTACCATATTTGGACATCGTCAAGAAGACAAAAGAGAACCATCCGGAATACCCATTGTTTGTTTTCCAGGTGAGGAAAGTCAGTTTCACCTATTGTAGAAATTTGTTGGAAGTTTTCTAATTGGTTCTTTTTTTTACATTTTTATGCTTTAATTATGCAGGGAATTAATATTACTATTTATTCAACTTAATTTGTGTTGTCTCAAGGTCACTTAAATTACTAAAATTTTCTAGTGGTTTACAGTCAGGTTAACATGTATATTTATGTAGCTTTTTGTTTCTAAAATATTTCTCTTGGTAAAAGTCTTAATGCTAATCACACAGTTAAAATAGAGGACAATAGAGCAATCTGTTTTCCGCTGAGGTTGTAACATTATTATGATAAAAATAGGTTTCATTATTCGTAACAATGCCTTTCATGTGGCACTACATGCGACTTTCAAATCTTAGGATCATAACCAAGCTTTATTAATTATTAGACACAATGTATCACCTACTCATTTAGTGGTGAGAAACTCATGAAGAACAAAGCTTTCGCACTTCAAAAAACTGCAGCATAACGTGAACTGCTGCCGTGAACAGGCCCAATAAATTCAACTGTCTTTTGCTATGATAAACAGCATTCTTCTTTCACCTGTTCCCATACTGCAGAAATACTGTTCATACTCCTGTAGCTGTTTACAAGTGACTCCTTATGATTATGTGATACTTCACGCTATTAATGATCATGTGAAATCTGCCATCTGGTTAGTTTCAAAAGAAGTTAAATTAGTGGGTAAATTTTTGAATACCTCATTTACAATATTTATGTATGCTAAATGGGTCACAGACAATATGTTGCTGGAGAAATATATTGTTATTCTGTTATGATTAAGTCCAGTACTTCCTTTCCTGCTTGGGGGTGGGTGGTACTGACAGATTCTGCTGGAAGGAACTTGTGCTATGCACTAGGCGCTAATTTTCATAATGCTTTTTAAAATGTTTGGTGGATCTTGTTTCACAACATCTATGTCATGAAAACAATTCCCATTTGAGACTTATTTTTTCTTCTAACAAACAGGGAAAACATGCAGGGAGCCATATATGGTGATTAGAACGGGTCTAAAACAGTTGTGATTTTAGTTTTGGCCAAAAACAGCTAGGGACAAATGCTGAGTGAGCAGAAGCATTGTTGTAAAGTAGCAGTCAATCCTTAATGCACCACAATGCAGGCCATTTGCTTCTGCTGTGTCCCATAAAACCATTTTAACATTTGAAAGGTGTAAAGCTGTGTAATTGTGGTATCTTGGGGGGAGAAATCATGGTGGACTATTCCTTTTATGTCAGAAAAAGAATATAGTTTCCACATTGATTCTTACCAGTTTTGCATGGCAAAAAATGAATACTATTTATTCTCTATTTATTCCCCACAAACCTAGTGACCGGAATATAATGCCAGAATTCATGCACAGTGCATTTACAAGTATATCACATGAGCACGGAGCAGCTCATCGATCCCGCATCAGTTACCGTTGGACACAGTATGAAGTAGTCTTCCTCAGGTGTGATTGTTCCTCAATCTCTGGGTCACACGTATTAGATTAGGTCTCATTGCTTATAAAAATTTTTGATAAAATTGGGTGTTAGGAAGTAGTTTTGTCATTTCTACAGCAGTAAAACTAGGCAAGTACTTGTACCTTACAGATACTTCCACAGAAATTTGTTTGCCAGTAATTAAAAACAGTGTATTGTGGAGATCTGTAGCAGAATAGTCTCCCACTTCTGCTCTTCTGATCCTCTGCTTGCAGGATGATAATTATCTTTACTTCTGGGTTCCCCTTTGTATGTTTCTTGATCCTAGTTTCCTTTCCTCTATTGAAATATGTTCTCTCAGATTCCTTCTTTATAGGTATCAGGAGAATATGCAATGCTGTATCATGCTGCAAAGGCTGGTGCGTTGGATTTGAAACAAGCATTAGAAGAGGTATTACTTGCAATGAGAAGAGCAGGTATGTTGCTTTGGATATACAACATTTTAACATTATAAATATGAATTGTGAGTAAAAAAAATCAAGAGACTACTGACGCTAACTCTCAAAATAGTGGTGGTTGTAGTTGCTGTTGTTGTTGTTGTTGTTGTTCAGGAATTATGTATGTTCAATAATAATTTACAATGACAACTCTCTTTATTCACAGTTGATTTTATTTTCAAATATGCCATGGACATACGAGGGCAGTTCAATAAGTAATGCAACACATTTTTTTTCTCGGCCAATTTTGGTTGAAAAAACCGGAAATTTCTTGTGGAATATTTTCAAACATTCCCGCTTCGTCTCGTATAGTTTCATTGACTTCCGCCAGGTGGCAGCGCTGTATGGAGCTGTTAAAATGGCGTCTGTAACGGATGTGCGTTGCAAACAACGGGCAGTGATCCAGTTTCTTTTGGCGGAAAACCAGGGCATCTAAGATATTCATAGGCGCTTGCAGAATGTCTACGGTGATCTGGCAGTGGACAAAAGCACGGTGAGTCGTTGGGCAAAGCGTGTGTCATCATCGCCGCAAGGTCAAGCAAGACTGTCTGATCTCCCGCGTGCGGGCCGGCCGTGCACAGCTGTGACTCCTGCAATGGCGGAGCGTGCGAACACACTCGTTCGAGATGATCGACGGATCACCATCAAACAACTCAGTGCTCAACTTGACATCTCTGTTGGTAGTGCTGTCACAATTGTTCACCAGTTGGTATATTCAAAGGTTTGTTCCCGCTGGGTCCCTCGTTCTCTAACCGAACACCATAAAGAGCAAAGGAGAAGCATCTGTGCGGAACTGCTTGCTCGTCATGTGGCTGAGGGTGACAATTTCTTGTCAAAGATTGTTACAGGCGATGAAACATGGGTTCATCACTTCGAACCTGAAACAAAACAGCAATCAATGGAGTGGCGCCACACCCACTCCCTTACCAAGAAAAAGTTTAAAGCCATACCCTCAGCCGGTAAAGTCATGATTACAGTCTTCTGGGACGCTGAAGGGGTTATTCTGTTCGATGTCCTTCCCCATGGTCAAACGATCAACTCTGAAGTGTATTGTGCTACTCTTCAGAAATTGAAGAAACGACTTCAGCGTGTTCGTAGGCACAAAAATCTGAACGAACTTCTCCTTCTTCATGACAACGCAAGACCTCGCACAAGTCTTCGCACCCGAGAGGAGCTCACAAAACTTCGGTGGACTGTTCTTCCTCATGCACCCTACAGCCCCGATCTCGCACCGTCGGATTTCCATATGTTTGGCCCAATGAAGGACGCAATCCGTGGGAGGCACTACGCGGATAATGAAGTTATTGATGCAGTATGACGTTGGCTCCGACATTGACCAGTGGAATGGTACCGTGCAGGCATACAGGCCCTCATTTCAAGGTGGCGTAAGGCCGTAGCATTGAATGGAGATTACGTTGAAAAATAGTGTTGTGTAGCTAAAAGATTGGGGAATAACCTGGTGTATTTCAATGCTGAATAAAACAACCCCTGTTTCAGAAAAAAAATGTGTTGCATTACTTATTGAACTGCCCTCGTATTTTATTCTTAGTTTGTTCAAACGGTTGAGTTTCACCTAATAGGATACTGTCTGATGTGCTACAAAACCAACCTGCCCCACCCCCATCCACTAAAATGAGCAGTTCCAAATAACCTTCCTCGTAATGTGTAATAATATTAGTGAAGCTCATACAAAATATTATTATTTTTAATAATGTTATTGTTATTATTTTAACAAAGAATTAAGTAGTTGTGTGTAAGCTAATATTATACTTAGAATCTGTACCAGAAGGTAGCTAGTTTAAAAATATCAACTCTTTCATAAAGGTGAGGTGGATGTTGAAAAGTTCTGACTTCTTGCTTTTCTGCTATTACGTCAGACTGAGAATGATATGCGAGACATTTTTCTGTCTTTTGTTTTTTAAATTCAGGTGTAATGTTTCATATCAAAAGGGAGATTCATGCGAGAAAACTGTAAAATAGCTAAGACAGAATTACAGGCCAGTATTTTCCTTTAGGAGACATATTGTCAGTACTGCTGATAGGTAGACATAAATGCAGATATACTGCCCTAGCTTTTTGAGCTAACAGTTCCTTCATTGGGGAGGAGAGAGGGATAGGTTGGGAATGTGAAAAAGTAAGGGCAGGTAACTCATTGAGAGGGCCCACGTGTTGAGGACAAGGTGACACAATGATGTGGGGGGGGGGGGGGGGGTTGCAGAAATGGGAGGGGAGATCAAATATAATACACTAGTAAGCAGTGTGTCTACTTCAGTCCATAGATGATGATTAAAAATAGATGGAAAAATGTATAGTGCAGTTGAGAGAGAGGGAGAGAGAAGTCATCTTCTTCAAGAAATCGGAGATACTTTGAGCATATGGCTACCCAGTTATGATTTACAAGTATGAAAGTGGCAAACCTTAAATTGTTAATAAAATGTTTAATATTGTGTTACTGTCCTGTAATCTGTAAAGGTTGTTAATGTTCAGAACGTAAACAGTGTACAAACATGCAAATACCATTGGAACAGCAGCATAAAAATTCTCTCTTTGTAAAAGTCTTGTCAGACAGGTACAAATTTAGTTTCTAGACACAAGATTTAAAAAGTACTGAAATTTATAGGAGCATGAAGATTCAGTTAAGTGTACTGTACAAATGTTTGCAAGCTGTGGGACTTCAGTGGCAGGCATCCCCTACATAGATAAAGCATAGTGTTAAAACCACAAAGAACATTGTAGGACTAAAACAGTGGCAATCAAAAACTGCAGTATGACCTTTAGAGCAACATAAGTAAGCTTAAACTTTATTCATAGTTGAGCACTTTATATATGATGTGCTATAATTTTACACAGTGTTAGCCACAGGGGTGACACATCAGCTGATACCCAAATTAAATTAGTGTCAAAAGGCCAATAACAAATGTCAGGATAGCACTTTTTTAACTAGAGACGCACAGTCACCAGTGCAAAAAAGTCATAGTTATTTAAAATAGTGTTCTCTGTAGCTTTTGATAAAATTTGCAGTGAATCTTACTTTCTAGCAGTGTAATTTTAAGAGAAGACAGTGCGAGGATAAATGTTGCTCATAAAGTAGCTGTGATTAACAACAACCTATTCTATTTTTTAAGTGTTCTTGCTCCCTCCCCTATAATCATTCTGATGAAGTTTTGTATGATGCACAGAGTTGTATTTTCTGTAATTTTTAAACTTCATGCCGCGCAGAGTGGCTGAGCGGTTTGAGGTGGCCATGTCACTGCCTGCGCGGCTCCTCCTGCCAGAGCTTCTATTCCTTGTGTGTGTGTGTGTGTGTGTGTGTGTGTGGGGGGGGGGGGGGTCCCTTAGGAATTCACACACATTTGAACATTTTAAATTTCATAAATAATGGACTACTTGCATTAATTGAGAGTGAAGTCAATTGAAAATAGATTTGATTTAGATTATATTTTGTGGTGTAGAGTGAATTACCTGAGAACAGTTGTTTAGAGTTAGAAGAAGAAATGTGAGCATTCACAAGCAATGGCTGGCTGCCACCAGAAATAGTTCAGTGAGATTTTCAGAGGCAGTAAATGAGTCAGTGTTCATAAAAATTCTCATTTTGTAGAAACAGAATATCTACTGTATAAAACTGAGGAAGACCTTGAGGGAAAAAAAGCAAATCATCTATAGTTATATTTTGGAAAACGATATTTACATTTTTTAAACTATGTTCAGCATGATAGTGATCAAACAATAGTTTTCCCCACAACAGTGAAATGCCTAAATGCCAGATTAGATTAGATTAGATTAATACTAGTTCCATGGATCATGAATACGATATTTCATAATGATGTGGAACGAGTCAAATTTTCCAATACATGACATAATTAAGTTAATTTAACAACATAATTAAGTTAATACAACAACTTCTTTATTTTTTTTTTTTTGTTTTTTCTTTTTTTCTTAATTTATATCTAATAATTCCTCTATGGAGTAGAAGAAGTTGTCATTCAGAAATTCTTTTAATTTCTTCTTAAATACTTGTTGGTTATCTGTCAGACTTTTGATACTATTTGGTAAGAGACAAAAGACTTTAGTGGCAGTATAATTCACCCATTTCTGCGCCAAAGTTAGATTTAATCTTGAATAGTGAAGATCATTCTTTCTCCTAGTATTGTAGTTATGCACACGGCTATTACTTTTGAATTGGGTTTGGTTGTTAATAACAAATTTCATAAGAGAGTATATATACTGAGAAGCTACTGTGAATATCCCTAGATCCTTAAATAAATGTCTGCAGGATGATCTTGGCTGGACTACAGCTATTATTCTGAATAAATACTTTATTCCGCAGTGATGAATTACCCCAAAATATGATGCCATATGCAAGCAATGAGTGAAAATAGGCGTAGTAAGCTAATTTACTAAGATGTTTATCACCAAAATTTGCAATGACCCTTATTGCATAAGTAGCTGAACTCAAACGTTTCAGCAGATCATCAATGTGTTTCTTCCAATTTAATCTCTCATCAATGGACACACCTAAAATTTTTGAATATTCTACCTTAGCTATATGCTTCTGATTAAGGTCTATATTTATTAGTGGCGTCATACCATTTACTGTACGGAACTGTATGTACTGTGTCTTATCAAAATTCAGTGAGAATCCGTTTACAAGGAACCACTTAGTAATTTTCTGAAAGACATTATTGACAATTTCATCAGTTAATTCTTGTTTGTCAGGTGTGATTACTATACTTGTATCATCAGCAAAGAGAACTAAATTTGCCTCTTCATGAATATAGAATGGCAAGTCATTAATATATATTAAGAACAACAAAGGACCCAAGATCGACCCTTGTGGAACCCCATTCTTGATAGTTCCCCACTTTGAGGAATGAGCTGATCTTTGCATATTATGAGAACTGCGTATTTAAACTTTCTGCACTCTTCCAGTTAGGTACGAATTAAACCATTTGTGCACTGTCCCACTCATGCCACAATACTTGAGCTTGTCTAGCAGAATTTCATGATTTACACAACCAAAAGCCTTTGCACGAGCACAAAAAATCCCAATGGGTGGTGTCCGGTTATTCAGATCATTCAAAATTTGATTGGTGAAAGCATATATGGCATTTTCTGTTGAAAAACCTTTCTGGAAACCAAACTGACATTTTGTTAGTACTTCATTTTTACAGATATGTGACGCTACTCTTGAATACATTACTTTCTCAAAAATTTTGGATAAAGCTGTTAGAAGGGAGATTGGACGGTAATTGTTGACATCAGATCTACCCCCGTTTTTATGCAAAGGTATAACAATAAAGAGTATATTTAACTATTTTCTTGGGGAAGCAGTTTTCAAATGCGTTTACAAAAGTGTCATGAAATAAATTATATTTTAAATTGGCATCAGGTTCGCGGTACACCTCATCCCAGCTGTAGGCTTTCCCGGAAATTTGCAATTGTTAAATCGTTGAATGAACGTACTACTTTGGAGGACTGTTTAGTACTGCTGAATGGAGCTATGTCATATATTGTAACCAGCTGTGCACCATGATCAGAAAGACCATTCTCAACAGGCTGAGCATTTATCTGGTTAAACTTATCTTGGTCTATAAAGAAGTTATCTATCAGTGAGCTGCTATCCTTTACCACCCGAGTAGGAAAATCATTAACGGATGTCAAATTGAAAGAACCGAGTAATACTTCAAGGTCATTTTTCCTATTACACTCTTTCAGAGAATCTACATTGAAGTCCCCACAAATAATAATTTGCTTCCCCCTGTCTGACAGATAGCACAACAAGGAGTCCAAATTTTTCAGAAGTAGATGAAAATTTCCCGCTGGGGACCTATATACAGTTACAATTATAAATGTGCCTTTATTTAATTTAAGCCCACAGGCACATGCTTCTATATTTTTCTCTACACAAAACTTTTTTGTTTCTATACTTTTTGTACAATGATAACTTTTCACATATATGGCAACTCCTCCTTTCTCCATATTTTCTCTAATTACATGTGCAGAGAGCTTATATCCACTTACATTTACCTTATCCATATCAGTAACAATGTGATGTTTAGACAGGCATAGTATTTCTATTTCATCCTCAGCTTCTAAATCTTCTAAACAAACCAAAATCTCATCTATTTTATTCTTTAAACTCCCAATATTTTGATGAAATATACTTACATTATTTTTAATTATACTTTTATGAGAACCTTTCCTTATTCTAACATTTGCAGTACTCTCCTGTCTGAGTTTCTCATTGTGCTTAGGCCTAGTTCCTATACCAGTGGCCACATGGTGTTCTTTGAACTTTATAGAATTTTTATGTGGTATTGTAACCATGATAAAACTGCACATTGAAGAAGAACCTTTTTTCAAAGGCGTTTATAATTGAAAACTAGTGCAAGGGATAGTTTTCTCCCATGCAGTGTTGAAAATACTACACAACATTTTAATCAAACAAAAGTGAAGTGTTACTGCAACTAGGAAATGCAGTAATTAGTAGTTTGTTATAATTTTGTCAAAATTAATGAAAATGAACAGCAATATTAGGAAAAAAGATAGCTTGCTACTCACCATAAAGATGACCTGTTGAGTTGCAGATGTGCTCAATGAAAATACTATTACCCATGTTACATGCTGGTCTGCAATTCAGTGGGTCATCTTTATGGTGAGAAACAGTCTATCCTTTCCCTAATATTGTTGATATTCCAACCTGGAGTTCTTATTGTTTGTTTTTAAATGACAAGTGAAATTATTGCGACATCTTTGGTGTGTGTGTGTGTGTGTGTGTGTGTGTGTGTGTGTGTGTGTGTGTGTGTGTGTGGGCGCGCGCGCGTTTTTGAAGTTGCTGATGTTAGACTCTTACACTAATGGAATAATGTATGATTCTACCATGTAGTATGTATTTGTAATGATAAAGATACTGAAACAGCTGCAGCCTTCCAAAGTAATCTTGTAATTTTCTTCCTTACCTAGAAGACTAAATTTACAGTGTTCTTAAGTAGGGTAAGCCCGACACTACTGATGAAATAAGATATTATGATCACTCATTAAATAGCATGCAGTACAATAGCGATTCTGCAGGGCATGAATTCAGCAAGTCCCTGGTAGGTTTCTGAAGTTATGTGGTACCAGATGTCTACACACAGGTCACACAATTCCCATAAATTACAAACTGGTTGTTTTTGGGCACAGAAATGGCACCTCATAGTGACCCAGATGTGTTTGATCAGATTCAGATCTGACAAATGTGGTGACAGACACAAATGTGATTTCTCTGTAGGGCTCCTCAGACCACCTTAGCATAATCCAGTCTTGCGACGTTTACAGTTATACTGCTGGAAAATCCTATCGCCATTGGGGAAGACATCAAGCATGGAGGGTTACAGGCATTATGCAATAATGTTCGTGTAGTCCACAGCTATCACGGTGCCTTTGAATACTACCACAAGTATCATGGAAGTCCAGGTGAATGTCCCCCATAGTGTAATGCCCTGCATCAGTGGTGCAGTGCAAGCATCGAGCAGGCATTCATCTGGATGGCCATGTGTCTGGACACAACCATTGACCTAATGTAACAAGAAATGTGGGTCATTGCCATTGATCCGTGGTCCAATCTGGATGATCTGGTGCCCACTGCAGTTGTAACTGACGATGTCTTTAGGCCAATATGGTGTGCTTGCACAAGCATTTTCCTGTGTCAACAGATCTGTCGCAGATTGCTGCTTATCCTGCTTCACAGAGTGGCCAAGTGTCCTACCTCCTCATTCTGTAATGAGATGCGGATGTCAAAACACCTTGTTGGCTACTTGTGGTTTCATCATCCTTCAACAACTTTCCGTAGATGCATGTGAACAGCTAACCAGTTTTGCAGTTTCCGAGGTGCTTGTTCTCAGGTGCCGGGCAATAACAATTGGCCTTTTGTCAAAGTCACTTATTTTAGTGGATTTTCCCTTTTGTGCATCATTTTGTCACTAGAATGATTCACCATTTGCATCTGCTCCACTTATATATTTCCTTTACTGGATCATGTGTCCACAGTGCCACCTGGTAGCATTCAATCTCAAGGTGGGCAGTGGTCATAATGCTTTGGCTGATCAATGTATTTGTCATTTCCTTAAATTATCACAATCACGATTACTAGATTTTCTCCCAGTGACAAAATTAAATTTTTAGCAGTATGTTGATATGGTGTTAAGTATTCATATTATAAAAAAATGTTCCATAACAAAAACTGAAATCTTATAGTGTTATTTAGCCTACTATTAACTATTAAGTTACAGTTTCTTTGGTTGGACTATGGGATTCCCTTAGGATATGCCCATGGTAAGTACCAGTATGTCTCCTGGCATAAGGGACATTAGTTGTGGACTGGGATATAACTTGCATAGAACTGTGGTGTTTCACAGATCTCTGTAGTAGGCCTATATATTGTTTCTGTTATTACTTCTGTTAAACTAATATTTTTTTAAATTGTTTTAGGTGCTGATTGTATTATCACATACTTCACACCATTAATATTGGACTGGCTGGCTCCCAAGTCCAAATACTAAAAAAGTATATAAAAATAGTCGGATTAGACAAGAATGTTTTTTGGTATGGTACTTGGTATTTTTGTCATTATGATAATCAGTTTTTATATTGTGTTGGATTATTAAAGAATTTTAAAAGTTGTTACCAGAGCATTTGATTAATTATGTTGAAAACTATTGTCACTAGATGATTTCCATTATTGTAATGATTATAAAGAATCTGCCTCAATTGCAAATAGAAACCGGATGTTGACCTAGGTTTAGACATGGATAACCACGCCTTCTTCGGAACGCACCAAAACTACAAACTGCCTAAAGAGGCATGGTCCAACATTAATAGAGAACACTCAAAAGGGCAAAAGACTCTTATAAAATTTAAAATAAATGGTACGTGTGTACCATGCCAAAACCTAGGTCAACATCCAGTTTCTATTTTCAATCGAGGCGAATTCTTTATAATCATTAAATTATGCATGATTGCTGACATGCTGCAATGTTACAAGTTCTCAATTTCCATTCCTGTCAACCATGGTATGAGGTATGTCCAGAAATTGAGTACTCAGTTGTTTAAAACTCAAAATGGCAATAAGTTAAAGAGTAATTTATAATTTACAGATGTACTTCAAATATTACTTTTGGAGTTACGTCATTTTTGTTCTCAGTGCACTTTTTGAGCCGAGGGATGACCTTTCTGATGACAGGTTCTTTGACAGTTTGTTTGATGGCCCTGTGGATGTTATTGTCAGTGAAAAGCCTTTTTCCACCCATAAACATATTCAGAGAACTCAAAAGACGACTTTCTGAAGGTGCCAGATTACAGCTGTGATCAGAGTGGTTGATGTCCCAACCGGATGAATCAAAGAGTTACATTTGCGGTACTGGCTCTGCAGGGACTCGCATTGTCAGGCAGGAAGCATATGCCCTTCCTTAAAATTTCCCTTATGTCCTGTACTTACCTCTGTAATTTCTTTAGGGCTTCACAGTACCTTGCAGCAGTAATTGTTTCCACAAGGAGCAAAAAATCAATAAGAAACATCACCATCTCACGAGTCATGATGAGGAACACTGGCTCTTGTGTTCATCATGAACATTCATTCTGTTTGCTGTAAACTACACACCCCACGTGCACTCCTGTATGCTTAATCACACTATTCCCATAAACATTTTTCATTTAGTAAAAAATTTGCAACCGTTGTAATCTTACCCTCACACATATAACCATTAAAATTCTTTGTCTCTTCACTATTTTCAAAAGCTTAGAGAGACTTAAGATATACAAAAGAAAACCTTTTTATTTATCCTCATTTTCTATTGTTATTGTTGGCTCCAGTTTTTGCGTGTAGGGGTACATTCTGGCAACTGAAATTTTGATTTAACGTGACTAAATAACTGATGAAGATTTGCGTGTATATTTCTTGAATTTTGTTTTTTGTCAGTTTATTAAATATCACACTGTTTTTACAATTTCCACTTAATATTACAAATTACATTGTTAGTGTCGATCATATATGTGGTGTCACCACCAGACACCACACTTGCTAGCTAGTAGCCTTTAAATCGGCCGCGGTCCGTTAGTATACGTCGGACCTGCGTGTCACCACTGTCAGTGATTGCAGACCGAGCGCCACCACACGGCAGGTCTAGAGAGACGCCCTGGCACTCGCCCCAGTTGTACAGCCGACTTAGCCAGAGATGGATCACTGACAACTACGCTCTCATTTGCCGAGATGATAGTTAGCATAGCCTTCAGCTATGTCATTTGCTACAACCTAGCAAGGCGCCATAGCATTTGATATTGAGATTATAACATGTACCGTCAAGAGCAATGTACACAAATTGTGGATTAAAGTTAAGTATTATATCAACTACGTACTTTATTTGCTAGTATTAATTCCCTTAACTGTTCCAGACCTCACGCCAGTCAGCGTGTAATTAAACGCGTGCATTTCGGCCTCCTCTAGCAACACAGTGTTGGCTCTTCTGCCAACACTTCAATATAAATACATCTGTTTCCATCAGAGGCATGCCCACAACTCCTCACATTCTGCAGTACTCACAATATTCCAAAGAGTTTACAAATTAAAAGAGCTTACAAAATTTCTTGACGAAAGAAGAATCATAACCAAGTTATATCATTATCGTATAAATGAATCCAGAAATAAATTTAATTATTAGTGTTAGATTGTGCAATTAATAATATGAATTTTAAGTATGCCTGATATTTTGTAATTTCAAATATTTCTAAAAGAAGAGTACATACATAGTACTGCCAAATTAATTTCTTTTTATACATTTTAGCCTGAAATATAATACATTGTATATAAAATTATATGAAATTCTTTTATTTAAACAATTGAGATAATGTTCACCTATACAAGAATAGATAGTATAAATGGAATAGGTTATTTCTATAAAAATAAAGGTAATGTTAGAAAAGGGTGTCCCATTACACAGTGCATTTCTCTTGGTAAGAAGAAATGGGTTTATGTGCCTCACCTCTTAGCTGGTGGAATTTGGAATACACACATTCAGTTCAACACGACATTACAACAAAAGTTTCCAGTTGACTGAGACAAGTATACATGCATTCTATTACCAACACCTTGTCTTTGAGTCCAGTGCTGCCAACTTTATCAGAAAAGAAATCGCTTTGAGCATCAGAGGTTCAGTACTCTTAACTTTCTGGGCCTACCCCCTCTCTCTCTCTCTCTCTCTCTCTCTCTCTCTCTCTCTCTCTCTCTCTCTCTCTCTCTCTCTCCCCCTCTCTCTCAGATGTATTGAAAGGCTTCACCATAATGGTAGCTAGCTGGCAGAAGGCTCTTAAAATTTTGTTTGATGGAATGGAACTTCCACTCTGCAGTAGATCTCCCTGTGAAGTTGAAGGTTACAATAAATCTGTGGTAACTCTTGCCTCTCATAAAAGGCGACTAGACATGAGGATTGTCTCACCCAAAACTGGCTCCCAAAGTTGGCATTATGATTTGGCTAAAATACCACAACACGTCTTTCAGTTTAAAGCATCAGTAGTTCCCTTCAGTGTGGAACCACAGTATTTTTCCAAATTTAATAGAAGTGTGGATTGTCTGGGGAGGGATGCCTCATATCACTGTGTTGCACATCCAGTGCCCGCCTGTGGGCAGCCGAGTGCTTGTGGCAGAGATGTACGTGGACTGGCAAACTGACTAAAAGAGCCACAGTCTGCAGGATGCAAATCAATGTGCACATCTTCTGTCCCTGAGCATAAGGCAGAAGGAGTGTCCTATGAGCCTGTGCCATACCAGAATAAAATGAAAAATCACAAGTTGAAATTTGCCTCAGTGGCCATCACCTAATTCCAACCTTACCCCACCTGACAACCAGAAAACAAACAAATTTTGCACTTCCAATGTAGGTTGCATAAAAATGCCTATAAAATATTCCCAGAGTCTATATTCTCCCCAGTTTCATCCAAATGACCATATGCCAAAACAGTGCCAACACTACACTGGAACTTTAGTAGCTACTATTGTCACTTACCAGAATTAAACTGACTGACTGCAACCTGTCGTGTTGACTTTGTTGTATTACAGGAGACAGTTTCCAGATCACCATTCTCCCATTAGAAACTACAAGCTCTGTAGATATGTCTACACACTGGTAGGCCCCTGTCTAACATGAAATGTTCTTCTAGACACTGATCAGAACCAGTTGCAGTTTATGTACCAATATATTTATTCTCCATAGACAAACACAAGGATTTGTGTTGGATTGTGTACATATTTTGCACTTCCTCTCATAACTTTGTTCAAAAAATTGTAAACAAAAATGTATATAGATTACAAGTACATATAAATACTATTTGTGCAAACAAAAGTATTCTACTCCTCTGAAAGGAATTCATTAATGCTATAAAAACATGTATTGATAAGAAACTCGTAACAATATGCAACATCAGTTTCTCACAAGACATTTACCAGAATTAGTTCAAACAGTGGACCAGTTGCTTCCACCTTTTTCAACTATTGGGAGACTTCAATGTACACAACCTGCTCTGGTGCTGCACAAACAAGTCCAGTAGATGATTAACAACAGAGCTCAACTTCTCTCTGAGTACAGGGGAATGGTCCAATCTGAAATGTCAAAACCTATCCAGAAATTTTTCACACAGAAAGAATACAATGAAAAAATGCACTGTCAAAATTTTAGTTGCTAAGGTGCACTGCAAATGTTTAGAGATATAGTATTAAAGCTGCTCACTTTTGCCATACAAAGAACTGCTTATAACAATGGTTTGTACAGCCCTTCCTTCCTAGTGCGGATTGGCAAATAAGCAGATGCAGCCATGAAATAAGAACATAATGCAATGTAGTGTGAAGTCCACATTGCATACACACAAACTTGCAGCACTTAAACCATACCAAACCTATCTCAAATCATTAGTGTTTTGAATAACTTGCAGTTCATATTGACAGTTAAACAGTTGCAAGTGTATTTGTTACACAAGTTATTAGCAGAGGAAACAAAATAAAGGCAGTGTATGATGTTACATTACAGATGGCTTCCATCGATTAGGACTTTCATTTGTTGACATTAAGTATCTTATAACAATTCCTGTAGCACAGTTCTTATGATTTTTGAATAATGTATATTTTACTAACTATGAAACAGTTCCTTGTTTACTCCCTGTAATAATCACAAAAATGTCCATTGTTTACTGGGTGATGAAAACAAATGTTTTCCATAGACTAGGCACAACTAACGAAATATTAATTCATTGAGGAACATCACAGTAATTACTAGTTTCATTTATATGGAACTGAACTGGTGTAAGAAATGGTTGTGACAATTGTTCTGCATATTTGCTACATACCAGGCATACTTGATCAAATTTGTGACATGTGGTGATGCAGATTGACATTGCAGAAATGACTGAAGTTGAACAATACTGAACCACTGATGAATCTGAAATAACAAAGAGGTATTGGAAATTATATTGTTTGACCATTTTTTTCATTCATCAAAAACATCTTTCCAAATTGTAGAACACAGAACAAACACAACACAACACAGTAGAAATACAGTATTATCTCAGTAGATACATAAATTTTAACTTTATCCACAAAAGAGCGTGTGCTACTTGCAGCAGCTGCATTGTCTTGTTTCCAGTCTTTTATTTCAAATGTTCTAAAAATTCTGCTATTGAATAGACACAATCATCTAATAGGAACATTCTTATGGTTTTACAAAAGAGTATGAATGATGATATGATGTGGAAGACTATTATAAATTAATATATCACTGTTTATTGTGGAAGTTTTGTAGGTTGATGTCCTTACTGACTGAAGATGTAGTTTTTCCTTTTGTCTTTTGTCATGCTCATGGGTGTTAAAATTTTCATTTGTCTTTTAAATTCTTTCTAACATACTTACACATTTCAACTATGTACATACAGGGAAGAGGGAGGACAGACAACTTTTGAAAGAGGGATTTGTGAGAATTTGTTTGTCGAGCATGTTGCATTGCTGTTACAGTTCTTTTCTGGGTTAGGAAAATAAGTGAACTAGATGGTCTTACCCCAGAATATAATTCTGTACAGTAGGATGCTATGGAATTGAGCAATGTAGGTAATTCAGACAGTGATAAAACTTGCTTTAACAGAGAGTATCTGTAGACTATAACATATTTTATTTACTGTTCCATTTGTTTTGTGTCTATGTGCATGCTACTTGAAGTTATTTTGAAGCAATATGCCTAGAAACTTTGTTTCAATAGAAGATGAAATTTTGTTAAAGGTTGTTTGAATCACCTTTTAAACAGAAATTTAGGATTTTTTTGTATGTCTTTATCAGTAGTTTATTCCCTTCAAACCGCCTGTTTAGCTGTGCTGTAGTTTTATTTACAATTGCTTGAAGCTGACTTGATGTGTTTCCTATAATCAGGATGTTTGTGTCATCTGCAAAAAAAGTATTTGTTTGAACTCAATGTTTAGGTCTAAATTGTTTCTATGTGGGAGAATGAGGATTGGCCCAAGAATGGATACCAGAGGGACTCACACTCTCTCTCTCTCTCTCTCTCTCTCTCTCTCTCTCTCTCTCTCTCTCTCTCTCTTTTTTAGAATTTCTGCATCAGAGAAACATAGCCTAGTATTTTCCTTTAGTTCATGTTTTATTTGTATTTTCTGTTTCCTGTTTGTCAGTGTCAGGTACAATGTGAACCGTTTTAGTGCAATTCCTGTAATGCCCATATACTTGGAGTTTGTCCAACAGTATGTTGTGCTCCAGTATGTTAAGGGCTTTATTTAAACCTTAAAAAAAATTCCAGGGGCACATTTTTGTCCAGTGTTTGCAAGGCATTGTGTATAACATCATAGGTGGCACTAGTTGTTGATTTATTTTTCCTAAATACATGCTGAGTATCAGTGAGAATTTTTTCTTTTAAAAATGTCATTAACCTATTAAACATTACTTTTTGTATGATTTTACTAAAGCCCGATAGTAAGGCAACTGGTCCATAGTTTTCTATGTTTGATTTGTCTCATTTCTTATGAACAGGGACCACTTTAGCAATTTTTAAACAGTCTGGAAATGTGCCTGTCAGAAAAGATGACTTGACTATATCTGCAAGAGCCAGAGAAATGCTTGTAATACATTGCCTTATGATGCAATCAGGAATACTGTCAATTCCTAATGACATTTTTCTTAAAAGTTGATGCAGCACAAATAATTTCGTCTGGAGTTGTTCGGCAAACATAGATTGAAGACAAACATGTCTGCACTTTGGTTTTCTGTTTCTTTCTAGCATCCTTTTTGTCACTGACTATTAAATTATTTGTGATATCTACATAGTAACACCTGAAAAGATTTGAAATGTGTTGGGGATCAGTTACACTCTTGTTCTCATGGTTCAGAGTGGTATTTTCCATTTTAGGGGACACTTTATTGACTTCCTTCTGTATATTACTTTTCATACTGTTTGCATTTTATTTTCTGACCCTGCTGTGACCTTATCAGGTTTTTACCCCTCTGGCATGTAACTCTTTTGCAGATTTGAAGATATTTCTGAATCTAGTTGTTATTGTTTTTCTGTATATGAGTAATTCTCTTTTCTTCATACTTGAGATTTTGATGCCTGTTGTTATCCATCTCTTTGCTTTTGGAGTAGTGTCTCTTATTACGTATATTTTGAGGAAGGATGCAATCACTGAAGATTCTAGAGAATTTGTTGAACTTTTTATTGGTGTCATATTTGTAAATTTATTCCCACCTTTCTCCTGATAGTAGGGAATTGAAGGTTTCAATATTATATGTGTTCAAACTTCTTGCTGTCACAGTTCTTTTGTAGTTCTGGGTGGACAGCAGGTAGCTTCTTGTGGTGGTGGTGGTGGTGGTGGTGGTGGTGGTGGTGGTGGTGGGTGTTTGACCATGAGTTGTGGACAAGTATCTTTGGAGGGTAACAACTTGAGCTTCATGGTCACTAAGTCTTGTACTTATACATTTTGCAGTACAGTTTGTATTCACAAATATCTGATCCAGGGTAGTTTTTGTGGCTCTTGGTGGGGTTGTCATAGCCTGTTTTAAGTTGAAAGTATCTGCGAGGTTGAGGAATAGCTCTTTTCTTCTGCTGGTTCCAAGAAAATCTGTTTAAGTCCCTACACAGCACTACTGATTTCTTTTCTAGACGGCTTCTGTTTAGCACATATTTAAGCTTATTTAGGAATGACTCAGATTTCCATTTGGGGAGTGATAAATACAAGCTACAACTGATATGCCTCACTGACTTCAATGAATGCCAGCTCAAAGTCCCATTTTGTGTTGAGATGCTGAAACTCATTAATAGATTTATATTTTAGACCTTGCTTGAAGAAAATTACAGTACATCCATTTTTATAACTGTTTTTACAGAAATAATTTGCTAGTATGTGCCTTGGTATAGACAAAGACAATTTGGTCAATATTTAGCCAGTGCTCTGTAATGCATAGAACATTGATGAAGTGGAGTTCTGTATTCAGTGAAATCTCTACATATAAAATGTTGTTTCGTATTGACTGAATATTTTGATGGCAAACAGAAAGACCTTTGTTGCTGCAATTTGATTACCAGTACTGATTTTTTTTTATGTTAATATTACAGATCCCTAAAGGCGTTTTTATTACTTCACTAACCTCATTCTTGCTTGGTAAGGATTTGTCCATAAAAATATTTGTATAGGAGCCTGAAGTCGTCTTTTGAGTTGTTGGAGTCTGAATCTTGTTTTTCAGTGAGCTGTGGACCACTTCTGCATAAGAGGGAGATGATTGAAGTTTTGGTGAACAGAGAAAATGGGAAGGTGGATCTGTTTTCTTCAATATTGTATGTCTAGTCCCCCATTTCTTGACAATATGTCTGCTTATATTTTCCACCACAAGCTGCCCCTTTAGCCCATTTAAGTGTAGTCCATGTTTAGTGTGAAATCTACATCCTATACCACTGAGATCAACAGCTTCTACATTTTCATATTGTGTGCACATTTTCAATAGCATTTTCTGAAAAATGCTTTATCAGGAGGCTGAATTCCACTATTATTTCTGGGTGGAATCTGAATTACATTAACAGTCTTTTTGTCATCTTTCTAAAGACAAAGCTGTTATGATGCCCAGGTGAAGAGTGCAACAAAAACAACAGATTAATTTCTACAACTGGTAAGAAGGTGTTTTGGATGGAACACAGAAAATTATTCTCTCCCATTTTTCCAGATTTTGGGACATCAATTAAGATTTTTGCAACTAAAGGCTATTTTTTAATTATTGGTCCTAATTTGCCTTGAGGTTCCTGAATACAGATACAGTTACCTGTTGACGACCTCTTGAGATACACTTTGTAATTTTGTGTCTTTCTTTTCATATAATTTCCTGAATGTGTTTACCGAGCTTGAAGAAGCCTGTAAATCCATAATGTTCATCTCACGTGTAATTCAGAGTGCCCAATCTCATAGATCTCTGTGGGTAACAGTGCACAGGTTCTCACAAGTAGTTCTAAATCTTTCAAATAGTTGTTATTTCACACTTTTTCGAGTTTCATTTTGGTGCATTTTTTGTACTTCATATAAATCTATCTTCCAGTTACACAATTCGTGTTCAGATTTTATGAAATGAAACTAGCTTTGCACACTACTTAACTTCAAGCATTTTCTTCCCCCTTCATTTAACAAAAAAACTGACAGCTTTTTCTTTGTCACTGAAAGCTATTACGCAATGTTTTCTGTGGGCTTGGAAGGTAAGTTATTTATGTTCTAGATTTTTAATTAGCTCAACAATCATCGTTTGAACAAAATTCACAGAATCAGAGTTATTTCCTGTGTCTTCTAATATTTGTATTTCAACAATTTCTAACAAAATGTCAACAGCATTTGAATGAATGTCCAAGAAATTAACTAATGAATAACACAAGGTGATTTTGATGGCACACCACGTTCTCCATATTCTATTTTTCCAAGGTTAAAAAAATTAATTAGATTCCACATTACTGTGAAACTCTGGAATATGCACACGCAGATACTATTAGGAAGCATATATGAAGAAATCACAAAGAAAATTAATTCAGTTTTATTTCCATCGGTAACATTTAGCAATACCTCAAAGCCAACTGCTAATTATTATGGATATTAAATGAGTTGCAAATTCGATCGAATGGCAACTGTGAACACTTGTGTAAGAGAAACTACAATCAGTGTGCCCTCAACCAAGGATATGTGCCCGCCTTGTGTATTCCCTATCTGCAACAGCTACAGCACGGGTATACATTTCTCCAGCCATCAGGTGAGCCACCAGTTTGGCAATTTTGAACTTTTTAAAAAATACTGTGTGTTTCTTAGCAGCTAAAATTTTGACATTGTGTCTATTTTGGTGTATTCATCCTGTATAAAAATTTCCAGGGCAGATTTCGAAATGCCGGACTGGACCGTTTCCTTTTTAGTGTTGGAGAACCAATGCATTTAAGCAGCACAGCTCACAGTACATACTTTCACATAGACCTCACAATCTGTTGTCGAGCTCCCACTGTCTTTCTCCTCCTGTTGCAGTGGATTGTCCTTGATGAACACTGTGACTGTGGCTGTTTTCCAATAGCCTCTCTCTTCTTAACAATGATCAGTAGAGTATGTTGGCTACCTTTTGTCTTCAGAGTTGTTTCAAAAGTTGACTGAGGATCTGGGATTTGATATTGTTTGGAAGATCTCCAAGATGATTATACTTGCAGCAGAAGACAGTTACGTTCTCTTAGGGTCATTATACTTGAAAAACTATGCATCAGTGGTCTAAAGAGGTTGCAGAAGCTGTTGGAGAATTCTCAAGATTGGAATTACAAAAGGATGGTGTCGGGGGGGAAATTTACAGAAATAAAATGGATTTGGTGTTGGATAGGTCAGTGGGTGAAATGTCAGATCCCTTAATCATGTAGCTATGTTACGGAACTTGAAAAGAGAAAAAGGTAGGTTGAGGTTAGGTGTAGAGGGAACTGTTAAAGTATGGTGGTAGGAAGGACAGAATGTCTGGTTTGTGAGTACAGTATTATCAACACAAAACCAAATACAGGAATAGATCTAAAAAAGAACAAGGAAATGAAATTGCAAGTAACCTACCATGTGTACAGTAGTGAATGGATTATCGTAGTCAACATAGACAAATCGACTACCTACCACAATAGTAAAAGTGTACATGATTACTAATTTTGCAGATCAGGAAGAAATTGGAAAAAGTATGAGATGAAAGAAATTGTTCATTTAAGGGAGACGAAAATGTTGTGATGTGAGACTGGAATTCAATAGTAGAAAAGAAGGAAAAATAGCAGGAGAACATGGACTGGAGGAACGGAATGAACACGTTAAGGGGCTCCGGAACACCCTATACTTGCAATGTTAAAATAACGCTTATAAATTACATCTTTCCTCACAAAGTATTTGAGGTAGGAAGTTGAACTTTTTACAGATTATTTATTGGAATATGGGCTACAACTTAACACAGGGATATTACAAAATTTTAGTTCAGTTATTAAAGATGATTTTTTTTCAATTGTAATGAAAATTCACAACATTTTTTTGCAATTTTTTATTTATATATTCAAAAATATACAGTTTTTTGGAAAAAGGCTGTGTTAAATTATGCAGAAGGTACTGTGTAACATTTACTGAAAGTTTGAAACAAATATGTTTGGAAGATCCTTAAAAAAACATGTAATTAGTATGAGAAAATAAAAGTTTTGGGAATCGAGCGACAAAGACTGGATTAACTTTTTAGTGCATTCCAGGTCCATAGGATGGATTATCTTCATCCTCTGCAAACTCCTCCTCCAGCTTCCTCTTGTTCCTCCTCCTGTTTACTCTTGCTTGTATTTCTAGACTCTTTACAGCCCTGTCTGCAGCCCGAAGGCGTTCCTTGTCTAAAGCAAGCATCGCTCGTACCATGTTAGAACCTATCTTCATTCCCATATTTCTAAATACCTTGCACCTTACAATGTTGCCATCATTGAAAGTCGCAACAGCATCATACACACCAAAGTGAAGTGTTTCTATTCCAACAAATACAGTCTTGGGGATTCTCGACCATATAACACTATTTACACTTTCATTGGGGTTTTGAGTTTTTCCGTGAATACACTTTTTCAACAGTTCAGGTGCTGCTAAGTCTCTGAAAATAGGTTTTATCACCTCCATTATTGCATGAGGCAGACTATGCTTATGAGTGTACACTTCACCAGTTAGCAATCCTTTGTTATATTTACACCAACTGTCTTCTTCTTTGGGACACAAGCTATGTTGGGGATTTTCATCGGTTGAAGAAGTATGAAAAAAAGAGCCCAAACAGCCTTCTTCATTTCGTCGACACTTTGTGTATTTTGCCTAATAGCCATTCCATAATAGTTCTGTATTTTGTCAATTACACTGTCAACCTTCCCTTCCCATCCAACCCTTTACTATCACTGAGTTTTTGTTTTTTGTACAAAGCTTTCAGTCGCCGAAGTCTTGTTCCCATTCGCTTCTGTACATGTCCAATACACTCAAATTTCTGCACTACAACATCATCACCATAAGGCTTCAGTCCTTGAACATGTTTGAAACTTTTAGAATCACCGTCACCAAGGTAATTAACATATCGCACTTTATCACACGCCTCAGAACGCTGGAATATACTGGCAACACCAGCCACTTCCATTCCTCCACTACTGCCACTATAGTTAGCTTTGCAATTATTTTCATGTGTACCTTTATATTTTTGTGGGCATCTACAATACTTTGATATTACTGCTACATCTAAAACTTTCCCTGTATACATACTAGTGGCAGATACTACGCCATGAAGAGATGTAAGTCCCCGTTTATGCCAGGTACCATCGAACGCTGCAGTCAAATCTCTGTTACCATTATTTTCCATTACTGCCTCTTCCACAGCGTTCTTCATAGATTCTATACAGACATCATCTACTTTAGACCCTATTAATTTATTATAGGTCGTAAACTTGGTTGGGGGATTTGGAAGATTCATGATGCCACAGAAAATTGCACCTGCAGTAGCACCCTTACCAACTGAACGCAAGGAATAAACAAATCTAATGTTGTGTTCGTAGATTTTGCTACCATTTTCTTCAGTTGCAGTTACTGCAACACTGTTCCAAAAGGTGGTCATGTATGAACACTTATCACATTTCAGTTGTATTTCACTAGCAAGTCCTACGTGCTTTATTATGGAGAGTTCCAGACCAACTTCACTACAATGAATACATCTTATACAGTTTGAAAAAATTCCTTTGAGAACAGACACATCAAATATTTCATTCACATCCGATTCGCCCATAAAACATTCATAGTTTTCACTCATTGAACCAAGCTTCTTCTGTGAAGTATTTTCTTTCCCACTTTGACTGCTATGGGCAGGTGTACTTGAGAGGTTAGGTTCACTCACTTGGTTATCGTCTTTATAGTTTACAGTAATAACACATACCTTTGGCTTTCCAACATTTCTCCTTTTCTTAAAAGCCTTCAGAGGATTTCTAATAACTTTACTTTTACTCATTATTATACTTCAACAAAACAGAGACTCAAGAAACAGAATTAATTACGAATATTTTCGAGATAACAACAGAGTAAATAAACATGAAACAATCGACAATCACACCAGCGATATATATTGAACCATCACAGGTTAGCCACAACACATACTTTATCTCACATCACTAAAATGTACCTGATGAACACGGATATTAATAATAACACCATTTGACAGCAGTTTAACAGCGCCACAGTGGGTCACACCCATGTAGAACACATTTCAAAAAAAAAAAATTAAAAATAGTTGTAGTCTTCGGAATTTAATAAATTATATATCTATTAAAAGGTAATAGTCTGCAGATTCAGAAAACGCAAAAAGTAAAAATTGAACTTTTCATGATTTTGAGCCTTTCCGGAGCCCCTTAAAGGAATATGCAGAGGTCCTCTTTCTGCACTGGGGTTGAAGAACAGGATTCAGAAGTTAGAATTAACTGGCTATTTGGGAATTAATCCTGGGAGAGGCCAATAGCCAATTGTGCCACAGATTGTGTGACCTCCAATCAGTACCCAAGCTGTGTCATGACAGTAGAACATTCCATGGTCCACCATTCAAAAAATGCTATGAACAGTTTGGAAATGGTATCCGTACAAACTTCCAGGCTGTCGTGACACTGAGCAACGTTTGTAACCTGGAATGTAAATATGGTACACCATTAATAGATGCTACCTTCCTATGTGGAAATAAAAATGGGTTTCTCTCAGTAGTTTATTGCTTATTTCTCTTCCACATGTCCTTAAAAATGTTTTCACGAAGTTTCATTGGATTACAATCATTTTTTTACCATGGAGGTCCTCTTAACTAGCAAAAGTTTAATTATAAATACCCTGTAGGTTGTACATAAATCTTTAATCAACTATCTTTCATGGAACACGTCAGTGAACTAAGTACCACCCCAAGTTACTTTTTTACAGACTTGGCTCCAGATCTCATTGCAGAACAATATGAGAGACTGATTTCATTAGATGACTCGAGCACTTTAAATCTGAACTGAAGAACAAGTAGGTTCTTATCCATATAAACATGAGATCTACACTTGAACTTGCCAAGGTTTACTTGGTACTGAAAATAAAAAATTTGAAAGAAAATACAAGAAATGGTGGGTTTTTTGAATGAATGAATTTTTCTCTTTATAGAAACATCGAAGATTATCAGAGGCATTTAAAGTGCAAATACACTACTGGTATAAACAATACAACAAATTAACAATTGTTTAAGTATTGTATGGATTATTCTAATGCTCACAGTTCCTAAATTTCATCAGTACATTTTTCAGTCACACCACTGTCTTTGCCTCAACTGAAAATCCATGTGCTTCATAAGCACACAATTCCAAAATTTGGAATTTCCCTATTAGAAGTGGTGGTTCTCCAGTAAACTGAAATATAACATTGAAGAGTTTAATCAGTTAGTACAGAAAACACTTCTATGTTATTTTAGTAGGTCATGTTAATTACTGTATTGTACTTGTAGCACATATCATACTATTAGTAGCTGTGATAGTTTCCCTTGACAGGCATCACAAACTATGGAATAAATTGTGGCAGCGTTATAATTTGAAGGTTTTTAAAAGATGGGTCCACAATGAGCTCTGGGTGCCATGTTGTGTGTTATTCACACTGTGCTTTTTGTGGCTTAAAAACAGATTGCACCCTATTGGTGGCACCACAGTATGTTGTCATATGCTGTATGACTGTATCCTGGCATAAGCTACTTTGAGCATAGGGATCCTAACAGAGGCATTATTTCCTCAGAAAATATGCCTTTACTCATTTTACATACCATTTCTCAATCTGATTATACCAAGACTGTTTGAAATTGATTGTTATCCACAGGAAATTAACAGAACTTCAGTGTGGTTCCGTTATCACATTATGATGCCAAGTAATGTGTAGACCCTGTCTTGTGCTTTGATGCAGGCAGGATTTGCAGTACACCAAACTTTGTCATCAGTGCTTTGACCTCATAACTAATGGAATTAATGACTCTAGAAAATGATGAGAATTCTGGCAATAACTTAAATTGATGTCACGTTTTTCATAAATAGCATAGATTAACTGCTACATTTATTTTTTATTGTGTAATGAAAACAAATACATATAGACAACATTTATGGACAAATGTGCACAATCACAAGCTCATACAGTCTCACATCTCCAGATGGCAGTCAGCAACAATATAATGGAATGACTGTAACTGATAAATAATGCAGGTACAAAAAAATTTACAATTAGTGACATTCTTCTTGTGTGCAGGTCATGTTTTCCAGGCTGATGTGGCAATAGAAGACAGCAAAAGGAAAGCTGAAGTTTTAAATTTCACATTCAAGATCTCTCTCTCTCTCTCTCTCTCTCTCTCTCTCTCTCTCTCTCTCTCTCTCTCTCTCTCTCTCTCTCACACACACACACACACACACACACAGGAGGAGAGGACAAACACACAAACAGTTGACAGTCACACACACTCTTGTATGAAGGGCACAGTAATAGGCTCCCTGGGCATAGAGAAGCAGCTGAAGTAGCTGGAAACAAATGTCACCAGGACCAAACGAAACCCCAATTGAGTTATCAAGAGCATGCTCTATGGTATTGGTGATTTACTTAGCTTGCATTTATGATTCATCTCTCTCCCAGCACAGTCATACCAAGTGACTGGAAAAAAGTGTAGGTGACTCCTTTGTATAAGAAGGATAAAAGAATACACACACAAAATTACAGATCAGTATCGACAACATTGTTTTGCTACAGTATTCGTAAACATATTTTGAGTGCGAGTATAATAAATTTCCTTCAAACAGGAAAGCTTTTGTCCACAAATAAACACAGATTTAGAATGCATCACTTGTGCAAAACTTAGCTTGCTCTTTTCTCACATAATAATCTGTGAACCATGGATGAAGAGTGACAGACAGATTGCGTATTCCCAGATATCTGGAAAGCATTTGACAAGGTGTCCCACTGAAGACTGTTAATGACAGTACAAGCATATGGAATAGGTTCCCAGATATGTGAATGCTGAAAGACTTCTTAAGTAATAAAACCCATATGTTTGCTCAATGGCAAGTGTTCACCAGAGACAAGGGCGTCAACAAGAGTGCACCAGGGAAGTGTGATAAAACTGGTATTGTTATCTATACACAAAAATTATCTGACAGATGGTGAGTAGCAATTTACGGCTGTGGTGTTTGGGAAGATGTCGTCATTAAATGGGTAGGAGGATAAGAGGTGACTTGTAGTTTGTGTATGAATGGCATCTTGCTCCAAATGTTAACAAGTGTAAGTTAAAGCAAATGAGTGGGGAAAAAATTCCCATAATGTTCAAATACAGTGTTAGTAGTGCACTGCTTGATACAAATGTCTAGGCATAACATTGCAAAGTAATACAAAAGGGAATGAACATGTAAGGATGTTAGTAGTGAAGGTGAATGGTTTACTTCAGTTTATTGAGAAAATTTTAGGAAAGTGTAGCTCTTCTGTAATAGAGACGAACTATAAAACACTAGAGTGGCCTATTGCATTGCATTGAACTGGGGACCTAGAAATGACAGAGGCTTCGTCCACGCCATAGCCCTCAGTGGTTCATAACCCCACAACAGGCTACAGCAGTCCACTCACCCCACTGCCGCCCCACACACAATCCAGGGTTATTGTGCAGTTCAGCCGACAGTGGACCCCCCCCCTCCAGGAACGCCTAACACCCGATGAGTATAATGCCAAATGTGAGCATGGTAGAGTAATTATGGTGTACGCATATGTGGAGACAGTGTTTGTGCAGCAATTGCCAAAATAGTGTAACTGAGGTGGAATAAGGGGAACCAGTGTGCACTTGCCAAGGCAGATGGAAAACCACCCACAGACTGGCCGGCACGCTGGACCTCGACACTAATCCATCATGCGGATTTGTGCTGAGGACCAGCACGCCTTCCCACCCGTAAAGCAGTGTGTTAGACCGAACGGCTAACCGGGCAGACTAGAGTGACCTATTGTTGAGTACTGCTCCAGTGGAATCTCCACCAGCTTGCATTAAAGAAAGAATCAAAGTAATGCAGAGGTGAGCTGCTAGATTTTTTATTGGGTAGTTTGATTAAAATGCAAGTACACTCTAAGACAGAAAGATAACACACCAGGAAGGAATTATCCAAATGGGATGGAAATCTGTAGATGTTATGTACATTTACAGACAAACAAGTGATTACAGTTTCAAAAAATTGGATGATTTATTCAACAGAAAGAGCTTCACAAATTGGGCAAGCCAATAACATGTTACGCAAGAAGTTCTTTGGCTTGGCATTGATTGATAGAGATATTGGGTGCCCTCCTGACATATTGGCCAAATTCAGTCCAGTTGGTGCATTAGATCAACAAAATCCTGAGATGGTTGGAGGATGTTGCCCATAATGCTCCATATATTATCAATTGGGGAGGGATCTGATGACCTTGCTGGCCAAGGTAGTCAGGTTGGTATCCCACAATGGTCCTGGGTGTCCCCAGACATCTCTTCAGCCTGGAGTCTCATGGACTGAAGTAAAATTGTCTTAATTGGTCAGTCCCACTTTGAATTGAGCACTGATGACCAGTGAAGATGTGTCTTCATATGCCCCAGGCAGCAGTGGGGTAGCAACCTGACTGACTGTCGCCTGCCATACAGCCTGACACCCAAGAGTAATAGTCTCGGGTGCCATTTCTTTTCAGAGCGAGACCCCTTTGGTTGTCATCTGCTGCACCCTTACAGCTCAGCGGTATGTCAACAATGTTCTATGCCTCATTTTGTTGCCCCTCATGACAAGCCATCCTGAGTTTACATTTCAGCAAAATAATGTGCACCCGCGCATGGTGATTGTTTCTACTTCTTGTCTTTGTACTTGCCAAATTCTACTGTGGCCAGTAAGGTCGTCATATCTCTCCCAAATCAAGAATGTTTGGAGCATTATGGGCAGGCCCCTCCAACCATGTTGGTATTTTGATGATCTAACACACCAATTGGAAAGAATTTGGCACAATATCCCTTAGGAAAACATTAAACAACTCTATGAATCAATCCCAAGCCAAATAACTGTTTGCATAAGGACCAGAAGTGGACCAACATGTTGATGTTTTCAATTTGTGAAGCTCTTTCACTGGAATAAATCATCCAAATTTTCTGAAATTGTAATCTTTTGTTTTTATGCGTACTGATTTACATCCTATCAGGAAAATTTTTTGTGGCAGATTGTTTTCTTTGTCTTAGAGTGTATTACAGAGATACTTCAGGAACTCAAATAGGAAGCCATGAAAGGAAGGCGAAGTTCTTTCTTAGGAACATTATTGAGAAAATTAGAGAACCGGCATTTGAAGCTGACTGTAGAAAGAGTCTGCTGCCACCAATACACATTTCGCATAAGGACCCTGAAGATAAGAGAAATTAAATGACTAGTATTGGTATAAAGAATCCTATGCCAGACATCACATGGCGGCTTGCAGAGTAATTATGTAGACATGATGTTAATTTTGTTAGTGCCTTCTGTGCTCCAATTTGATTAGGGATGTAGGGGCTGAATGTTGCCTACAATCTTCCAAATTGTGAGAAATAGTTATGAGAATAAAGGAATAAGTTAACAAAACTGTTGTACACTCATTTCTTTCAAGGAGGTGTCTCTCTCTCTCTCTCTCTCTCTCTCTCTCTCTCTCTCTCTCTCTCTCTCTCTCTCTCTGTCCTGGACAACTGGAAAACCATGGCCTGGTCCGATGAGACTTGATTTCAGTTGGTAAGAGCTGATGGTGGGGTCTGAATGTAATGCAGCTGCCACAAAGCCATGAACCAAAGTTATCAACTAGCACTTTACAAGATGGCGGTAGCTCCAAATAATGGTGTGGGCTGTGTTTACATGGAACGGACTGGGTCCTCTGGTCCAACTGAACCAGTTGGATGACGACGACGACGAGGGAGGAGGAGGACGAGGAGGATGATTTAATAATAATAATAGTAATAGTAATAATAATAATAATAGTAATAATAATAATAATAATAATAGTAATAATAATAATAATTATTATTATTATTATTCAAGTGATCACGTTTTTTTATAATAAACTTATTGATCTGCACAAGGTGTTACAATCACAAAAGTGTTCAAAGTGGCATCCACCAGATTATACACAGGCATGACATTGTTACACAAAGTTCTATAGTATCTGTTTGAGCAATATCGTGGGCAGTGAGAATTCTTTTCATGTGCCTTGTTTAAGGTTTATCACACTAGAGGGAATAAAATGTCAGACTGGATGAACGAACTGGTCATAAAATGGTGTCCTCTTTTCCTATACATATTTTAGGAAATGTTCAATCCAACATTTAACGAACAGTGTGTGAATTGAGTTGAGGCTCCGTAATGGAATGACATAGACACATGAAGATCAAGTTGCACATTTCCACTAACATGAGCAGTTTGTTTCTCAGAAATACAGTGTACACGGGTGCTGTTGAATCACACAGGTGTGTTAACTGTCTTGGAAACATGGTGTGTGTTGCGGACTGGCAAGACAGCCAATCCACAATGACGGGTAGCCGAAAGGCACGCGTTTAAGCTCACGCAGGCTGGCGTGAGGTCTGGAACAGTTAAAGGAGTTATACTAGCAAGAAAACTACGTAGCTGCTGGAATACTTAACTTTAATCCATAATTGGTGAACATCGGTCTGACGGTACGTGCATCACAAGATAAATAGCAAATGATAATGGCGCCTTGCTAGGTCGTAGCAAATGAAGTAGCTGAAGGCTATGCTAACTATCGTCTCGGCAAATGAGAGCGTAATTTGTCAGTGAACCATCGCTAGCAAAGTCGGCTGTACAACTGGGGCGAGTGCTAGGACATCTCTCTAGACCTGCCGTGTGGCGGCACTCGATCTGCAATCACTGACAGTGGCGACACGCGGGTCCGACGTATACTACCGGACCGCGGCCGATTTAAAGGCTACCATCTAGCAAGTGTGGTGTCTGGCAGTGACACCACAGTGTGCATTTATTAACTGTCTTGGAAACATGGTGTGCATTTGATGTCTCATATGTGGATACTTGGCGTGATGTAGCCTATCAGATTCTGTAGTTTACATTTGCTTTTCTACACACAAAACCATGTCTGCCAACTCAGTAACAGTACAATACCATTACACTAGGCTTAGGTGACCACACATGGACTGACTGTAGTCATAGATATTTACACGAGGGGTGTCGATATGCACATCATGCCATCTGCAGTGCATTAGTGGAGTTGCCTGTCTCCAACCCTCATGACAAATGATTGACATTTTAAGAAATGTTGTGTCAAGTAAATGCAAAATTTTGTACTTTTGATAACTTTAGAGTGGGAATTTTCTGACAGGCTTACAGTCAATGCATTGACAAGTACAGTTCCAGTGCATTTTATTCACTACCTATTCCTTTTTCAGATGTGGGAAAAATTTGTTGCAGAAGAATTCTTTGGCGAGTTTGAAGAGAGATTGTACCATGGGCATTGCTTTCCGATCTTCAGTAATATTATTTCTGTGTTAAGCACAAAAGGTATAAACATGAGAAGTTACATGATCATACCTCTGTTAGATCAGTAACAATGGCTTGCCAGACTTGATTTTTTATCATGTGTTTACATTTCTGAAGAAAGTGGCCCTTGTAAAATCTGCTCTAGTACTTACACCAAGTCACAGATTGATCTGAAGTTAATGCAGGTCCATTAGGTACATTCTCTATAAATTTCAACAAAAGCGAAATGGAATGACCCTACAACAAAGTAGGGGAAGGACCAAGGGGGCTAATTTTGCAGATATCACCAGCATTTTAATGACGCATGCCAATAGAATGTCCAAAGTCTCAGTAGTAGATACTTCAATAAATATGATTATGAGCTTTAGACAAAATAAGGAAAAGAGGAAACTGTTACTATGAAATGCACCCCCCTCCCCCCCCCCCCCTCCTTGCAAGAATGTGATGCAATACTGGGTCTTGAAAAAAGACCGCTATGCTTTGTGTGAGCTTCACCAAATTACATACATGTCAACAGTGAGTTGAGCTTTTTACATACTTCAGTTCTGTGATTGAATGTGAATTAATCCAGCAAATAAATTCAACCACTAGCAAAAAACTCTGTAGGACACACCAAAAAGGCTGCCAGTACTTTTGTAGCTAGAAGAAATTAGGTCATATTCCCATTCAGTTTAAAAAAGTTACCCAGTGTTCATATTTGTGAGAACATCCTGTTTGCTAATGACTTCCTTGCAAACTGCACTTGGAAATGTGACACAATAAGCATGAATAAATGTTGTGACATTTGAGAGGTGGTGATGAGTGTTTTGAAAGCTTGCGGTGGCTATCTGAACAAACAAGGCATGCAGGTAAGCTGATGTCTGAGTGTCAGAAGCAGATTTTCCCGAGGCTGGAGAGTGTTTGCTTGACTGGGGGCGGACACAGCAGAACTGTCACTAAGATGTATGAAATGAAAGATGCATATTTTAATTTTAGTGAAAGTACACTGCCTGACAAAAAAGTGAAGCACATTGAGCACGAACAACATTAATGCATTCTGGTGGTCGTTTTTCCTGTCGGAGAGATTTGAAACTAATTTTTATATACCCACAATGGTGCGTACATGTATGAAGTTACATTCACATTCAAACATGTCTTCTAGGTGCTTGACTTCCTTGTCAGACAGTGGATGTTATTGACCTGACAAACATGGTTCAGAAAAAACAAGTTCACCAGAAAACTTGAAGTGATGAGGCAAACTCATTGCAACCTCAAGCACAATTCTAGGATAAATAATAAGATCGTTGAAATTATTTTAATTACAATAGATTATAAAATTAGTGACAAGTGAACCAGTGGAACAATATGATCATATGAAATGTAAACACCACAACAAGCCACTTTACAAATTGTGCGCAAGTACAAGGAATTAGACAAGTTCATTAAAAGTTTACTTGCAAATGTGACAGTACTGTAAATTGTCCATAGTTACAGATAGTATGAAGGCCGCACGAGTTTCCCAGATCCTTAACTATTATTCCTAGTGGACTGGTACTCACAATTTACTATTTCATATTTATTTATAATTTTATGCAGGTTTTGTCAACTGTAAAACCAGATGAAAGTAAGCTGTGTGAACCTTTTTTCCACCACATGTTCAGTAGTGTCTTATCTTAACAAGAGGTCACTAAATAAACATAATTTTCTGTTTTTAAGTATCTTCCATGTATGTATAATTATATTTAGATGTAAATGGTGGTTATCATTCAGTGGTGTGTGCCATCACAGAGTACTTGAGGGGGAGTAGGGAGAGAACTAAATCTTTTGTGCATCTGTTGGTGTGTGTGTGTGTGTGTGTTGAGAGGTTGTATGGTTGAGTAGCCATGTAGATTTCATTGGACTTGGAATAACTGTTGGGAGCATGAGTGAGACTTGAACTTTTCACTGGACTTAGAGTCTTTGACTGTGTTTTCAGTGACTGATTTTACATGACTTTAAGAACTTTGTTTACAGTATTTGACTGTGTGAACTATAATCATTTACATATTTGTATTAATGTGTATTCAGGACAACAAAAATCATGACTGATAGTGAGGATCTGCACTTTCGGCCTTTGAGTGTTTTTTCAGTTTTGTGAATTAATGTGCAGTTAAATGAACTTTGTTTGCCCATGTTTCTGTATTCAGTGCTCTGCTCACACTACATATAGTAATTACTGTTTAACTGCTTTTTCCCCCACCATTCACACCTGAATGACAAGCATTCAATAAATATGTATTTGATTTAAAATATAACACTCTGGTTTCATCAATATCATTAATCTTGTGGACTTTTCCAACCATTTTAGTAATATATAATATTATTCGGTGACTTGTGTATTTACTTAAAAGGATTTAGAATTAATTGTACATTACAAGTGTTGCCTTTAAAGTTACAGTGCATGTACCACCCCTCTGATAATGAGACAAGCCAACAGTTAAGGTCGTGCATTGACCATACCAATAGCGGCCAATAAGGCCTCTAGTGTGCTTGTAATATGCTCACAGCTAACACCCATAAAACACCTGTAATATCCACACTATTTATTACAGAACAGCATTGCTTAAGTTTTTCCATCCATTGTTGTTGTTGTTGTTGTTGTCTCCAGTCCTGAGACTGGTTTGATGCAGCTCTCCATGCTACTCTATCCTGTGCAAGCTTCTTCATCTCCCAGTACCTACTGCAGCCTACATCCTTCTGAATCTGCTTGGTGTATTCATCTCTTGGTCTCCCTCTATGATTTTTACCCTCCACGCTGCCCTCCAATGCTAAAGTTGTGATCCCTTGATGCCTCAGAACATGTCCTACCAACCGGTCCCTTCTTCTTGTCAAGTTGTGCCACAAACTCCTCTTCTCCCCAATTCTATTCAATACCTCTTCACTAGTTATGTGATCTACCCATCTGATCTTCAGCATTCTTCTGTAGCACCACATTTCGAAAGCTTCTATTTTCTTCTTGTCCAAAGTATTTATTGTCCATGTTTCACTTCCATACATGGCTACACTCCATACAAATACTTTCAGAAATGACTTCCTGACACTTAAATCTATACTCCATGATAACAAATTTCTCTTCTTCAGAAACGCTTTTCTTGCCATTGCCAGTCTACATTTTATATCCTCTACTTCGACCATCATCAGTTATTTTGCTCCCCAAATAGCAAAACTCCTTTACTACTGTAATTGTCTCATTTCCTAATCTAATTCCCTCAGCATCACCCGACTTAATTCGACTACATTCCATTATCCTCATTTTGCTTTTGTTGATGTTCATCTTATATCCTCCTTTCAAGACACTGTCCATTCCGTTCAACTGCTCTTCCAAGTCCTTTGCTGTCTGACAGAATTACAATGTCATCGGCGAACCTCAACATTTTTATTTCTTCTCCATGGACTTTAATACCTACTCCAAATTTTTCTTTTGTTTCCTTTACTACTTGCTCAATATACAGATTGAACAACATCGGGGACAGGATACAACCCTGTCTCACTCCCTTCCCAACCGCTGCTTCCTTTCATGCCCCCTCGACTCTTATAAATGCCATCTGGTTTCTGTACAAATTGTAAATGGCCTTTCACTCCCTGTATTTTACCCCAGCCACCCTTAGAATTTGAAAGAGTATTCTAGTTAGCATTGTCAAAAGCTTTCTCTAAGTCTACAAATGCTAGAAATGTAGGTTTGCCTTTCCTTAATCTATTTTGTAAGATAAGTCGTAGGGTCAGTATTGCCTCACGTGTTCCAACATTTCTGCGGAATCCAAACTGATCTTCGCCGAGGTCAGATTCTACCAATTTTTCCATTCGTCTGTAAAGAATTCGCATTAGTATTTTGCAGCTGTGACTTATTAAACTGATAGTTCGGTAATTTTCACATCTGTCAACACCTGCTTTCTTTGGGATTGGAATTATTATATTCTTCTTGAAGGCTGAGGGTATTTCGCCTGTCTCATACATCTTGCTCACCAGATGGTAGAGTTTTGTCAGGGCTGGCTCTCCCAAGGCCATCAGTAGTTCCAATGGAATGTTGTCTACTCCAGGGACCTTGTTTCGACTCAGGTCTTTCAGTGCTCTGTCAAACTCATCATGCAGTATCGTATCTCCCATTTCATCTTCATCTACATCCTCTTCCATTTCCATAATATTGTCCTCAAGTACACCGCCCTTGTATAGACCCTCTATATACTACTTCCACCTTTCTGCTTTCCCTTCTTTGGTTAGAACTGGGTTTTCATCTGAGCTCTTGATATTCATACAAGTGGTTCTCTTTTCTTCAAAGGTCTCTTTAATTTTCCTGTAGGCGGTATCTATCTATCTTACCCCTAGTGAGATAAGCCTCTACATCTATACATTTGTCCTCTAGCCATCCCTGCTTAGCCATTTTGCACTTCCTGTCGATCTCATTTTTGAGATGTTTGTATTCCTTTTTGCCTGCTTCATTTACTTTGTTTTTATGCTTCCCCCTTTCATCAATTTAATTCAATATTTCTTCTGTTACCCAAGGATTTCTACTAGCCCTCGTCTTTTTACCTACTTGATCCTCTGCTGCCTTCACTACTTCATCCCTCAGAGCTACCCATTCTTCTTCTACTGTTTTTGTTTCCCCCATTCCTGTCAATTGTTCCCTTATGCTCTCCCTGAAACTCTGCACAACCTCTGGTTTAGTTTATCCAGGTCCCATCTCCTCAAATTCCCACCTTTCTGCAGTTTCTTCAGTTTCAATCTACAGTTCATAACCAATAGACTGTGGTCAGAGTCCACATCTGCCCCTGGAAATGTCTTACAATTTAAAACCTGGTTCCTAAATCTCTGTCTTACCGTTATATAATCTACCTGATACCTTCTAGTATCTCCAGGATTCTTCCATGTATACAACCTTCTTTTATGATTCTTGAACCAAGTGTTAGCTATGATTAAGTTATGCTCTGAGCAAAATTTTACCAGACAGCTTCCTCTTTCATTTCTTTCCCCCAATCCATATTAACCCACTATGTTTCCTTCTCTCCCTTTTCCTACTCTCGAATTCCAGTCACCCGTGACTATTAAATTTTCGTCTCCCTTCACTACCTGAATAATTTCTTTTATCTCATCATACATTTCGTCAATTTATTCATCATCTGCAGAGCTAGTTGGCATATAAACTTGTACTACTGTTGTAGGCATGGGCTTCGTGTCTATCTTGGCCACAATAATGCGTTCACTATGTTGTTTGTAGTAGCTTACCCGAACTCCTATTTTTGTATTCATTATTAAACCTACTCCTGAATTACCCCTATTTGATTTTGTATTTATAACCCTGTATTCACCTGACCAAAAGTCTTGTTCCTCCTGCCACTGAACTTCACTAATTCCCACTATATCTAACTTTAACCTATCCATTTCCCTTTTTAAATTTTCCAACCTACCTGCCCGATTAAGGGATCTGACATTCCATGCTCCTCCGATCCGTAGAATGCCAGTTTTCTTTCTCCTGATAACGATGTCCTCCTGAGTAGTTATAAGTTAAATTATTTAACAGCCTAACTAATTATATGTCCAAATATAATTTCCTTAAGAATAAATTTAAGTCATTTCTGGCTTTGTTTACTGTTTCTATATTCGTCAGACTCGTAGTGTGCATGCACTGGTTCAAATTGGACCTGTGATGTCCTGCAGGCAGATAGTTTTTTTGCTAGGCATCCCAAAATGGAAATAAGCTGCAATCACCTTTCCCATGTTACTGATACTGGCCATATTTACTTGGTAGTGACAAATCATGCATATGTTACTTTCACCCTTAAGTTCTGTGCACCGGTGTATAATGGTAAGGTAGAGATTTAGAAACCAAACTCTAAACTGTAAGATGTTTGCAGGAGAAGATATGAACTCCAGCCACAACTTATTGGTCATGGACCGTAGATTAAAACCTAATACATTGCAGAAAGGTAAGAAATTAGGGAACATTAGGCACTGGTTCACTAAAACGGGGAAAAGAAATACGGAAGAAGATGAATGAGTAGCTTTGAGAGATGAAATGATGAAAGCAGTTGATGATCAAATTGGTAAAAAGACAAGAGCTAATAGAAAGCCTTGGATAACCCAGGAGATATTGAATTTAACTGATGAAAATGCAACAAATGAAGCAAGTGAAATGGAATGAAGATGTAAAAAATGAGATTGGCAGAAACTACAAAATGGCAACAAGGCACTCGGAGTAGATAATTTTTGCTCATAATTATTGATATCCTGCTGTGCAAGATACAGTAACTAGGCAAAATACCCTCAGGCCACAGGAAGAGTGTAGTAATTCTCATTCCAAAGAAAGCAGGTGCTGACAGGTGTCAATATTACCTATCATCTTAATGAGTCATCATTGCAAAATACTGACACCAATCATTTACAGAAGAATGAGAAAACTGATAGAAGCCAATTTCAGGGATCAGTTTGTGTTCTGGAGAAATATAAGAACAAGCGAGTCAATACTGAACATACGACTTATATTAGAAGACAGATTAGAGAAAAGCAAACACTTTTATAGCATTTGCAAACTTTTGATAATGCTTATGGGAAAACAATATTTGAAATTCTGAAGGTAGCATAGGGAGTGATTGGTTATATATAGCTTGTACAACAACCAGATTGCAGTTATGAGAGTCGAAGGACACGAAAGGAAAGCAGTAGTTTAGAAGGGTTGTTGCCTATCCCTGATTTGTACATTCAACAATTAGTAAATGAGACATAGGGAAAAGTAATTGCAGTTGAGGGAGGGGACATAAAAAAAATTGAGGTTTTGCCGGGGATGCCAAAGAACAGTTGAATGGATTAGAGAGTGTCTTGAAAAGAGGTTATAAGATGAGCATCAAGAAAAGTAAAATAAGCAGTAACAGAATGTAGTTGAATTAAATCAGGCGATGCTGTGGAGGTGATATTAGGAAATGAGAACACAAATAATAGTAGATGAGTTTTGCGATTTGGGCAGTAAAATAACATGATGGCCAAAGTAGAAGGGATATATAATTCAGACTGGCTATTGCAAGGGAAGCGTTTCTGAAAAAGAGGAATTTGTTAACACTGAATGTAAATTAAAGTTTATGAAATCTTTTCTGAAGGTATATTTCTGGAATAAAGCCTTGTACACAAGTGAAATGTGGATGGTACACAGTTCAAACAAGAGAGGAGATACTGAACTGAATTGGGAGAAGAAAGAAATTTATGGCACAGTCTGACTAAAACAAGGAATAGCTTGGAAAGGATACATTCTGAGGCATCAAGTAAGTAGCAAATAAATGGATGTTATCTGGAGATGATGAGGCTTGCAAAGGGTGGGCAAGTGTGGAGAGCTGCTTTGAACCAACCTTTGGACTGAAGACACCAACACACACAGGTACTGCATTTTTATGTCCCCAGTGATGTCAAGGGCCAGGTACAACACAATTGTGGCCAGAGTCAACCAACTTCTACTGGCGCGAGACGATCCAGACCTAGACAGCTCTCATTCAGGATTTGTAAACAAACTATATGTTAGAAAGTTGGCAACTTCTTCATAATTCTGCTTCACTTTATTCATTGGATACCATTAGGAACACAGTATCAAACAAAGAATATTTGCATATCGATACTTTACTCGTGAGTGGTATCGTAAGAAAAGTATGAATACCTTCAGCTGTCAATACTTATCTTTATTAACAAGATTGAGTGTATATTGATAATATTGTAGGATATATTGATGGTTGCCACCAGAAAACAAAATGATACTGCGCAAACTTCATTTCAAACCTGAAAAGTGCAAATGTGGCAGGTATGGACTGCAGCAGTTATTTGGACCTTGGGCAGACTTTGTGCTCGCAGAAAGAAAAGTGAAGGTGGAGGTGGAAGAAAGAGTGATTTAAGAAGGAAATTCATTTCCAGACAAAAAATATCACTACATCCTAAATCCCAATCATGATGGAAATGTGCAGCTATTATATAAAGCTTTAAACATTACAAACAAGGAAAGAAAGGGGTATGAATGAATTTAAAGCTGAAATTGTGGTTATATTTGAATCATAATGGATTTCTTGCCCATGTGAAAAGTTAATGTCAACAAAGTATCAATGTTGGATCCATGAACGTGTCAGCTGCAGCTCCACCTTTTGTTGCGTTGGTAATTCGTTTAAGTCCCTCCCTGTAATTCATCCACAATGAATTCAATTTCTTTACTAATTGAAGTTTATCTGCTTCTATACACACTTCCCTTTATTTTGACAACAGCTGACTGTACTGGTCGGTTTTCGTCTGATGGTTACTATACTCATTTGATCTTATACACCATAAGACCGGCAGACCCTATACACTTCTAATAATTCTAAAATAAACACCCTTTCCATTGATCTCGAAGCCATTTCTACAATTCTGTTTACACAACACAAGAAGTCATGCAAAATAAATGGTTCAACATACATGATGACAAAGACATGCAGTATTAATCAGAGACTACAGTCCAACCAGTTTGTACAATAAGAAACTAATTTCAGTAGATCTGTCAATATAATGGACAACCTTCAGTTTTGTCTATTGGTAACTATGAAGTCTTTTGCAATGAAGTCCTTGCATAAAAAGTTCTCGGTTTACTTGCCATGTCACATTATCAGTAGGCAATAAATAATATTGCGTAATATGATAGTCTATAGCATAATCAGTGAAAAAAGATCCCTGACAGCTGCAGTGGGCTTGGCATGCCTACTTCACGTGTCTACCTCAACCAATCATGTAATACAATTTTGTGTAATCTGTGTTGCTGCAGCTGTATAGACAACTGTCGTTTTGCCTGCGGCTGTTTGCACTTCACAGCTGAAAGCTGTTAACAGCACTGCCAGTTGTCAGTTTTCTTCTTTCACCATCTCTACCATAGGGGACACTTTACACAACACACAGCTGCAGAAGCACTGCAAGCATACCTGTTTAGAACTGCAGATTGCTTCTGTGGTTCATGGACTCTGCTTACACACAGTGCCGCACCAATGCCACGGTGAGATAGGCTGCCGCCAGTGGCGTAGACACAAAAGGGGTACAGAAACTGACTGAAAAAACAAAAAGGGAACACAATTTAAGAATTAACCGGACAATGCATACGAGTTCTCCTACACTCATGTTCCTATCCTCTGCGTGCAATAAAAAGCCTTTCCCTCGGTCCGAGACTAAATGCAGGGTTCGGCAATGAATACTATTCTCATAGCATCGTTTCATCCAGGTAGCATCATAATGGAGGACACGACTACTACCAAACAGGTGGCACATGGGTTGTGTGAAGTGATGCGGCCATCAGCTGGCAAGCCACACACAGGTGCCTGTTCGGGCCCCTCAAGCATGAGGCGGCGGCATCCCTTTCATAATTGACACCTCAGAAATTCCTCACACAATACGTGATCATCTAGGCACCTATGCTGACGCGACTGGATGGGAACGAAGACCTATTTGCAGACTACCGCCACAAGCCGCCACCGCTCTAACGCCGATGTAGGTGAAAGTTGGGTCTATTTTTGGGTATACAGTTAGAGTTCTTCGAGTCTTACACTGACGTCACAGAACTCCAAGGCACACTCACGCCTGTCCCACATGTGAGATGCCTCTGGGCAGCAAGTGTGTTTATCATTGCTCATGCGATACCTGCAGATACTGACATCACAGAATAGCACAGGGTGCATTGTTCGTAGCGATCCTAGCAGGACATCCGAGCTGCGTCTATCCATGCACGCGTACCCAGTGTGGCTGATGCATTGCGTGAAATGTTTGTCTTGCTATCAATATATATCTCAGAAACGTTAAACATTCTCACCGCCAAAAGCCTGTGCACGGTTGCAAAAACACTGTTAATCATAAAAGCATTCTTGTTGTTTGGAAAGAGAGCACTCTCTAAGTATAGATGAGGAGAGGGGGAATCAGAAGAATTATGCAAACAGAATTCGAAGCACTATCTTACAGAAGAGAAAAATATGGCCAAAATTTTCGGTATCTTACAGTTACAGATCTGGAGATGCCCTAATGCCACAGTGGTGGATGAATGACGGCATCCCAACCAGAGACAGGTGGTGTGCTTCAACTTGTCTTTGAACACTTGCTTTCTCAGAACTTTCCGTACATACCTTGCCTCCATCTTGTTCAAATCAGTTTGTAGATGCTCCTACATCCTGGCACAAAGGATGTCTTCTGAATGAATTGGGCATAATGATTGGTTCTTATCAAATTTACCCCCCCGAATTACTGATGCCGCCAGTGTGGAAGCACCGTCTACCTTTTCTTTTTCTTTCTGCAGATGTGGCTTTCAGTGGCAAAAAAACTATTGTACACAGATCGCCATATTGCACCAACAATTAAATCTTGCAAAGGGACCTACAGATCGTCAAATACAGAAAGACTCTCTCAGTTACACTGCTCTCCCACTGAGGACATGAGCTTCAATATTAGAGCATGAAACTGACCTCAAAGCCAGCAACGTATCACCGCATACCATGTCGATGAAGTAAACATACGATTCATGTCCTACACCATACAAAAATCGCCCCTTTTACATCATTTGTACACATACCACAATGACAGACAGCACAGTATTTATACTCGCGGCACTAGATATTCCCTGCGAGGTAGGTCATCCACTCCCAACTGGTGACCAGTGCGTCCTCAGTGGACCAAAGTCACTCTCAGAACTGTTCTACAAATTTCGTTCCCGATTGGCACAAACGCGTTACTGTTTCTGGCCCAGATCTGCTTGCTTGCTTTTATACAGCCATCTCGACTCTGGGATTACAAGAACACATGTATTTTCGCATGGTTTGCCGTAATATTATACCATTTTCTCGGTACTTCTCGATATCAAGCACACAGCAGTACCCTACCGATCGCTTGGGCAACATAATTCCGAAGATATAGACTGGTAATTATTTCTCTACAAAACCCAAACTTCAGCGAGGTGCAGCGTGCTCTAGACCACTGAGTAACTAGAAACTTATCCCGTCTGCTAAGACCTTTATGTGAGAACTCGAAACAAGTAAAGGAAAATGATATTTCCACTCAAAAATAGTGATGTCAGTGTTGTAACAGATTCCAAATCAGCTAAAGTGTTTCCCATGTCTAGAGAACCGGCAAACGTGTCTTTCACCTCCTAGATGCAGGCACCACAAGCGATGTTCCCTCAACTAAATAAAGAAGTCAAATGCGAATAAGCAGTCAACCAAACAGTTTACATGGGAGGGAATAATGGCCCAGCGCAAACATGTCCATATTGAATCTTCTCAAATTTCCAGCTGATAACAAAAGCTATCCAACACATACTCCGTATTAGTTCGCTAATCGGCTGTCTAGAGGACAAGACGGTTAAGTCAGCTACATTCCTACACTCCACCAGTTCTCTCCATTCAGACGGCTCCTACCATTAATGATAAATGTGAATCATTCCTGCACAGGTCACCGGCACCACACACCAAGCACACGTAGACGGAATCGCCCTAGGAAAAAAAAAACCGGTCACATATGTTTTATCATGGTACTTACAACTAAATGTTACAATTTCGGTCTCTGTTGAACGACATATGACAATGAGCGAAGTATCGTAAATACACCCTGCTGACGGCTGTGCCTCTGGAAAAAGAAATATCTGTATCATACTTTTGACTTGACATACTCTTACCTTTGCTGTCACAGTACTCCACGTCAAATCCATACCTTCTGTACGACTGGGCGTAGTCATTTCCTTTGCACATCTCAGAACACAAACACATGCTTTATACGTTTGATACTCAAGGCGAACCTATCATACACCGCCTGCCTCTAAGTATAATAAATCACCGATAAATGATTGCAGACGATTCAAAATAATACGGAGAGAAAATCAGCGATGGGTGGACATGTCTCATAAGTTTTTCTTGCGAATGCTACCACCATGTATTAGAAAGAGAAGCGTAATCGTCTTACAAATCGCTATATGTTAAAAAAACAAAAAAAAGGAACATTACCATCACAAGCGGTCTTGGTTCTACAGGTGCACACAAGTACCCATGCTAAAAGCTATACTGACTTTATAAATCGAGGTATGGCATTACCTGCGAATGAATTGGTTTTTCCAGACAAATACCACGAACTGAATAAAGATGGTGATCGCTGGAGTGTATATTATCGCACCAGCAGTTCAGTTACACGTCTCCAATGGTGCACCCTTATAATAAAATTATCGAATTTTGAAATTGATGCGGATAAGGAGCGTGGTATGAAACAGATATTTGCAACCCCCTCACGCCACCGCCACTCGATATTTCTCCAGTATTTGTAACGCATTCTGTCTCGATGCCATATCATATTTCTGGCACTCTCATATCTCGAAACGAGCCACCTTTCTCGAACCTATCTGTTACAGTATAATTCCAACATGGTTTTAGGTAGCCCCTATGTGTCTTGCAACTACCCCTCAGACTCTGCACTACCGTTCCTACAGCTTTGTGCATGTGATTGTTCCAATGTAAGTGGGAACTGAGTAGAAGTCGGAGAAAGCTATATCTACCACATTCGGCAAGAGAGGGGAAAGTTGCTACAGGTCATTTGACCATTGTTTTCCTGATGTTCCGTCAGGATGCATCAGATGTGTGACATAGCCTGCGTTCGATTCGTATACAACCCCTTTTCCTATGTGGATCTTAGAGCAGTGTCTACTTGCAATCGTTAACAGTAAACCATTCGGTCATCAGAGGACTTCCATCTCACGTGACGCATACCTCTGAACGAACGAAGATTTATGCGATGTACTCCATTCCCCTGTCGCATCTTGAGTGTAAAATTGATACTTCAGTTTCATAACTAAGTTAGCGATAGATGTTTGTGAGATACTGCAATCCCCTGTGTATACATCTGCTTGACAGATGTGCTGTTTACAAAGTTAGTGGCGCTATTACTTGTAATTTCACATGTCGGACGCCGCTACTAAGCGTTTATCTGTTTCCTTGTAAGAGGTATTCTCCATTGCATTCTAACGATCATTTTATATAGGACTGATGTGGGCATAGTATAATTTCTGAACCGTGATCGGATGTGGACAGTTGACGCTATACATATCTGGAAAGCTATACTGTGCATGTATCACACAGAGCCACTGTTTTAAGGATGTAGTTTTCTCGTTTTACGGTTTGATAACATAATTTATCGTAGAGAAACTTGCAAGAAGGATGTCTGTCATGCGCTGGAAATATATTTCTTACACTGGAATATTAACAGTTTGGACAGTTTAAGAGTTGATTTCGTGTCTGCACATCAGTGTACTGCATTATTTAGGTGGAGTTTGCATGTCTGTGTGCTGTCTACTGAAATTATTTGGTTAATTTAGGCGTTGTTTGCGTGTCTGCAGACGGTTATTTAGGAGTTTACAGGTCTGTGAGCTGTGTGGCGTGACCCCAAGCATGTCAGAGCATGTGTTTTGTATCATTGTGATAAATATACTATCTAAAATGCATCCTTAAAATAAATTGTTCCAAAAATAAATAATAAAATAAAGTATAATCCTTCCTCTCTCTAGCAGCCCGGCGCAGGGTGAGTCATTTTCCCCTCCAAACAGCCATCTTGGGTTACGTCTCGGTATAGACAACAGCACCTTCTGGTGGCGGTACTGTGTACTAGATCAGTTGGACTCCGGACCTCATGGCGACCACACTGTTTCCCTCCATTTTCCCCCGCCATCTTGAATTATGTCACAGATCGGACCACAGTGCCCTCTGGTGCCAGTACTGTGTACTAGGTCAGTTGGACTCTGGACCCCATGGTGACTACTGGTACTACCTCCAATTGTCTAAATAAATAGTGCATGCAAAATAAATATTGAGGTCCAGCACAGATAGTCTTCTTGCCACCATTTCCTAGGAAGCAGTGGTGGTCGGATGACTTAGGTTAGTGGAGGTAGCACAAGTGCCCTTTCTATCCCGCCATTTTCTTAGGTTAGTAGAGATAGCCCAATTCACCTATCTTGCCTCCAAAATTCAAACTTCCTGCCAATTCCTAGGAAGAGGTGGTGGTCGAGTGACAGGTTATTGGAGGTAGCCCAAGTGACCTTTCTTTCCTGCCATTTTCTTAGGTTAGTAGAGGTAGACCAATTGACTTACCTTCCCTCCAAAATTCAAACTTCCCTCAATTCCTAGGAAGACGTAGCAGTCGAGTGACTTAGGTTAGTGGAGGTAGCTCAAGTGACCTATCTTCCCGCCATTTTCGTAGGTTAGTAGAGGTTGCATTGTCCTGATGGAATTTGAACTTCCCACCAGTGGGGCATCGCAGGGGGGCGTGGCACTTTCCTTCCAAAAGCCGTCATCTTTGATAACAGTACTTGAGTCATCAGCTGACATCATGCGCTGTTGCCAAGTCTACAGGCCGCCATCTTGGATGACGTCATCGCTGCCATCTTGGCTACATCTGGCCACAATGGAGAGTGGGGCTGCACATATGTAGCCTTACTACTTCCAATCTGTATAGTTGTCATGGCTAGACGTCTGAGATTGTTATCAGTCAGAAATTTGGCACCGCGACTGGTTTTTTCAAGCACTATAGGATTCCTAAATTTGTTCTCTCTGCTACATTCTGAAGGAGTAAGGCCTACTGTATGATAGGATAGACATAACAGCAAATAACACTGCAAGACAGAGTCCACTACAGTGTATCGAGAAGCACTAAATATGACACACTTGAATCACGATCCAGTCCATAGCAGTAGTTGTCATGACTAGATGTCCAAGACAGCTGGAAACACTCCCACACCACGTGCTCTCCTGTCCCAAGGTCCACACGTGGCCCGCCTGCTCCCATGTACACCGTCAGAGCCGCGTAAAGAAGTAGGTGAAAATAGTAGACGGTATCCACATTTTTCATAATATATAATACCCAATGGGTACCGGGGCCTCCAGCAACATCTAAATTCACAATGCCACATTTACCAGTTTTCCACATAGTCTTTGGTAGTGTATCCCGCATAAACGCACCACAGAATCTTGGTACGTTGAATTTGTTTCTATCAAACTTAAGAAGATCGGTATTTGTGAGTGGTCGATCTGGTAGGACTGCTAATAGACTTTAAATTTATGAATAGACCAAGCCCTTCTCTGTATTGTTTCAAGTATAGTCCTTTTCCGATGGCTACGGCTTCCATCATGCGGTTATATCTTCTTGCCTCTTCTAACTGCTCTTGGGAGTTTTGTGCATTCTTGACAGTTCGAGCAATAGCTGGAGTACCACCAGCTAGGGAGCCTACTACTGAGAGCGCGGAGAGGACCGGGATGAAAAATGAAATAAAACCGCCAGATGTCTTGGGTATTGGTAGAAATCTAGGTGCTTCTCTGCTTTTCGCATCTTTCTGCTTCAGTACATTTTTAGCTGCATACATCGCTGTCAGGATACAGTTCTTCAAACAGTTCTGCTTCCCACCCTTGTCCTTGTTCTTGTTTAGTGCACAACAAGCAGCATTCATAACTCGCTTGAAATTCATCACTTCTAAACCCAACTTAATTTTTCCTCACATGGTTTTATCAACTGCAAATGCCACGATGCGTTGACCTATATCACTATCCTTTCTTCTCCGTATCGTTGATAGATCTTCATTTGCAGTGTATGCAATGTCGTGTTCCATACACTCTTCAATCAAGCAGATTAACCCCCTCATCACCTCATGCCAAGCGTTTCTGAAGATTTTTCCCAGGTCCACAGTAGTTATACCCAGGGATGTGTAATTCCACTGGCAGTTTGTCTACAATACCACCACCTCCTCTAATGTGTCTCCTAGCATGAAAGTTATCTCTTTGCTCCACAGTGGTATTCTTACAATACCACCATTTTATAAGCTTCTGTGCCTTTTCAAAATAGTGTTATTGCCTGGCTACCACGTTCAGTAGCTGCCAGCAGGTGCCATCTAGCGGTGTTTCTTGGAACTACATCGTAAATTTCATGGCTGCTGTTCTCTTAGCAGTTGTTCTGAAGTGTGCGTTACTAGTGAGTGCTATGCCTGCAGCTGTTGATGTCACGTGGAATAAATACCTATATATCTGTTGTTAATACTGCTAAATGTAAGTGGTTTGCATTATTTATTGTTAATATACACAAGAATAATATCCAACACTGATATTTAGAATTTATGAACGCATTTTGTTTTATGTTAGGAATCATGGGTGCTATCGCTACAATACCAGTATCGGTATAACCTGTTACAACTATCAACAGTATTTTCCAAAAATAAGATTTACGATGTATCATGTTTTTGATCATTTACAAAGTATCATACAAACAATATGTACAACTTAGTTAATATATGTATGTGTGTATTACATAACTGTAATTATTTTGTATATCATTGTTAGATATGGCGAAGCTAAAGAGAACATTTTGGAAATTTTGTGAAATTGATGAAGCCTTTGTGGAGGAACTCTTCGCAAATATACCCAGCGAGGAATAAGATGATGATCTGTTATCATCTGATGATGAAGAAACTGCTAAAACGAATGAAGCAGTTTCATCACCTTTGAGTTTTGATGAGAACCCTGAAGCAATAAGTGGTGATACATCCATCTCTGTTGGTGATTTAGGTCTAGGTGATCCAGTTCCATGCATTCCAGTTATTGTAAATCACAATAACTCAGTGGGTAACACTACTGTTCATGTGCCTCTAGACATGACAGATGATTCGGAGTCTGACTTAGATGATTCGCCACTAATATACAGGATAGATAGTGATAAAATATGAGCGCAAGTAAACAGTACAAAACAGAAATTCCTTTTTGCAGAACGGACTGGGCCATAAGTCTGATGACATAGAATATCCTGCTGAAATTTTTCGTTTGCTCTTTCCTGACATCCTAGATAAAAGAATTGTGTACGAAACCAATCTGTATGCAACGCAGAAGAGTGGTGGCATAAATCGAGTTCCCACAAACTGTACTGAAATAACATCATTTTTGACAATTAATATTCTTATGGAAATGTAAAGGTTACCTAGTTTCAGAGATTACTGGTCGACTAACATGAAATTCCGAGACTCGTAAATTAGCAGTTACATGTCTGTCAACAGATTTTCATGGCTCCTATCCCACATTCATTTTAATGATTCAAATACACAACTTCAGAAAGGCTCTCATAACTATGACAAACCGTATAAAGTGAGACCTGTTCTTGACGTCTTATCGAAAACATTCAGGGATTACTACAAGCCCACTTAACAACAGTCCATTGACGAAGGAATGATTAAATTCAAGGGCAGATCGTCCTTGAAGCAATACATGCCAGCTAAGTCTATCAAGAGAGTTTATAAAGTCTGGTTGCGTGCAGACCAAAGAGAGTATGTGTGTCAGTTCGAAATTTAAGCTGGTAAATTAGGAGAGGCCACTGAGAAAGACATAGGAGGACGAGCTGTAAAAACACTCTGCAAAGACTTATAAATGATAGGTTATGAGGTGTACTTCGGCAATTACTTTACCTCAGTTCCATTGATGGAATATTTAAAACAAAAACTATTGGGAAGAATACAAAGAGGAGATTCAGATTGCCTGAGTAACCCAAGAGGAATTCTCTGTCTCAAATGGATGGATAGGAAAGGGATACATTTCTTGAGCAATTTTCATGCACCGGATGAAAAGTGTACTACAACCAGACGACAGAAGGATGGAACAGAGCTGTCAGTGAACTGCCCAGTGCTTGTCAAAGACCATATGGAGTATGTAGACAAAAGTGATATGCTGAAATCTTGCTATGGGTTGAAGAGGAAGAGTAAGAGATCGTATTACGTATATTCTGGCACTTTGTGGATGTAGCAGTTCTCAACTCATATATAATATTTTCTGAAAGAAGTGACGGAAACTTGATGAGCCTGAAAGACATTAGATTAAATGTGGTCGATGGACTTCTGCCACCGAACACACCAAAACAGAGGCAAAAGTTCAAGGCAACAATCAACAAATTTAAGCTCAAGATTCCGCAGGAAGTGCGATTACAGAGAATAAGCACCTACCAGTCAGAGAAACATGGAAAAGATTTGCCAACTGCAGTTCATCATCAAATCAGCAGCTTTCATGGTGGTCTTGTGAAACATGTGGTGTTGCATTGTGTCTCCGAGACAAGAAAAACTGTTTTTTAGATTATCACAGGCAATAAACTATTTTTACATTTTTTTTTTGGAAGCAGTGACATTGCACTTCAGATTATAATATGGTATGGCATATGTTTGTGTGCAAGTGTAGCATTTTAAGGCATTTATGCCATAGTGGTATTGTGAGAATACCACCTACACTTTTGTAATTATGTGAAATTAATGTCTGAAAATAAACTTTCATATAAGCATTAGTGGTCTTTTTTATTACTTTGTGTTGAAGAGTTGCTGATTTTGAGGAAAGTTTAATCTTATGTGCATCAAAGGGTTATGCTACTGCATTTGTTGTGAACTATGCACCTCCATTATATAGCAAATCGTCAGCAGCAATCCAGCTGTTTTTTGTAGCAGGAAAACCAAGCCATTTGACTAGTGCTTTATTTCCCCGACGTCTTATGATTCTCTCCACGAGAAAAAATCCAGTTCTGAGATTTTCTGCAACGCCTCGGTGTAGAAGTAGCCTGCAATTTCTTCACCTTTACAATCCTTCAATATATAAGTTCTAGGATTCGTTCTTTGCCCCTTTGAAACTAAATATTTCTGTTGACCCGTTTGGTAGGTATGATCTCTCAAATGTCACCTAGTGTTTTGAGATATGCACCAAATCACCTACATTAAGTTTCTGTCTGCGTGGATCCAGCATTTTATTGCGATAGTACACCGTATCCATGAGTCCATTATCATGAACATCGATTGGTCTCGTTTTTATTGTGGTATGTTTGTTTCGCTAATACTGAGCAATTATTTCTGGGAGGATATCTGTCCATTTGTATGAGCCGTGAAGGTTAAGACGCATCCATATTCGACCTTTTGTTGTTCTGCTCAGATGCTCCACAATACTTGCCTTCAGGTGAGTGAATGTTGAGTAGTGATGTATTCCATACCGCTGCATCACGGTCTTGAAATATCTATTGTAAAACTCTCCGCCGTGATCGGTCTGTAGGTTGTCTGGGCATCGATTCGTCCCTGTCTGTAGCAAACGCTCAAAAACATCTGCGACATTTCTACCCGTTTTTGTTTTTTAACAGGTAATGTGAAAGCAAATTTGGAGTATGTGTCAATAACCATTAAAATATATTTGAATCCATTATTCTCATGTGAATATTCACTCACATTTACAAGATCAGCTTGCCATAAGTCATCCGAACCCTTAATCATAACATGCCTACGAGGATATGTTTTTCATGCTGCTTTGTGCAGTTCTCGAACTACTGTCTCCATACTCATTTGATGATACCTCTATCTCTAAGCCCAGAGATTACTGAAGCAACCTCATTCGAATGAGCTGTATTACCTGCAACAGCTGATGCCATGAGCAGCTGTAGTCGATCTATTAGTTCGTTGGGGTCGTCATAATATATATACTGCAGGATTCGATTGTTCACTGCTTCATGCTCAATGTCAATACCACCACCGCTGCTGCTGCTGCTGTTGTTGCTGCCGTTTTCGCCTTCAAGTATTGGTTTTATAATGGTTTTATATTTCTTGTTGCTCAGGCTTTTCGCGATCTTATGTACATCAATCATGTGCATTATTTCACGACACATTTCCCTATCATTAACTGAATAATTTAAAGGGTTTTTGGTAGGTCTTAGGAAAATAAGATTCATTATGCCGGGTGTTCTCTCAAACCACCTATCACCAATCTGTATTGTGTCATCAGTTACAGTTATAGGATGCATACCCAACATGTATAGTCTTCCCCTGCTAACGCCTAATGTTCTATCTATCTGACCAGGGGCATGACGGATAATTCAATTCCTCAATGGCGACACCGTCGTTATCGTGTGTTTTTGCTGAAAGCTGTCAGAGAGATTCAATAACCGGCTTAAAGGTCTCTCTTAGTGTTTGCTGTCGATCCATATACCCTAACCTCAGCAACCGTAATTTCTCACGAACTGCTTTCCACACATGAATCAATTTCTGCTTTGTTGACATCTCGGTGTGTACTAATCAGACATCTCTGCAGCGTTAGGCTTTATATATCCACTCATTTTCTTCTTCCTCTTACTATGTACCTGCTCCCCCTTCTCAACAACAAGAAACTCTACATCCATTTTCCCTTCAATAGCCTCGACTTCTTCAGTTAAGTTGGCTACTTTGTTACCAACTTCATTAACTAACAAATTCAACGCATTCACCACTCTCAATAGAGTCTGGTAATACGTCTCTAGTTCCCTGTGTATACCTCTGACTTAATGCACAATAGCCTGAATTTTCGCATACATGTGCAGGCGAATGTTCTGTCTGTGTACACCCATTCTCTCAGGTTGAGAGATAGACATACGCGCGAATTTGTCCATGGTGCAGCGTATACTGATGTACTAACCTCTCTTACTGTGCTATATATCCAAAAACTCTTGAAAATTTCGCCTGTAATTACTATCATTCAGTTTTCTTTTGAAGTTTGGTGCACCAGCAGGGGGACAGGGTCCTGGGAGCCATCCGTGACACATGAATATACACAGCCATATAGACAACCGAGTAAACGCTCTCCAAATGTGGAGGTGACTGGAAACAATTGAGTACACCTCCTGATCAGTGCATTTGAACTGAGTTATATTGGCTACACATACTATTACTGTCCCTTCAAGTGTATCTTTCTGTATATGCCACCTACTTGCCAGTACCTGGCATAGTTAGTATCATGGTAGAGTGGGTGAAACATCCTCCTCACAAGGACTTTGTCGTCGGTGACTCGTCCTGTGAACAGAAGAACACCTGAAGAAGGCCGGCCGAAGTGGCCGTGCGGTTAAAGGCGCTGCAGTCTGGAACCGCAAGACCGCTACGGTCGCAGGTTCGAATCCTGCCTCGGGCATGGATGTTTGTGATGTCCTTAGGTTAGTTAGGTTTAACTAGTTCTAAGTTCTAGGGGACTAATGACCTCAGCAGTTGAGTCCCATTGTGCTCAGAACCATTTGAACCGTTTTTGAACCTGAAGAAGAAGAAGAACAGAATTCTCCTTCCTGATAATATACAAGCAATTATTGTACGTCCATCCAATTACAGGAAGACTGATGTCTTCATGACGCTGCTAACACATGTAGATGGAGTCGGATTTGAACATGTTTGTGTATTCTCAAAAACAAAATGGTTCAAATGGCTCTGAGCACTATGGGACTCAACTGCTGAGGTCATTAGTCCCCTAGAACTTAGAACTAGTTAAACCTAACTAACCTAAGGACATCACAAACATCTATGCCCGAGGCAGGATTCGAACCTGCGACCGTAGCGGTCTTGCAGTTCCAGACTGCAGCCCCTTTAACCGCACGGCCACTTCGGCCGGCTATTCTCAAAAACACTTTCAACCCAAGTGTCAGCTATTACATGAGATATTGCATGGTGTAGATGGTGTTACATACACGACATTCTGTGAAAGTGCTGATATCTCTCCATCTGGAAAAGCAAAGCCAAACACTGTCTTCATATTTGATGATGTTGCTGTGGAAAACCAAGACCAAATTCGAAAATATTTCTGTTTTGGTCGTCATATGGTTGCTGATGTATTTTATCTACGCCAAACATATTCCAGAACCCTGAAACAGTTGGTTGGGGATAATGCAAACCTCATTATAGCCTTCAGACAAGACAATCTGAATTTAAAACACATTTACTAGGCACATGTCGGAACTGACATGTCGTTAAATGATTTTGTAAAGATACGTGCTAATTGCTTGACTCATTCACAGTATGGGTTTCTCGTTATTGATAAAACAAGAAAACTGAGTGATGGTAGGTACAGGCAAAACTTTCAAAAGTTTTTGCATATATAGCATGTTAAGAGAGGATAATACATCAGTAAAGGCCACACCATGGACAAATTCACGCGTATGTCTACCTTTCAATCAGAGAATGGGTGTACACAGATACAACTTTCGCCTGTACGTGGATGCGAAAATTCAGCCTATTGTGCATTAAGTTGGAGGTATGCGCAGGGAACTAGAGGCGTATTACCAGACTCTTCTGAGAATGGTGAATGCGTTAAATGAGTTAGTTAATGAAGTCGGTAAGAAAGTAGCTGAATTAACTGAAGAAATTAACGACCCTGGTCAGATAGATAGAACATTCGGCGTTACAGGGGAAGACCATACACGTTGGGTATGCATCCTATAACTGTAACTGATGACACAATACTGATTGGTGATAGGTGGTTTGAGAGAACACATGGCTTAATGCGTCTTATTTTCCTAATACCTACCAAAAACCCTATAAATTATTCGAAACCCTCAACTGCCAACAGTTGTTGATATACCTCAATGGGGACAGCTGAAAATGTGTGGCCCGACCAGTACATGAACCCGGGATCTCCTACTTACATGGCAAACACTCTATCCATCTGAGCTACTGAGGGCACAGAGGACAGCGGGACTGTAGTGACTTATCCCTTGCACGCCTCCCATGAGACCCACATTCCCAACTGTCCACAACCGACATTCGTAATGTTCCTAATAGACAGTTGTGGACAATAGGTTAAGTATCTGTCAATCAAAACTAAATAGTGGTGACATGGAAAAGAACTTAATGGAACAACAGGTTAAGGACCTGTGAATCAAAGGAGAACAATATGTTAAGTACCTGTCAATCAAAGGAGAACAATATGTTAAGTACCTGTCAATCAAAGGAGAACAATAGGTTAAGTACCTGTCAATCAAAGGAGAACAATAGGTTAAGTACCTGTCAATCAAAGGAGAACAATAGGTTAAGTACCTGTCAATCAAAGGAGAATAGGTTTGCCCCTTGAGTGCATACCTGCCTCTGATGTAGGCAACCTGCACTAACAAATTGGACTGGCATCACCCTTGTCCTACTACTCACGATATCGTGATGACAGCGACATCTATCGCTACCTTTGAGGAAGCTAAAGAGCCACTTGCAAAATATATATAAACAGCGACAAATGCTCCTATATCTCCATCTTCTTTTCAAAAATCTATCTAAAATAGAGAGAGATATTCGACTTTCACATCTATTAAACGTGATAATGCGATCATTTATGAACTGGTAGATAGGACAGCTTGGCTGTGGAAGTGGAAGGGTAGCCCACAACATAGACAGACAACAGTATTCACAATTACAAGCACCCAAGCTTTAATGATCTTCTCGCAATAGAGGCTCTTAACAAATCTCAATTAAGCAACGACATAAACTTGGTCACAAACATATGTTAACCTTCAACCAGTGAATAACCCCAATAAAGAATTACCAATCAATAAAACGTAGATAAAGGACTGCTTTACAAGAATGCTTAAATTAAGTAAAATCATGAAAGATAAGTTACAAATTTTATGTTAAGCTTCGACAGGTGAATAACCCCAATAAAGAATTCTCATTTAAATAAAACATAGATAGGAAAATGCCTTACCAAAATGCTTGAATTGTGTAAAATCATGAAAAGCTGGGTTACAACTATTCTCACAAACTACTTAGGAATTTACAGCAAATAAACAAGTTTGATCTGTTTAACCAGAAGGTAACTGCCAAGTCCAAGCAACCAAAGCCACTCAGAGCGGATGACCGCCCCAACGCTGGTCATCAACCGACATTGTCACGGCCCAGTGGCCACCGTGCTAAAACAGACTAACGTTTTGGTAAGCGACCGACAGCAACACAGGAGTAACAGTGACTGAAAGTCTGCGTACGCCTTACGAAACACGGCACACCCTGAAGTGGGAGCAGGCACAGCTGACTAGCGGCCATACAACCGCGAGCAAACAAATCTCACACCGCCCGTACTAACGCGGGAAATGATAGCGAGCGACAAGACGCCACGCGCAAAGCAGCAACCGTGCCTACCCCTCGACCACAGAATGTGCCCTGTCTCCTTGTCTATGGTAATACAATTTATAGTACACAAGAAAAGATTTAATAATGGCATTAGTTCAACAGAAGATCAGTAACAGTTAGGACCAGTAAAGATTTACCAATGGATTTACCTTCAAACCAACTTCCGGACCACAGGCGGAAATTAGTAAACTTGGCATAAGTTTTCACCAGACCGATAAACAGTTGCAAAAATACAGTCACGATACGCAAGCCCTTCAAGACCTTGCTATCTTACTCACAGTTATCATTAATGGCGAAACATACACAAATGAATGACAAGAAATTCAGCATTGAAAGCAAAAAACAACACACCACAAAGGTTAAATTAATTAATTTGCAGACGAGCCAGTCTCTGAAAGCTCAGTTCCAAAAGATTAGGACTGACCTCACTCGGCAGCAATTCTTTTGTGTGCGTGATAACTAGGTTGTCCAAACAGGACTCCAAAACCCAAAACAACAGGTCACATGTTAGCTTTCTTGTTCTCGGATACTAGGCAGCACCGGGCCAAGACAATCGCGACAAAAAAAAAAATCTCTGAAATTACAGCTGCCTGCAGCAAAGCAAATGAGTCAGGGTACATGAACGTAAAGCACAAGCCACTATTCCAGCCAGAGCGTAACCTTTTCAATGCACATACGGACAGAACAACACACGTGGGCATAAAGGTAGCAGCAGATGCGTACCAAGCAAACTATACTGCGCCAAAATACGAACCACGTCACGTCCACAAACCGGAGCACTGCTCCCGGAGCTGGTGTCTGCTGGCTGGACTGCTACAACTCTCTGTCCGCCGGAAAGCGATGCTGACTGCCGCCTTGCTCAACGCTCCCTTCTCGGCCGTGCACAACAACTCTTCTCTTGTCGCCTCAGAGTGGGGCCGCAATCTCCGTTCTGCCCTGCTCTCCGCCCCAGACTCTCGTACTCGCACTCACTCCCTCGTTAGGACCCGCTCCGGCAGGAGGCGCTCGCGATCGCACATAGTGCCAACCTCAACCAGAGGAGTAATCGATAGCGTCTTGCGCCCGACAGCCGCGCCACGGCTCAATTTATTCAAGCAATGTTTTATTTTCATTAGTGCCCAAAGGTAAATAAATTAAATCTTACCTAAACTTTCTATTTTTCTTCAGTACAGTCATTCACAAACAATGTTTTATACAATAATTTCGCTGATAATCTGTTACCTGACTTTGAAGATATCCTGCTTGCCTTTGAAAATAAACATTCGGGGGGCAAAGATGTTGCTGCAATTTTCAGGTTCTAATCGGCTATGTGACGGACTAAAATAGACATTCGTGCAGGGATAGGCAAAATAATGTGAACACCAGTACTTGGTTCAAAAAATGTGTGTGAAATCTTATGGAACTTAGCTGCTAAGGTCATCAGTACCTAAGCTGACACACTACTTAACCTAAATTATCCTAAGGACACACACACACACCCATGCCTGAGGGAGGACTAGAACCTCCGCCGGGACTAGCCGCACAGTCCATGACTAGTACTTGGTTGGGAATGGTGTATTAATAAGGGGATGGATCCCCATTTGCCCATAATACAGCTGCGATTCTCTTTGGAATACTGGCACATAATGACTGTATAGTCTCCAATGGAATGTTATGCCACTCTCTGATCAAAACATCTTGTAACTCCTGTAGTGACGAGGTAAGCATAATCTCTGCTCCGGAGTATGTGCTCCATTACCACCCACAAGCGTTCGAAAATATTCAAGTCCAGGGACTGTGCTGGCCAAGGAAGACGCTGCAGTTCAGTTGCATGCTCCTCATACCACGATTATACTGTCCTGGCTGTGTGAATGGGTGCATTATTGTCCTGAAATATGGCAACATTGTTGGGGAACAACATTTGAATCATGGGGTGCACCTGAACGCGTAAAATGTACACATAATCGTTGGCTGTAACATGGCCTTGGAGAGTAATTATGGGACACTGCCTACACCATCACACTTCCACCTCCATGCTTAACCGTTAGAATCAAGCAATCAGGATTGTACGCTTCTTTTGGCGTTCTCCAGACGTAAACCTGGCCTGATGTTGGAAATCATGAAAACGTTGACTCGTCGGACCATATAACGTATTTCCACTGATCATCCGTCTAGGATTTATGCACCTGACACCATGTTTTATGTTTCTTTGCGTTGATTGTCATCACTAATTGTTTCGGCATAGCAGCTCGTCCATGAATATTCGCTTTGTGGAGTTATTGGTGGACAGTGTCAATAGACACGGGGTCCTGAAGATGGTTGTTGAGCTCTGCAATCACTTTCAGAATGTTCAAATGTGTGTGAAATCTTATGGGACTTAACTGCTAAGGTCATCAGTCCCTATGCTTACACACTACTTAACCTAAATTATCCTAAGGACAAACACACACACCCATGCCCGATGGAGGACTCGAACCTCCGCCGGGACCAGCCGCACAGTCCATAACTGCAGCGCCTTAGACTGCTCGGCTAATCCCATACGGTTGCAATCACTTTAGCTGCCCTAGTTTTTTGTTGTTTTGACACAATCCGTATTAGTGTACGATGATCTCAGTCATTTAGTTTTGATTTGCGCCCACTATTACGTTTAAAACGGTGATGTCTTTCCATATTTTGTGTAGGCTGGCAAGATTGTTGAAACAGTTGTTCTTAAAACATTCAGTCAGTTAGTGTCTTGGTTACTGATGCTCCAGCTAATTGGGCCCCCGCAATCTGCCCTCTCTGGAACTCTGTTAGGTCTTTCATTGCACGTCGACCTCAGCCTCTGAATGCAAATACTAAGTGTGCACTACTCGCAAACAACCTGCGCTGATACCTAGTCTGTACTGAACTAGCACAGTCCAGCGTGACACGTTCCTTACGTGCGATGTTGACAGTCAAATACAACCATTACTATCACTGTTCACATTATTTTGTCTATCCTCTATATGTAGCAAATGAAATCATTGTTTCATGAATAGCTGTGATATAAAAACTAAATTTATCTTTGCACTGGACAATATGACTAATGTTTTTATGTTCTTTGGTAATGACTATGGTGATGAGTTTATATTGTGGATGTTGGATGAGTATTCAAGGTATAGTGAGTAAATACACACATCAAAAAAGTTTTGCATCACCTCGGTTCCGAGAGTTCCGGAACCTGTACAAAAAATTGGTATAGAGATCAACATAAATATCATTTCCGCCCTTTTTATTGCTCATTAAAACCACACATTGCATGTTTACCACCATACAGCGAGACGTGCAGAGCTGGTGGTCCAGATTGCTGTATACACCGGTACCTCTAATACCCAGTAACACGTCCTCTTGCATTGATCATGCCTGTATTCGTCTTGGCATACTATCCACAAGTTCATCAAGGCACTGTTGGTCCAAATTGTCCCACTCCTCAACAGCGATTCGGCGGAGTTCCCTCAGCTTGGTTGGTGGGTTACGTCGTCCATAAACAGCCCTTTTCAGTGTATCCCAGGCATTTTCGATAGGCTTCATGTCTGGAGAACATGCTGGCCACTATAATCGGGCGACGTCGTTATACTGAAGTAAGTTATTCACAAGATGTGCACGATGGGGGCACGAATTGTCGTCCATGAAGACGAATGCCTCGCCAGTATGTAGCCGATATGGTTGCACTGTCAGACACAGAATGGCATTCACATGTCTTACAGTCGTTATAGTGCCGTCCATGGCCACCAGCAGTGTACGTCATCCCCACATAATGCCACCCGAAAACAGCAGGGAAGCTCCACCTTGCTGCACGCGCTGGACAGTGTGACTAAGGCGTTCGGCCTGACCGGGTTGCTTCCAACACGTCTCCGACGATTTTCTGGTTGAAGGCATATGCGACACTCATCGGTGAAGAGGCGTGATGCCAGTCTTGAGCGATCCATTTGGCATGTTGCTGGGCTCATCTGTACTGCGCTGCTTGGTGTGGTTGCAAAGATGGACCTCGCCATGGACGTCGGGATTGAAGTTGGGCATCACACAGCTTACTGTGCACAGTTTGAGTCATACCACGACGTCATGTGGCTGTGCGAAAAGCATTGTTCAACATGGTGGCATTGCCGTCAGGGTTCCTCTGAGCCATAATCCATAGGTAGCTGTCATCCATTGCAGTAGTAGCCCTTGGGCGGCCCGAGCGAGGCATGTCATTGACAGTTCCTGTCCCTCTGTATCTTCTCCATGTCCGAACAACATTGCTTTGGTTCACACTGAGACTCCTGGACACTTCCCTTGTTGAGAGCCCTTCCTGGCACAAAGTGCAGGCACTATCAAACCGTGGTATTCACCGTCTAGGCATGGTTGAACTACAGACAATACGAGCCATGTACCTCCTTCCTGGTGGAATTACTGGAACTGATCGGCTGTTGGACCCCCTCTGTCTAATAGGCGCTGCTCATGCATGGTTTTTACATCTGGCGGGTTTAGTGACATCTGTGAACAGTCAAAAGGACTGTCTGTGATACAATATCTTCAGTCAACGTCTATCTTCAGGAGTTCCGGGAACTGCGATGATGCGAAACTTTTTTTGATGTGTGAACAATAAAGTAATGATTACTATCAAAGTCGTACATATTACAAGTGGGTGCAGAATTCCCTTAAAGTGGTGACCTCGTCTGCAACAATACGGAACATTCTCCTCAACCGAGTGTGCAACACAATAGAACCCAACACAACAGACATGAAGACGGAGTGCCACAACCCATCATTTGCCAACAACATTATGCCGCAGACAACTGCTCAGGGTATCAGCACAGGCTTAAGCACTAGCAACAAGAACTACAATATGAACATCCCGGCTTTCTGGCCTACTAGGGTGCAACTTTGGTTAACACAAGTGGAGGCCATTTTCCGATTTCATGGACTCATATCTGATATGGAACAGTTTCCATTGATTATCTTAGAGTTGGAGCTAAATGTGATCGAACAGTTAGACGATATTTTACATCAACAATCTTATGCTGAGTGTAATGGAACTGTACTCCAGGCTTTTTTCCTGCCGTCAGAACCGAGATTACAGTGGATTATTGAGACTTAGTGTGTGCCAGTGATTCCCCATCCCAAGCACTTCACTCGTTTCGTGCAATGGCGGGTAACAAACTGCTATCAGAACAGGCTTTAAAAATTTTCTGACTTCGAAGATTGCCACAAAACGTAAGGACCATTCTTTGTGCTTTTACAGATCTCTCCCGTGACGAATTGGGATGTGAAGTGAATATAGTCACAATTGCATGCACGGATAGTACAAGCTGTGCCGCTGTGAATGAGGTTATGGAGGTGACTACAGTTACCACAGAGAGCCCCGATACATGCATTGCGGTGGCACGGACTCAGGCTCCAAGGCAGAGCCATCTGTGATGATGAACGAACTAGCCAGACTAAGTTCTAGGCTACAAAGGCATACCGACAACAATGGGGTTCAAAGCGAAAACAACCAGCAAAGCGGTTAAAAAAATGGCTCTGAGCACTATGGGACTTAACTGCTGAGGTCATCAGTCCCATAGAACTTAGAACTACTTAAACCTAACTAACCTAAGGACATTACACACATCCAAGCCCGAGGCAGGATTCGAACCTGAGACCGTAGCGCTCGCACGATTCCAGACTGTAGCGCCTAGAACCGCTCGACCACCCTGGCCGGGCAGCAAAGCGGAAACTGGTGTTGGTTAGACAGGTGTTTTGAAAATTGGAAGTTTGTGGTTAGTTCCTATGGGACCAAATTGCTGAGGTCGTAAGTCCCAAGGCTTGCACACTACTCAATCTAAATTAAAGTAACTTACGCTAGGGAGAACACTCACAGCCACGCCCAAGGGAGGACTCGAACCTCCGACGGGGGGAGCCACGCGAACCGTGGCCTGGCGCTACCCCGCGCGGCACAGGCGTTTTGCTGACGCAGTGAGGTAGAGTACAAGCCCCTGCGCGTACCAAAGTTGAAGCGACGGGTGCTGGTAGGCGTGCGCAATTTTCAGAATTCTTCACAGCGTCTACAGGACAGAAAGAATGCAACGGTTTCAGCTCTTACGGACTCCACTCGATTATTTATCAAAAACAGAAAGTCTGACGCACTTTTTGTAGTGGACACTAGTTCAGAAATCAGCTTTTAACCAAAAATGCCAAACGATTCTGGTAAAAGTGAAGATGTTCCTGTTCTCACAGCTGCCAGCAATTCTGCAATCTGAACATACGAGAAGAAAACACTAACTCTAGAAGTAGATGACAACTTCCGTCCTACATGGACATTTATCATAACTTAAATGACTGAGTCAATTTTAGGAGCTGATTTTCTCCGATATTTTTCGATTGTGTCAGATTTAGTGCAGCGATGCTTAGTGCCAATACCTCTCTCTCTCGAACTCACTACCACGTCTGGATACGTGCTGCGCGACTCCGCTGCATTCGGTCACGCGAAGATTTCCGGGCTACGCGCGTCTTCCGCGTTGGTTACACAACAGTCGAGATCCCTACAGTCTCAATGCAGAGTGCACACGTGTGCATTACGTGAGAAGACACCGGTCAACTATTCCCACGAATCAACCGAACATTCGCAGTTGAGGGACACCTGAGAGGTACTTGAAGCACAAATTTCTGAAATACAGCGACTGTGTTCTGCGGAAAGATCGACCTCTCGTGAATTACTAGACGAAAACGATAAACTGTGGAGGAAAATTTCTGTATCGCAAGAGTTGGAAGGTACTCGTGAACAACGAGGGCGCCTGCGCTGCCCATGGCAGCCAAGCTTCTTCCCCCTCTCCTTCCTCCAAGCCCGCCTGTGCGTCGGGCAACTTTGGCTGATGCGTGGGTTTCCTGCACTGACGGATCCAATGTTGACCGAGAGCAACGCCACTCAACGTTTTATTAGGACAACACTGGATCACCGGTAGCCTTCCGACCTCGGCGCTTGCCTCCCGATAAATTATCCGCAGCAAAACATGAATTCGATCACATGTTTGCTGATGGAGCCATATCAAGATGACGTAGTCCGTGGGCGGCTCCATTGCAAATGGTAAGGAAGAAAAACAGATCATGGAGAGTAGGCGGTGACAACAGAGGCCTCCACTACCTCAGACCGTGTTGTCGACTGCGCTAAGGCGCTCTCACAAATACCTATGCCTCTACAAAAAAAGACAAACGTGACTACACCCTTTGGTGTTCTTGAACACAATACTATGCCTTTTGGCCTGTGAAACGCTGTACAAAGTTGCAAACTTGGCAGCATTTTATGCATGAGGTCCCACATGGCCTTCCATTTGTGTTCTGGTACATGGACAACGTGTTAGTGTTTTAAAAAACCAAAGAGAAGCACGTTAGGCTTCTGTATACTTTGTTCAAAAGACTAGATTGCTACAGTATTGTCATTAATAAGGACAAACGTGTTTTTGCAAGAGAAGACGTGAAGTTTATTGGCTACACCATACCACGTAATGGTATCTCACTACTTCCGAAAAAGTGACAGATATTGTAAACATGCCCCCTCCTTCTACGTTTAAAGGCCTTACACGTTTCCTGGGAATGCTGAACTATTACGGAAGACACTTGCCACATTTTGCAGAGCTGCAGCAGCCGCTTAACAAACCGCTCACTGGTAAAAACACATCCGGTAGCAGGAAGGTTCCATGGACTCTTGAATCTACAGCTGCATATAGCAAGTTAACATTGCATTCGCGAATGCTTCTTTGTTGGTACATCCTGTTCAGAAAGCACCAGTCGCTTTATGGGTTGACGCAAGTCAGACAGCACTGGGTGCAGTGTTACAACATGTCGTAGCGAAATGGCAACCTGTGTTTTTTTTTTCAAAAGCCTGTTGATGCAGCCATATATCTAGCTGTCAAACATTTCCGACCATTCCTAGAGGGACAAGTATTTACAGTTTTCATATGCCATAAACCTCTAACATCCATATTCCATCATGTTACTGACCTCAACTCACCATGTCACATTCGCCAAGCACAGTTCATTGCCCAATTTTCCACAGACGTGCAACACATCGCAGGGCAGTATAACGTTGTGGCTGATTGCTTGTCGTGCAACTGGGCTGCATTTTCCATCATTAACTGGTCTGACATGGCAGCAGAACAAGATGCGGACAGCTTCCTTCAGCAATGCCAGGCAGATCCTGCATCGATGGGCCTACATCTTGAGCACCTGCCACTACACGACACGAGACAAGGGAGTTGGTGTGACATTTCAGGAAGCAAGTTACATCAATTTATCCTAGCAAAGTGGCACCGCTCAGTGTTCCACGTCGTTCACAACCTAACACACCTGGGGATAAGAGCTACTTCTAAGTTAGTATGAGACAGAGTTGTTTGGCTGGGTATACAAAGGGATTGCCGTTGATGGGCTCAAAGTTGCAAGCGATGTCAAAGCTGTAAAATCTCTCGCCCCAGTTTTGCTCTTGTGGATGACTTCCGTTTCCCTTCAAGGAGATTCTCACACTGCCATTTGGATATTGTAGGTCCTGTTACCCCTTCAGACGGCTTTCGTTTTCTGGTTACCATGGCTGATAGATTTACTAGGTGGCCCGAGGCTGTCCCCGTACTGAATATTTCATCAGTGTCTGTCGCCTGCGCATTGAGCTTTACTTGTTCGCCAGGTTTGGCATTCCTCAAATTATCACTATTGACGAGTAGGCAGTTTGAATACCAGCTGTTTGAGGAGCTCTTGAGATTATGTGGATGCAAACACATATGAACTACGAGCTACCATTCCGCCCGCAATGATGCACTGCACCCTGAAAGCTGCCTTGGCCTGCTGTACTTCTAGGCCTGCGTACAGTAATTAAAAAACACTTACGGCGTTTCTCTGCTCGATTAGTCTATGGAGAGCAACTGAAAGTACCGGGTAAATTTTTCTCCGCCTCTCCCCGTTCCAGGTTTTCGGTTAGGGAATATGCCACATTCTTACTCACTCTACAAACGCACATGCAATCGTCAGATCTAGCAATCAATCGTGACACGAAGAGAGGCAAAATTTTCATCCAGACAAACTTGTTGAAATGTGAGTTTATATGCATAAGAGACGACGCTGCTAGAACGCCTCTTTCCCCTCAACAGATGAGGGGAAAGGGTCATTAACAGATGTGGCAAAACATTTGTAGTTGAAAAAAATGGTAAACATGACATAGTGTCAGTTGACCGCCTTAAGCCAGCATAACCCGAAACATGTCTGGATGAATCATGCAATAAAAGAGTCCAGTTGTTATATTCTCCTCATGACTTGTCAGACAAGGATAGAGAGATTCATCTCCCTGAACAGACCAAAAAGCCAATTGCGATTATGCAGTCTGGCAGACAAATACTTTGTCGACACACCATGGTCCAGGGAGCCCTGGGTTTTCAAGTTCAGTCCACTTGAAGAATCGATAGACCATGTCGGTAAATATGCTACACATATGAACTGCTGAGTTACAGCTCTCCCAAATGGGGGAGGGGGGCTAATATGGCTGACTAAAATGGACAATCGATACGTACCAAGCGCAATCATTGATTCATGGATAGCTGTGATATAAAAACTAAATTTTCTTTGTATTGGACAATGTGGCTAATGTTTTATGTTCTTTGGTTATAACTGGCGTTGCGATTTCTGTTGTGTATGTTGGGTGAGTATCGCATGTATAGTCAGTAAATACAATAAAGTGTTTACTTCTATCATAGTTGTGTGTATTACAAGTGGATACAGAATTCCCCTAAAGCTAATACAACTGGGAATACAACTTCCATGTCCTCTCATTGCTCTAAAGAATTAGTCCACAATGAGAATTTGGGTGTTGCCAAATAAAAGCTCAGTCCATGTCATCCAGAGAAAGTTCGAAAGAGACGATTGCTCCATACTTTTTCTTTTGCTTGCTGTTTGCTAATATCTTGAGATGACTCCGAAAGTCATATACTGTTCCAAGAGAAGATCACAATCTGGTTTGCTGTTGCTGCTGCCATGGAAGCAGCAAGATTAGTTGGTGATGAACTCCTTACTTAAGATACTGCTCTAGTACAAACTCATAGATCCTGAATATGTATATTTTTGATTCTTGAGTGAAGCAAGCAGGATATTTCAAAATCAGTTGTTGGCATGTTGGTGTTCATATCTTCAATTGTTGAATGTCTTGGTACTTAGTCGCGCAGCTAAACTTTTGGGTATATAACAAAAATGTAATAAATCATTACTAGGATCATTCGACACATTATCTGCTACAAAGTACTAATATGAGTACATGTATCAGTTGAAAAGTATCTAATAAAAAAGTATCATATCGAGATAAAAATACTCGATACCAAACAGTATCGATACTTTTTCCATGTCCGTAGGGCCGGCCGTTCTGGCCGAGCGGTTCTAGGTGCTTCAGTCCGGAACCGCGCTGCTGCTACGGTCGCAGGTTCGAATCCTGCCTCGGGCATGGATGTGTGTGATGTCCTTAGATTAGTTAGGTTTAAGTAGTTCTAAGTCTAGGGGACTGATGACCTCAGATGTTAAGTCCCATAGTGCTCAGAGCCATTTTGTCTGTAGGTATCGGTTAGCACACTGGATTTGCATTCGGAAGGACGACGGTTCAATCCCGCGACCGGCCATCCTGATTTAGGTTTTCCGTGATTTCCCTAAATCGCTCCAGGCAAATGCCGGGATAGTTCCTTTCAAAGGGCACGGCCGACTTCCTTCCCCATCCTTCCCTAATCCTATGAGACCGATAACCTCGCTGTTTGGTCTCTTCCCCCAAACAACCAACCAACCATCTGTATGTATCATAGTTCGATGATCATAAGACAAATCACATGTAATTTTTCCTCCTATCTACGTGATTATGTAGCTCTCAATTCGTTCGAACAATCAGTCATTCATAATATGAAACACAGTCATAGCTCATTCACTCAAAATGATTCAGAAATTTTACTTGTTAGAATGAAATCAGGCGATGATTCTTCTTCTCTGGAGGCTCGTGCTTTGCGGCAGTCTGCTAATCTGTACAAATAAAATGCCTCGTAATTTTTGGGAGCGTTGTATAATCAGTCGGGAAACCTCAGATCAAGCGGATATTTGGCTTTGATGAAGCTTAACCTTCCGAAGAAGTAATGGAGCTCTTGGATTGTTAAATGCAGGTTCGTATCCAGTCTTTCGGAAGTTCTCTTCTGATTAACAACTACGCAATATATCGATGAATATAATTAATTCTCAAATGTCAAATACATACCTTTTTATGAAGGAGCAATATATATATATTTCCCTTTTAATAGTATAGTTCGTATCAGTTATCTTCTGTCATAAATCTCAATAATCAGATTACAGTTCTTCAAAACAAAGCTCAGGCTAATCGGCACGAAGACAATCTCGGAAGCTTTTTCTTCTAACAACCACCAGAGAGAGTACTACCAGGAATAATTATGTGCTCATGGCATAGCTATTGTATGGAACTATTTTGCGCATGGATTCTGCGAGTATGAAGATAGAAAATTTGTAAGCGTCATTCAAGGGTAGAATTGTATCAGAATAATTCATCGAATATAAAGAGATATTACACACACTACAATATATGTGCCCTCGGCGTAGCATTCTTTGCTCACAGCACCTTCAACGAGATCTTCTTAGTTCTGGATCTGCTGAAACAAGTAGGTATCCGACTTTATGCGACGAGCATTTAATGCCTGGCCATTCCCAATATTTGCGATCTAAGACATAAAATACCTGTATGCACCATAGCCTTTTAGCAGTGATTGTCGTGCTACGCCATGCTGAGCCAAACCAATAAGAACATGTGTAGTGCAAGTACTCTATGAGAAAATCGCACCTCGTTCCTCCTACACGATGACTCTCTCCATGGCTATCAATGTACTGGGCTTCGGTAGCTGGAGCTTGCTTTTTACGTTTTCCCTTAAAACACGGCCAGAATACGGTGTAACATAGAAATACAGTAGAACCTCTCTAATCCGACCTTGGATGGTCCGTCACTCCGGTTAGTCTGACCATTCTCAGTCTCGCGAGCCTGTGCCGACTTGTCACTGACTGGACGCCTGTCGGGCCATTGTTGCGATGCCTATAGCTGTGCATATTGTTATACTGTACGTTATTGTGCAGTTTTATCCTTTGTTGGGGTTAAAAAACGTCGTTGTTTGCTTTCCTCCGTGTTCTTTATAGTACTTATTACTGTACATTTATTGTGTGTACAGTTGTCTGTTTTTCAACATGTCTGAATTCAAACGTAAACACGTAACTCTTTCACTAAATGAAAAATTAGCAGTGCTACAAAGACTGGACGAACGAGAATCGCTCCAAAAAATTGCAAAGGAACTGAATGTAGGTGTTACGACAATTAAGGATTGGAGGAAGAATCGGAAAGACATTGAATCCTATACAGTCACGATTGATGGTGAAAACACTCTGAAGAATCGCAAAACATTTAAAAAGCCTAAACTTGACCTGCTTGATAACGCATTGTGGATGTCAAGAAAGAAGGAAAGGAACTCCAATATCCGGGCCAATTCTCAAAGAAAAAGCGATAGTTTTGCACAAAAAAACTGGAAGCCGAAAGTAAATTTGGTGCCAGTGAAGGCTGGATTGATCGCTGGAAAACTTGTCATGGTGTCCGATTTGTTTCTATTTCCTGTGAAAAACTATCTGCCGATGCCGCAGCTGCTAAGGAGTTTTCTGTTAAGTTTCAAGAAATTGTAGAAGAAAATGAACTGTTACCTTGCCAAGTGTATAATATCGATGAGACAGGGCTGAACTTTAAAATGTTGCCAACGAAAACGCTCGCAGCTTCAAATGAATCCGTGGTAGGAACGAAACTTATAAAAGACAGAATAACAGTCATTCCTTGAAGCAACGCAGATGGTACCCACAAGCTCCGCTTGTTCGTCATTGGCAAATCTAAGAAGCCAAGGGCATTCAAAAATATAAACTTATCTTCCTTGACGGTTTATTACCGCAATCAAAAATCTCCTTGGATGGACTGCAACCTTTTTAAACCCTGGTTCTTCGACGAGTTTGTGCCATCGGTCGAAAAACACTTGAAGCAAAAAAATTTGCCTGTGCGTGCTCTACTGCTGTTGGATAACGCACCATCACATCCATCTGATGAAGATTTGGTGAAAGGGGACATAAAAGCCCTCTTTCTGCCTCCTAATGTGACCTCACTCATTCAACCAATGGATCAGGGCGTTATCGAACGAAGACGAACCCCCCACCCGGATTTCACACAACGACTCAAAAAACGCTTTTCACATCGTCCTTCAATACATCGAGCAGAATCCAACTTCAACTCCGATGGACGTTTTGTGGAAAAAAAAAAATGGAGGGACACTGCAGCTAAATCTAGAATAACATATGCTAAACAAAAATGTATCACTGAATTTTTTCCAAGTAATTTGTTTTCGTTTTTACTGTAAAAACAATGCATACAGTGTAATCATTTCTTAGTTTATACATATAGTAGTTTATTTCTTTGTAAGAAATTTCTTTTTTATATACAGTGCTAGAAACATTTTTTAGTTTACAGTATATATCGTTTATACGTTATTAAGTACAGTACAGTACTGTAATTTGTTTGTCGTTTTTCATTTTAAAACCAATACATATTATAATGTGTGTAGACTTTTTTAGTTAATGTATTGTTTAACACTGTGTAAAAAACATCTTTTAATATTATTATAGATGTCTTTTAGTTCTTAAATCGTTTAATTTTTTGTACTAAGTGTCTTTTTATATTTTTTGCAATAAATATTAGATTTTTCGTATAATCCGACCTTTTTTCGTTCCGACCATGGTCCCGGTCCCACAGGTGACGGATTAGAGGGGCTCTACTGTAGTCCTATTTCATGAATACGACCTCTGAAGCAAATCACACAGGAAACCATAGCAGCTAGAGTACAGTATAACACATACCACCTAACATAATGACGTAATGTCATACGATTCTGGGTATTTTTCATATTCTGAATTTAAAGATTAGATACGATACGAATTATGATGCAATGTACCTTCGGACATGCATGTTTGTAGGAACAGGTAGTGCGGCGACTGCAGCCGTTATGAAATACATTCACAGTTGCGAATATGGACGACCATCAGCTATATAATGGAATGACAACATAAAAATTTTTACCGAGCCGGGACTCGAACCCGGATTTCCCGCTTGTGGCAACGGTCGCCTTACCCTTTTTTCTTTATTTTTTGTTTTCTTTTTTTGTTTTTTTTTTACCATTTTTTTGTTGGGTATCTAACAAAAATAAATAAAACAAAATCATATCCATCCCTATGGGGCACCGCCACTTGCGTCCCTGCCAAACAAAAATGAACTCTTAGCTCTTCGGGCGTTGCCTTCCTAACTATACGTAACCAACCCCCCCCCCCTTCCCCAATCTAAAATGTGAGGAAACTATACTATACGGGACTAACGTGTGTGCGCCAACCCACAAAAACACGATGAAAGGAAGGGGGGAAGGGTAATTCTAGTAGGGTGGCTTTTTTCTTTTTTTTTCTCGTTATTTAGATATCAATGTGCGAACAGTAATAGACACTCAAGCCTGGAAAACTAAAACAGAATGAAGACACCATCGAAGATAGTAGACATAAATAAGATGAAAATAAAGCTACCACTTCGTAGTCAGGCTTTCGAGCGACTGTGACCGCTGATAAAGATAGTTCAATGTATGATCGTTTGCACTTCGTTCCGACCTCATCTACCACTGCCTAGAACATTCCAACTACACGGCAGGCTGTGAAAGGCACTCCATAGGTAGTTTGCGAAGCATCGTCGATATCTCGCATGCCCGGCAATAACATGATGTCTTTCTTGCAAATAGAGCCAGAAGTCAAGTAAATTCTTGTGTCCGTCACAATAGAGGTAATGGACCGCATGTCCACGTATCCAGGTGACGGAGTTGGTCCGAGTCTTGGGGTAAAATGTCTCATCCGGAAACAATAACGTGCGTGCAGATATATGCTGCGGCGTAACGCGCAAGAGATAAGCCAGCATCTCCCGCACTAGGTGCCAAACCGACTCCACCTCTCCACAGCTGAGGCGGTGCACATCAGAATCTACTGTATTACAACCCACACAATAGGGAGATTCTGCCATGTGGATATTATAGAGACGTTCTTGCGTCACCAGCTTCCCATTGACGACTACGTACCATTGGGAAACAACATCGGAATCAAGCATGGCATCGTGTACAGTCTCCCACACCACGCGCCACCGTACATCAGGATATTTTAGTTCGACCACATTTAGGGGACGGCGTTGCAGCATGTCGTGATATAGGCGTCGAGTTGTGGTCAGTCGTGGTGTCGTGAGCGCTACTCTGGAATAACTTTGTTCTAAATAGAAACGTCCTATATAGAAGAGGGTCGCTGGGATGTCCTGTAGCGGCACCGGCGCTCTTAATGAAGCAGGTCGTATCGCCGTCAGAAGCAAACTCCTGAGGCTTGTAGGACAACGGCGCAGCAGACATAAATGTGAGCTAAGATAGAGGGCAATGGCCCTGTCATGGACGTTAACTAGGCCGAGACCACCTTTTTCCTTGGGAATGGTAAGAGATACGTATCTGATGTCCAGTAACATACCGGCGCTGCCAAAATGCTACGGGCCAAGGCGTTCCGAATGGGTAGCGTTTGGGCGACATGCGGTATGCGGGACGCAAGGTATATAGCCCGTGTCTCGTGGTCGTGCGGTAGCGTCCTCGCTTCCCACGCCCAGGTTCCCGGGTTCGATTCCCGGCGGGGTCAGGGATTTTCTCTGCCTCGTGATGGCTGGGTGTTGTGTGCTGTCCTTAGGTTAGTTAGGTTTAAGTAGTTCTAAGTTCTAGGGGACTTATGACCACAGCAGTTGAGTCCCATAGTGCTCAGAGCCATTTGAACCACCATTTGCAAGGTATACATTGGCATAATGCGCCCGCTGAACGATGTTGAGGGGCCGCAAGCGCTGATATACAATTCCGGCGTCGGTTATTGAGCATCGTCGCGCGTCGCATGTTGTTCATGAAATCTAAGCCCAAGCAGAAGACAGTGTCACTGAAGCGTAAGGGGGAATGTGTTCCTGCGGTAGCCCAATCCCGATGCTCAAGGCGACGGACTTGTCAACGTTGATTTAGCTACCGTAGGTTGCAATCCAGTCCACGTATGACAATCATCAAATCATCCGCATATGCGGTGCAGCGATAGATGGAGCCGCCAAACTGTATCCGAGTGAGCCTGTCTCGGAGACCACACAACAAAGATTCTAAGGCCAATGAAAATAACAATGTAGATAATAGACATCCCTGTCGTACTGATCGGCGGATCGGCATGGGTGCCGTCATTCTTCCATTAACCAGAACTCGAGAAGAAGCACCATGCAGAAGGCGTGTCAACACTGTGATAAAGGGGTCGCGGTATTCCATACGCCCTAGAATGGCCGTGAGGAAAGTGTGGCCCACAGGGCCAAAAGCCTGGCTAAAGTCGATAGACGCCAGGGATGCCGGCAAACGTCTCACCCGTGCAAGGGAGATGAGATCTCAGTAACGACATAACGCAGTTCTGCAGTTCTGATGTTGTTGTGTCCCCCCCCCCCCCCCCCCCCCCAAGGACGTTTGATCGCTGGACAGGACGTGCAATAGTGTGCCGCGAATACGTTCTGATAGCAGCCTCGAAGAGATCTTGAAGTCGCTGTTCAGTAACGTTAAGGGGCGATAATCGCGGACATAATTCGGTCCCTTCGGCTTATCGGCTTATGGATGGGAACAATCAGTCCTTTCAAGAGCGGTGCAGGCAACGGTATACCTGGAGACATCAATTCCTGACAAATTTCAACCCAACACGATACCAACAGCTGTTTAAAGGCTCGATGGAACTCTAATGGTAGTCCCTCGATTCCTGGTGATTTGCGGGGAACACCTTTACCAATGGCGTCGAGCACTTCCTCTTCTGTCACTTCTCCCAGTAAAATCGGTACCTTGTCTGGTGGAACTGGACCATGGACATGTGCAGAAACGGTGTCTACCGTCGCCATATCAGGGAGTAGTGCTGAATAAAGGTGAACGTAATGCCCATAGAAGACTTCTGCTATGTCTGCTTGTTCTACCACGTGTCGACCGTCGTCCGTTAACATGTCGGTTACCTGCGTCCTACGGCGCCTCCTGCACTCTAAGAGCACGTGGTGCATAGATGGCCTTTCTGATTGTAGCGTGTCTGGAGCACACGAGCGTATAACAGCGCCCTGCGCCCTGTAAATGATGGCGTGCTAAGGAGACGAGCTGCGCTTTCGCGCGATTGACAATGATCTGCCTGCCAGATGAGGGCTCCAAAGCAAGACATTCCCGTAGGACGGTGTAATAAAAGTTTTCTGTGCTCCTCCTCCATGCCGCCGTTTCCCGGCCATAAGCCATGAAGGTGCGCCTAAGAACAGGCTACGTACATTCAATCCACCAACTGAGGGTCGATCGGTAACGACCACGACCCTGTAAGGACGCGTTCCACGACTCTTTGATAGCACCTTCACATGCCGGCTCGTCCAGATGGGCGACGTTCAGTTTCCAGGGGAGCCTACTGCGCCACACACGTGCAGGTTGGAGGGCAATGGTGCAAATATAGGCTGTCTGGTCGGTGAATGCAGTGGGCCAGAGCTCTGTTCCTCTCGTCGCCGTCGAAAGGGTGCTTGTGATATAAATCCTGTCTAACCGACTTGATGAATGACTTGTATAATGGGTGTAACCGGGAGCTGGGCCGTGGATGTGGCGCCACGTGTCGATCAGGTGGAGATCACGCACTAACATTTCCAATTCCGCACACGGGACGTGATGTGGCAGCTGATCAGACGGAGATAATGTACAGTTAAAATCTCCTCCGATCACCATATCGTCTATGCGGCTCATACAGAGACGCGTAATATCTTCCGAAAAAAAGCGGGCCCGATCTCTCCGTCTCCCTGATCCTGAAGGGGCATATACATTGATGAGTCGTACACCGTTGACAGTTACGGCCTCGGTAGGTACAGTACGTCCGTAGCTGCCAAGCCTTCTCGTAGCAGGATAGCCACACCACAATCGGTAGAAGAGGCGTGGGAGATGTGGGCGGTATATCCGTAGAAGTCAGGGAAACTAACGATAATTACTTCCTTGTAAGAGGGCCACGTCGATATCCGCCGCATCGAGCATGCATTGTAGCATTTTCAGTTTGTGTGGTGCCCTTATCTCATTGATATTGATTGTGGCAAGGCGAAAGGTGTGCTGCCTAGCCTCTTCACCTAGGGTAGACGCCATGGCAATCGAAGATAACTGCAAGAGATGCCGGACACACCGAACCCGTTACAGATTATGAGTCTTTCACGCTAGGAGTGGCTTCTCCAATGTCACCCCCTGCCCTGTCACCGGCGCCCTCTCCAGGAAGGTCCTCCACATCGTCCAACCACTGTGGGTGGCAACACGATGCTGTGTAGCTGATCGGCACCTAAATATCTTTCACCCACGGTGTCTTTGAAAGAGGTGGACGGAGCGCCATCCATCGACGCTACCTGCTGCATCTGTGGTGCAAGAAGTAACTGGGCACTCGGGGTGTGGGCAAGAGAACCGTCTACACCACTTAGATCCTCAGCAGGCGCAGCGGCCATGCCGTCCGACGAGATGTCACCTTCTTGACCGGCCGTGTAAAGGAGACAATCGTCAGAAGGGGCCCGCCGACGTCGCTTGCGTCGTCGGTGCGAACGTTGCTTTCCAACGTGGACATCCGTATCCGAATGTGGGAGGCAATCCAGCGTCGTATCACCTTCCACTAGGAAAGCCGCGGTCGGGGCAATGTTCGCGTCCACGTTCATCGCGTCCTGAGTGTTATGTTGCGTCTGGATTCTGTGGGACTGTTGCTGCTGTTGAGGAGGCGACATTTGGGTTGGCATCGGGAGTCGTTCCTCTTCCTCCCTTGGTCCTTCTAACGTCGATGGATGTGCCCGACCGCCCGTTTCATCCTCATCTATGATGCGCATCGTCGTCTGAGCGTTCGTGAGGGGCAGGATTGTCGTCCCCGTCGGCGAAACGGAGTCTCCCACTGGTGTCTGCGTAATTCTACGTTGTAAGCAGCCCGATAGAACATGGCCTTCCTGCCCACATTCGGAAAAGGTACGCGGTGGACCGTCGTACGCTATGATTGTACGACAGCCACCGATGTTCAAATAGGACGGCACAGGATTCTTGAGCTCAAGTTTAATTTGGCTCACGTCATTGTAGAACTTATACATCGAAAAAGTTTGCCACTTTTCTGCAACGTGGCTGATGACATTGCCATATGGTCGGAAGGCGTCCTTGACAACTTCCTCTGGGACCTCGAAGGGGAGCTCAAAAATCCTTACAGTCCTCAGGCCCATGCCTGCATGATCCACCGTCACTGCAACGATATGCCCATCAGATTGTTTAAATCTGAGCGAGTTCACGTATTTAGACACCACAGCACGCAGACCTCTGCACTGATCATTTTAACATAAACCACGCTCGCCGTTATAGAAAAACGTATTCCGACGACAGTGACCGGATCTAAACGTAGATCGTCGCCTATGAACTGTTCAATTTCATAGGCTCTAGGATGAGCGTGATCTGGTTGGAAGGTAATTCTAATCGTATGGTGGCGCCATGTGTGTGCCATAGTCGCACTGAACTTGGAACAAATCTTCGACCATCGATACTAGTAGACTGGCCTTGCTGTGCAGAAGCTATAGGGCTGGTGTGGCTCCAACATAAACCATGTGGCTGTTGGCAAAACGTGGCGGGATTTCAAATCAGCGGTCTGCCATCCTATGTTTGTATCGTATTTTACCCACATTTCTCAATTGACTGCCAAACGCTTCCAACAAAAATTACTTTTTTATTTGCGAAAAATTATGTCAGAAGTACATTTGATCTGGATTTGTTCACAGTACTATTTATAAAATCTAACAAATACATCGAACACCTCTCTGGTGGACAGCGGGACAAAATTACTATAAACTATCAATTAAAGTAAAATATCGTTAAAATTCTTTTAAACAATAAGAGTGGGCTCGTGTCAAAACTTTAAACATTGGATTCGCCGCGTTTTGAGCTCTAGTCACTTATAAAATAAAATGGGATATGGGAATTATGTCAACTATAGGTGCTAAAATTGTCGACTTTAGGAGCAAGTCCATTTTAGAGTATCAATTTTAGGTGCACTTCAAAGGTTCAGTTCCTACTATTTTTACAAAAGTTTAAACTATCAGTTTAAAAAAAATTACATTTTAGATGAAAGGTGAGACTTTGAAGTTTCAGAAAATAATTTTGGAGCCTACATTTATTGAATAGTATTAGAAGGTGGAAAAATATTCTCTTCATGTGTCGACTATAGGTGCTCTTACCTTATTATAATCTCACTTGTATATACAAAAAGGGGCGTATGTGCAGATGGCTTAAAGTTTTTCCGTTTCAGAGCCTGTATCCAAACCTGCCTTCGGTTTTCATCCTTAGGGAACCTATGAGTAGGAACGAGTAACAGTTATACTTACTTCTGTAACCGAATTATCACAGATACTTTCCAAAATGTAATATGAGTCTGGCTTTATAGGCATCACTTTCAACACTTTAATTTACGTGATACTCTATTTCAAGCGTAAAAAACATATAAAAGTAACTTCAGCAGATTTCAATAAACGCATCTGCACTATCATATAAACACTTACACGTGAAATGTAATGCCATTTCCCCCGACAAAACGCTGAGTAAAGCCATAAGCGCAACACGGAACAACCATGTTTTGCCAACATTCACATGACTTTAGCCCAGAGATGTTGGAGCCATGAAAATGACGCCAGGACCAGTCTATTTATTTATGGTCGAAGGAACAAATACAACCCGCGCCGCGAAAGGTAAACACAAGCAAGCGCTCACGGTCGCGCACGGCGGGACGCAGCGGACGTCCTCGCCCAGAGCCAAACTTCCATACGTCGTCAACCATTTGTCTACGACCTGTACTCGTACATCCGTTATGCACATTCCTCTACATGAGAGACGTTTTACTTGAAAGTCGCTTGCCTGGCGTCGGTGGATAAATACGCTATTGCAGTGCCTGTGTTATTCCGAATTACGATGCATTGTACCTTCGGAAACGCATGTATGAAATCAAAGACCTGCGAAAGCTTTCTGTGATCATAATCGTGGATATGGGACTTTCGTTTGATGACAGGGTATGTTTTTCAAGGGGTTATATGGCAGACGCATATGTAAAATTTTCAGGGTCGTAGTTACATCCCACGTAAGGACGTCGCTAAAGTATCGTTATCCACGATTTGATATGTTTTGCGCAAAGTAGGCCTACAATGACATCAGATGTTACGACTGGACTTCCAAGTTGGACGTTGAAATACCTCGAGCAAAGCGGTATCGTTTTCACGGATGTTAGGAAACATATGAGATCTATTGTGAGTTCTTGAGAAATGGGAATGGTTGTTGAATATCATATTGGTATACGTTACAGCGCCGATTCTGTGTTACGCAAGAAGAGATAGCCCCCTTTCGGGTGTAGGCTTGTGCTATTATACTGACAACGCAGAATTTCACACTGAAATGGTGAATACAGTACCAACAACTAGGAAACTGAAAATTCCACACACATTTCTGACGAATACTGATGCTAGTGACACATAATGGCTTGTTAATGTTCCAAGAAATGTTAGTCATCTCCCACTTCTCCCGTACTTTACGACGCCACAGAACGACTCAAGTCTTTTGCGCAATTTCACATGTTTAGCGTTAGTACATCTCTCGAGTAAATGATGTTTACGTATTTTAGCTATTGTTACACCTTTCAGTTCTCTGAAATCTCAGTGAGCATGCTGTACCAACGTTGTGAACAGGACACTAGATCACCAGAGTTTCTCTCTCTCTCTCTCTCTCTCTCTCTCTCTCTCTCTCACACACACACACACACACACATCAGCTGTCAAGCAAATAGCTAGAAAAACATATCCATAGAGCTGACAGAACTTCACCATAACTGTGTTACAGTAAAATCAATAGAGCAGTACTGCACTGGTACATCTACCACCATCTGGGTCTCGTGGATGAACAGAGTGAGCTGGGTTCCACAATAATAATAATAATACATAGAAAGAGTGCCACAAGACAAATTGCCTATTGTGACAACCCATGGGAAAATCGTACAAGTACCACATTTTAAGTACATGGGAGAAATCATCCAGCCATCAGGGATCAACCTAAAGGCCAATGAGGAAAGAACAAAAAAACTACAGAAAGCATATAAACTCACGTGGAACTATTATAACAAAAAGTCCATATCCATTAACGCAAAATTGAGGCACTACAACACTGTCGTACTTCCGGAGGCACTGTATGCATCTGAAATAACACAAATAGGTGGGCAAATTAAAATTAAAGAAATAGAGAAACAAGAAAGGAAAATTCTCAGGAAAATTTTTGGCCCAATACAAGAGCAAGGAATCTGGAAGAAGAGACCAACATCAGAATTATATAAACACACAGACAAGATTACGGATACAATAAGGAAAAGAAGAATGCAGTTCTATGGACATATCCACAGGATGAATGAAAACAGAATTTCAAAGCGAATTCTTAAAGTCATCAACTCAGGCGGGGAAAAACAAAATGGATAAAAGAAGTTGAAGAGGACCTCAGACAAGCACACATAACAGTAAACGATGCAGAAAATAGAACTGAATTCAGGAACATCATCAAAAAACATAAATTTGACACCACAACACAGAAGAGACCAGGATGGAAATGGACAGCGGAGCGAAAGAAACAACACAGTGAACACATGAAGAAAATTTGAGCTCAGAAAAAAACATAAACAATCATCATAAAGGAATTCAAGTTCAAACGCTCTCTTAAATGGGAATAATCGAAAATAATAATAATAATTTTATTGTCGTTCAGCTGATTACAGCAATAGACAAAGTCAAGAGCATATATTTGTACATAAACTACTATATCGATGTAAATTAGTTTACATAAAATAGGTACACGTTAGAATACAGTATTTTCATCTTCAAAGAATTCATCAATGGAGTAAAACGGATTGTTCACTAGTAGCTTGTATAATTTAGCTTTAAAGATATTTACAGGCAGTTCTTTAAAGTCAGCACTTAGTCTATTAAACATCCTTAGTCCAAGAACTAGGTAAGAATTATGCGATTTTGATAATCTATGATATGGTACGTCTACAGATGTTCTGTTTCTAGTATTATGGCTATGAATATCACTTCTCAACACAAAATTAGACACATTGTTTCTAATGTACATTAAAACATTGTAGATGAATAAGTTTACTACTGTAAGACACTGCAATTTAATAAACAGAGGTTTACAATGTTCTGTTTTATCAGAATCCGTTACTATTCTTATTACTTTCTTCTGTAAAAGTAAAATGTCATTTGCATGACAGCTACTACCCCACAGTAAAATTCCATAAGAGATGATGCTTTGGAAGAAGGCAGAATATGCTGATCTCACATAGTCATTGGGAACATGCCTTTTTAAATTTCTAATTAGATAAATAACTCTTGAAAGCCTAGCCAATATATTTTTACTGTGTGGTTCCCACGTTCAATTTATTGTCAATAGTAACACCTAAAAATTTAACAGTTTCTAATTCCTGGTAGTTAGGAATCTCTTTGAGGCTAAAGTAAAGTGTTTGGGTTTTGTTTTCATTTAGCAAGAAGCCATTAGCTTTGAACCATAATGAGGACTGAGCAAGGGTATTTTCGGTCAGTGATTTCAGTGTACCTAGGTAGAGCTTTTATGTAGAAAAGTTGTGTCATCAGCATACAATATTGTATGAGAATTTATGAATAAGGGCAGGTCATTAATCATTAGTATAAACAGTAAAGGTCCAAGCACTGACCCTTGAGGCACTCTGTACCTAACATTAACCAAATTTGATTTCTTCCTACCAATGCACACAACTTGTTGACGGTTCTCTAGAAAAGACCTGAACATATTTATACTGTTGTCATCAAAACCATAGTAAACTAGCTTATTCAGCACAGTGTCACGCTCTACACAGTCAAAGGCTCTGCTCAGGTCACAAAATGTAGCCTGGGCATAGTCCCTAGCCTCGAACACATCTAGGACTAATTTTACGAGGGAGTCCATTGCATCCGTTGTGGATTTACCTTTCCTAAATCCAAACTGTTTATCACTAATTATATTTAGTTTACCCAAGTAGGCACTAACTTGCTCATACATAATCGTTTCTAAAATTTTTGAAAAAACTAGGGTTATGGATATAGGTCTGTAACTAGTGGGACAGTTCTTTTCCCCTTTTTTGTATATGGGCCCAACTCTAGAAATTTATAGTATGTCGGGGAACTTACTTTCAACTAGGCATTTGTTAACACAAAAGGTTAATGGATAAATCACACAATCAATAACATCTTTCAACAAATTACATGACATATCATAGTAATCAACACTAACTGAAGGTTTGAAATTTTTCACTATTTTTAGGATATTATTTGGGCTCACTTCTGTGAAAGTGAAGGTGCTTGGGGGGAAGCTTTTCAAAGCAGCTGTCCATAATACTAAGTGCATTTTCAGGTGGTTTGATTATTGAACTACTAATTTCTTCAATGGACTGAATGCAATGTTTATTAAATTCTTCTGGGGTACTGGCAATTTCCTCTTTGTGTTTAGTGTGTGCAATGGAGTTTATTACACTCCAGGCCTTCTTGCATTTATTGTTAGATTTTTCAATGTTTACTGTGTTATGCAGTTTCTTTGCTTCATTTATTGCCTTCCTATACTTGCATTTAGCTTTAGCATACATGTCTTTATACAGTTCTGATTTACTGGTTTTGTACAGACTAGAATACAGCATAACAGTATTTTTCAGTTGCCCTAACTGTGGAGTATACCATTCCTTCATTTTCCTTTTCTTGTAATTACTACTAATATTCACTGTACATTTTTTCAGAGGGATGTTATTTTCAAATACATTTAAAAAGACGGATAAAAACTTTTGTGAATACAATATCAGCTGAACAGTGTTGAAGCCTAATAAAACATGTGTCCCAACTGAAATAAATGAGGGCATGTCTAAACCTATCCATCCTCTCTCTGCTCACTGGTCTAGTAATCACAGTTTTAGATTCTGGTTTGGTGCAGTCTGAAGTTACATTATTAAGACTAAGATATACTGCATCATGGTCTGAGAAAGGGAAACTAATTACATCAGTGGACATACAAGTTCTCTTAATATTTGTAAATATATTATCTAGACAGGATGAGCCTCTGGTAGGTTTGCAGTTAACATAGTACAGGTTAAATTGCCGAAGCACATTTTTGAGCTCTGTCACAGTTTTTCTGTCCTGCAGGACATCAAAACTTGAATTGATATCCCCTCCAATGACAACATTGTATTTTTTCCATTTCGGTATACATATGTACATTAAGAGTTCCTCAAGTTTCTCCAGAAAGATATGGGGGTCACCACTAGGTGGCCTGTACACTACTACTACCATTAGCTTAAGGCTCTCAATTACTAGACCTGACATTTCAGAACTGCATTTGATCACAAAGGGTATTGAGATCTATCCTGCCACAGTTTGGTGCAAGAGGTGTTTTTCATATATTGCTACCCCACCACGTAAGTGCTGTTTTCTGCAATAGCAACTAAGTAGTGTGTAATCGTCCAATACTTTGTACCCAAGCTCATCCTCTTTACACCAATGTTCACTTAAACATAGAATATCTATCACGTTTTCATTTGAAAATTCGTTGACAATTAAGTTTTTATCTGCCATGCCCTGAATATTGAGGTAGCATATTTTAAACTCTACTTTAGGCATTTTTTGTGCATATTCTCTTAGAATGAGATTTTCACTCTGCAGCGGAGTGAGTGTGCGCTGATATGAAACTTCCTGGCAGATTAAAACTGTGTGCCCGACCGAGACTCGAACTCTGGACCTTTGCCTTTCGCGGGCAAGTGCTCTACCATCTGAGCTACCAAAGCACGACTCACGCCCGGTCCTCACAGCTTTACTTCTGCCAGTATCTCGTCTCCTACCTTCCAAACTTTACAGAAGCTCTTCTGCGAACCTGTAAAGTTTGGAAGGTAGGAGACGAGACACTGGCAGAAGTAAAGCTGTGAGGACCGGGCGTGAGTCGTGCTTTGGTAGCTCAGATGGTAGAGCACTTGCCCGCGAAAGGCAAAGGTCCCGAGTTCGAGTCTCGGTCGGGCACACAGTTTTAATCTGCCAGGTAGTTTCATATTCTCTTAGTTGACATGACCTATTGTTACTGCATGAAAGTTGACCAGGTTGTGTCCTTATGTTACTAGAACACCCAATCTGGTCTATGCATACAAGTTTTTTGTCATCTCAGTTGAAACATAATCCAAACACATTACTGGTCTTTTTTCCTTCTCTAGCTTATCCAATACTATTCCGATAATTGTATCACTTAAAACACGTTTACCTAGATAACTGAAATGTTGACCATGCTTGGTATGCCATTCTCAGCTACAACTACTGGTGTTAACTAAGGAAACATTCTTAAAGTGCTTACAGATAGCTTTGTACTCCTTGTTTGTCTGCTCCACTTCCTTATTCACATGTGACCACTGGGGCAAATCATGTTAATGTGCCACATCAACAACAATCACGTTGGTGTGGGTTAACATTCCGAGAGTCTTCTTCAGTGTCGAAGTAGCAATCTTCCTTTCGTTTCTGCTGACGTCGTTTGCTCCGGCCATTACCACTACAAAGTCTCTGTCCGCGAGGACCGTGCTTTCTTTCTTGATTGATGTTGAAACATCTCGTAAACCAGCTCCTGATTTAACGGTACCTTCTATTTCAAACTCGTTAATCACACGAGGTCCGCTTTCCGTTAACATAGCTGCTAATCCTCTGGCGTAACTGTCTGAATAAATCTTGATTTTACGTTTTTTCTTATACCTTACTTGGCTGTTCGCTAAGTTTTGAGAGTCCTGCACCACCTTATCAGAGAGTGTGCTGATACAGTTTCTATGTCATCTGTCTTTTGAAGCGAATTATATTTCTTATTTAATGGTAACACAAAGTCCTGCCTATGTTTATTGTTAATATGCTTGTAAGCGCTCCCCTTCGATTTTACAGTTACCCATCTATTGCTAGGCCTGTTGTGACCCGTTTTAGTCGTAGCTTCACTTTCTGGCAATCCTTCCATAGGTTTGGGGATATTAAGACATACCTGATGGACACTCTCTTCCAATTTAAGCTTGCGTCTTCTGTTTTCATCACTCAGAATTTTTGTGTCCTCTCGTAGCTCAGCAATAATTAACAACAGATCATTTTCGAAGGATAAAGCACCGATTTTCACATCTTTGGTTTTTGTTTTACCACGCCATTGCTCCGACTTGTGTGGATTTAATTCATATTTCTCGTACAGTTTTTTTAATTCGTCCTGTAAGTGTCCAATAATTGTAATATATGATAGGTTTTCCTATTTGATACTGTCGGTCTTCCTTGCTGCGTCACACTTACACGTTTCTTGATCATTAAGGGATGCAGCCTTTTGTTTACAATCCGCACAGTTCCACATAGTCGTACAATTATCGTCGCTTCTCAGGGAAGGATCAACCTTTCCGAAACGAAAATGATATTTATGGTTACACTGGACACAGACGAAGCCACTTTTAATAGGTCTCGTGCACGTTTTGCAAGATTGACACTGTATAACACTATTTTCGCGAACTTCTACATTCAATACTTTCGCAACTGACGACATCTTGAATGGTAAAAAAAAACACACTCATTGTTCACGGAATACATGTTGTTATTCTCGCTCCAGAATGGCATAAGACGTTTTCCAAAACTGAGCAGCCAACTAGCGATATAGGCCTTTTGGTTATGTGCACCAGCTCAATGATACTTCGAATAACACATTTTACATTTATATGATAACTTTGAGCTCGCAAGATAGGTGCAATTCTGACAGGAACAGGACATGGAATCGTTTCCAGTCTTCGACTATCCACTATCTCCAACGTCTGCGCCACTCCTGAAGTCTCAGGTAAGTCGTTAGAGAGTGCTGTTCTTTAAAACTGCTTATCAACTGACCACAATAGGTCGAAGTGTGTTAATTTTTGTGTAGCACCTGACATAGATTTCAAGGATAAAGCAGAAATAGAGAGTGTCCAGCAGGGTACACAGGTGCAATTCTATGATATGGAATGGGATTAACTGCGCAGAAAGCTGGAATTCATTGAGGATTGCATGAAAACCAAGCCATTCCCTAAGACGTCAGCATCTTCCACAGCAACAGTGTATCCATCGTTGACAGGTTTGAGGGTTGTACATTGCACTTAACATCTCAAGACCCGACGTCATGTGTATGTCTGAAGCGTCCAAGTGTACAAAACTGTGTGGTCTGTACTATGTAATACAGATCACCACAGAGAGACACAGTCTATGGTGAAGGTTTGTTAACCCACTCTTCGAACATATTGTCAAGTATCTATTGGAACTTGAAGTTCACAAAGTGGACGAAGAGATAAATGTGTGTATATGTGTGTTTATGTGTGCTCTACCTGAGTTTACTTGTGTTACTTCTACAAAAGGAAATTCCATTCAAATGGAATTTACAGAAGGCATTCCTAAGTCTATTAGTGCTCCAGCTGGACTGCATGAAATACATGCTGAATTTAAAGCCTATAAAAAAGCAGATATTTGGAAAGTATTGCAGGGTGATGAATGGGATTGATTTGAAAAAAGAGAATGAATTTTTTGAAACAATCGTGATTTATTTTCCACAGTTCACAATGTATCAAATGTATATTAACAATGTATAGAAGTTGTGTCAAAAATATATAGCAGTATATTTACAAATAAACAATTTTTTCTTTTACAAGTTGTAATACGCTTTATTCAATCATATCTATATACCATGAGACAGTTCAGATGTTGGAGAGAGAGCTTTAGTAATTCACACATTTGCAATGTCGGGTTGCAGTATCAGAGAGACTTAGCACAGTTGTAGCATTCACAGTCATATATTGTTCAGATGACAATACACTAGATGCTTTAGAAATAGCAACCCTTACAGATTCCTAAAGTTTAATATTGTCTACATCCCTTACTGTAATTAATATATCTCTCATAATGACAAAAGCTGAAGAAATGATTTAAAATTTGTGTGATGGCCAGGACTTGAATCCAAGTTTCCCTGTTTACCAGCAGGTATGCTAACCACTACACCACCACACTAGTATAGCTAACGTAGCTGCTGCATGTACTATCCCAGTCCAATGCACTCCCTAATACAAACTTCACATCTTCAGCTTAGTTTTCCCTTCTTAGATCATCACTATTGCCGATGCTCTCTGGTATTGGACTAAGATAATCCACGCAGTTATGCTAGCTATAGTGCTGTGATAGTGTAAGGGCAATCAACCTGCCTACTAAGCAAGAAAACCTAGGTCAAAGTCCCTGTCGTGGCACGAATTTTAAATTACTTCTTCAGCTTCCAACATTATCGTAGATAAACATGAGACTCAAGTGACTCGAGGAAATTGAATTACATCAGATCTCTAGATCACCTACGCCTGAGTTACAGTCAGGATTTGCCCATTATGTCCAATGCTGGGATGCTATTCCAATACTGGTGAGCCTTGGTGATAGTGATGATCTAAAAAGAAGAAAATAAGATGAAGATGTGAATTAAAGTTTGTGTTATGGAGGGTACTAGGGTAGTTGTGAAGCTCTCTTCGCTATAGCACTGTGACAGTGTAGTGGCTAGCATCCCTGTTTTGTTAGTGAGGAGAGCTGGGTTCACTTCCTGACCATGGCACAAATTTTGAATCATTTCTTCAGCTTCAGTCGTTACTGTAGATAAAGATAGGACTCAAGTGTCTCAAGTAAAATTAAATTCTATGAGGTCTAATATATCTTTGTTCTGACATACAGTATCTATGAAAAATATTTCTCATAAAATTTACTCCATATACGACCTCTATTGCATTCGACAAGTACAGATGAAAAAATTTTACGTAGATCTTCAACACGTACATGGAAGCAATTACAATCATGGGCTGCCTGTTCCCCTGGATCAATACATGCAGCATGATAGGCAAAACCCCAACTAGTTAAAGTGTACGGTATCTCACATTCTCCTTCTTCTGGAATCTGCACTTTTAGCTTCTTCTTATTAGACAAACCAAAATATGTATTCATGATTTAAGGCTTCTTACACATACTTCAGAATCCAAAATGGTAACACTTCCTGTGGTAGATAGTTGATCCTACATGAGTAGGGAATAGAAATCTGCTGGAAATGGCTGGTTCAAATGGCTCTGAGCACTATGGGACTTAATTGCTGTGGTCATCAGTCCCCTAGAACTTAGAACTACTTAAACCTAATTAACCTAAGGACATCACACACATCCATGCCCAAGGCAGGATTCGAACCTGCCACCGTCGCAGTTGCGCGGTTCCAGACTGTAGCGCCTGGAACCGCTCAGCCACTCCGGCCAGCTCTGCTGGAAATCTTAGATGTCCTATGTAGGATGTAAACCACGTATAATTTATGTGAGGAAACACAGTGCCAGTAGCCGGCCGAAGTGGCCGTGCGGTTAAAGGCGCTGCAGTCTGGAACCGCAAGACCGCTACGGTCGCAGGTTCGAATCCTGCCTCGGGCATGGATGTTTGTGATGTCCTTAGGTTAGTTAGGTTTAACTAGTTCTAAGTTCTAGGGGACTAATGACCTCAGCAGTTGAGTCCCATAGTGCTCAGAGCCATTTGAACCATTTGAACACAGTGCCAGCCCTGACATTAGATCACATTCTGTTTATGGGAAGGATGGTTGGAGCTTAACATTTTGTCAACATCGATAGCAAATTTCGATGACAGCAAGGCATGTCTACATTGAAAATCGTTGTTAGTTAAAGAAGTTATACTGCCATCCATCAAAAGAGTGTGTGGGTCGCTGTGGAACAGGTGGCTGAGAAGCCTAGCGTTAGCTGAGGACCTATTGCAATCTGCATTCGCCAAGGGGCTTATTATTTGAATCTAGTGAATCCACTACTACTACTACTGCTATGACTACAGATGCTGCTAGTACAATAGTACACCAGCTGGCCCAAAGCGACCCACACAACTGTATGAATATTATAGCATATATTCCTGTACAGACATCTTTACAAATCAACAGTAATGAGAGGTGTGATGTGCAGTTTCCATTGTGTGTGGTATTGAAGACTTCGCTGTTGCTTCTGCTGAGCTTCAAATCTTAGAAAGATGACTATGTATAGTCGGAAAGCCTAAATGCAACACATTGTGCAACATATCTTATATCAATGCTAGTCGTCCCCTTTTGCTATTCCACATGCATATGGAAAAGTGGGAGAACGAATATATGACTCTGTAAAGTAACCACTGTTACTTGTACTCTGCAATATGGATCACTATGGAGAGACTCAACCTGTGGTGTATGTATCTTACCTGGTCTTCGATTATGTTGTCAAGTATATGTTGGAAATAAGGTTCCTGACTTCTGACAGGTGTCAAGTACAGGGTGCACTGTGGTCTGGTGTCAGACACTGGCGGCTGTTTTTCGTGTTGAAACGTTATAGATGTGAAAGTTATAGACTGTTACTCTCATAAGGTGTTGCTGTTTCGTCACATACATTTATCATCACTGACGATCATTTCTAGGAATGATGCGATCATACCATAATTTCCGAATCATATTGGGGCTTGAATTTCGTAAAAAGTAAATGTCACACACCTTCAGAAACCTATAAATGGTCTGTGCCAGAGAGAATCAATGTTTTATCTAGTGTCCTCTTAAAGTTTATTATCATTTGTGGTGATAACTGGAACCGCGCGACCGCTACGGTCACAGGTCCGAATCATGCCTCGGGCAGGGATGTGGGTGACGTCCTTAGGTTAGTTAGGTTTAAGTAGTTTTAAGTTCTAGGGGACTGATGACCTCAGATGTTAAGTCCCATAGTGTTCAGATTTTTGAACCATTTTTGAACTTGATAACTGAATGTGTCAGTGCAAGGAAAAACCAGTCCAAAGTCGCAAATTTCACTTTCTTTATACACTGGATGACTAGTTTCAGGGCGGGACCAAGTTTCAAATCATCATAACATAGTAAAAAACGGTATTTTCGAAAATTTTTGACATGGTTTTCGCATTATCGGAAATACCGATTTTGTCTATGTTATGATGATTTGAAAATGGGTCCTGACCCAAAACTAGTCATCGAGTAAACAAAAAACTTTGGACTGGTTTTTCGTTGTACTGATTAACAGAAATTGCTGATGCACAGCTATTCCAGCATGCTGGAAATACGTAACTGAATGTATGTTTAAGGACTGCTGGGTGGCGCTAAATCACCGTGATGTGTGTGTGTGTGTGTGTGTGTGTGTGTGTGTGTGTGTGTGTGTGTGTATGCGTTCTGCATTCCCAACCAGTGTGCATATGTCTGATTATCGAGATAGATTGAGAATGGTCTGCCAGTCCAAAAAATCCAGTGCTGAACAAATTTGTGTATGGAACTTTCACCTTCCAAACTGTGGTGGTTTCGGGTCTGTGGTGGAAATGCGGATACCTTAACGTGATAAATCAATGGATAATGGCTTAGGTGACACAGCCACTGCAGCTACTGACTGCAGTCTTGGACTTTGACATCATAGAAATTATCCCTGTATCTCACGTATGGACCAGTAGGGTGGAATTGTAAACAGTTACAAATAGCCTGACAGGGCTGAGCTGGATCACTGAACTGCACCAGTATGCCCTGGTAGAAATGTTCGCTTGCCGTCTTGCATTTAAGGTCAGCCATATTTGATTGTGAGGTCGTAGTCAGGCTGGTGCTCAAGTTACAAGTTTCGGGTTCTAGATTAGATTAGATTAGATTAGATTAATACTAGTTCCATGGATCATGAATACGATATTTCGTAATGATGTGGAACGAGTCGAATTTTCCAATACATGACATAATTAGGTTAATTTAACAACATACTTAAGTTAATATAACAACTTTATTTTTTTGTGTTTTTTTGTTTTTCTTTATTTTTTATTTTTTTAAATATTTTTGTTTTTTTTCTTTTTTTTCTTAATTTATATCTAAAAATTCCTCTATGGAGTAGAAGGAGTTGTCATTCAGAAATTCTTTTAATTTCTTCTTAAATACTTGTTGGTTATCTGTCAGACTTTTGATACTATTTTGTAAGTGACCAAAGACTTTAGTGCCAGTATAATTCACCCCTTTCTGTGCCAAAGTTAGATTTAATCTTGAATAGTGAAGATCGTCCTTTCTCCTAGTATTGTAGTTATGCACACTGCTATTACTTTTGAATTGGGTTTGGTTGTTAATAACAAATTTCATAAGAGAGTATATATACTGAGAAGCTACTGTGAATATCCCTAGATCCTTAAATAAATGTCTGCAGGATGATCTTGGGTGGACTCCAGCTATTACTCTGATTACACGCTTTTGTGCAATAAATACTTTATTCCTCAATGATGAATTACCCCAAAATATGATGCCATATGAAAGCAATGAGTGAAAATAGGCGTAGTAAGCTAATTTACTAAGATGTTTATCACCAAAATTTGCAATAACCCTTATTGCATAAGTAGCTGAACTCAAACGTTTCAGCAGATCATCAATGTGTTTCTTCCAATTTAATCTCTCATCAATGGACATACCTAAAAATTTGGAATATTCTACCTTAGCTATATGCTTCTGATTAAGGTCTATATTTATTAATGGCGTCGTACCATTCACTGTACGGAACTGTATGTACTGTGTCTTATCAAAATTCAGTGAGAGTCCGTTTACAAGGAACCACTTAGTAATTTTCTGAAAGACAGTATTGACAATTTCATCAGTTAATTCTTGTTTCTCAGGTGTGATTACTATACTTGTATCATCAGCGAAGAGAACTAACTTTGCCTCTTCATGAATATAGAATGGCAAGTCATTAATATATAATAAGAACAACAAAGGACCCAAGACTGACCCTTGTGGAACCCCATTCTTGATAGTTCCCCAGTTTGAGGAATGTGCTGATCTTTGCATGTTACGAGAACTACTTATTTCAACTTTCTGCACTCTTCCAGTTAGGTACGAATTAAACCAGTCAGGGCCAAAATTCCAAGTCAGCCAGCATGGAACTGCACCATTTTTAAATTCCCATCAATTTATATTTAGGACAACGACTTCCTTTCACAGAAACACACAAGTGCAATTGAACTATTTTTTGAACTTTCCGCCATTTTGAATTTCCCGCCAAAATTTTACTTTCCGCCAGTTTATATGTAGGACAATAGACCTTTGTCAGATGGAGAGGGCTGGGAGAAACCCTTGACTCATTGATGACATCAGCACACCAGAAAATCACACTAGAACCGGCCCTGCATATCTGCTGACATGTAATACCTCAATCGATACCGAGAACAGAACAAAATATTCAGAGGCATTACTTTTCAGCGCGACCTCATACAACATAAGTTTTGTGTATCCCAGAACTGGCATATGTGCAGTGTGCGACAAATTTAGAGCTGACTGTTCTAAACTCGATTTACAGATAAACAATGAGACAGATGCAACTCCAATACAAACTTTAAATAAGCACAAACATCTAATAACTCAAAATCAACTACATAAAAGGAAAGCAGACAAGTTTGAAGTCCAGAAACTCTGTGGTTAAGGAAGTAACCTGCTTGGATTACCAGAAGAATCTTCCACTTCCTAATACACTACTGGAAAAAAATGTAACACCTTCAGTGACTGTATTCAGTGGCACTAGGGTATAATATTTGTGTACTAGGGGTTATAGTGATTCATTTATCACTGTCACCTGTAATCAGATGGCATTCAGGGGCATGTCGTGTGCCGCGCTGGGTAGCCGTGCGGTCTGTGGGGGCCTTGTCATGGTTCCCGCAGCTTCCCCCGCTGGAGTTTCGAGTCCTCCCTTGAGAATGGGTCTGTGTGTTGTCCTTTGTGTAGGTTGGTTTAAGTTAGATTAAGTAGCGTGTAAGGCTAGGGACCAATGACCTCCGCAGTTTGGTCCCATAGAACTTACTACAATTATAAAAAAATTGCTTGTTGTGTGGCCTATGTTTTAAGTCTGTATACAGTATCTGTGCTGAGTTCGCAGGTGAAAAGTAGTTGCAAAATTCATTCTGGGCCACAATCATGCGCCGCTGACGAGTACGTACTGTGCTCTTGTGGAAACCTGGATATACACTCCTGGAAATTGAAATAAGAACACCGTGAATTCATTGTCCCAGGAAGGGGAAACTTTATTGACACATTCCTGGGGTCAGATACATCACATGATCACACTGACAGAACCACAGGCACATAGACACAGGCAACAGAGCATGCACAATGTCGGCACTAGTACAGTGTATATCCACCTTTCGCAGCAATGCAGGCTGCTATTCTCCCATGTAGACGATCGTAGAGATGCTGGATGTAGTCCTGTGGAACGGCTTGCCATGCTATTTCCACCTGGCGCCTCAGTTGGACCAGCGTTCGTGCTGGACGTGCAGACCGCGTGAGACGACGCTTCACCCAGTCCCAAACATGCTCAATGGGGGACAGATCCGGAGATCTTGCTGGGCAGGGTAGTTGACTTACACCTTCTAGAGCACGTTGGGTGGCACGGGATACATGCGGACGTGCATTGTCCTGTTGGAACAGCAAGTTCCCTAGCCGGTCTAGGAATGGTAGAACGATGGGTTCGATGACGGTTTGGATGTACCGTGCACTATTCAGTGTCCCCTCGACGATCACCAGTGGTGTATGGCCAGTGTAGGAGATCGCTCCCCACACCATGATGCCGGGTGTTGGCCCTGTGTGCCTCGGTCGTATGCAGTCCTGATTGTGGCGCCCACCTGCACGGCGCCAAACACGCATACGACCATCATTGGCACCAAGGCAGAAGCGACTCTCATCGCTGAAGACGACACGTCTCCATTCGTCCCTCAATTCACGCCTGTCGCGACACCACTGGAGGCGGGCTGCACGATGTTGGGGCGTGAGCGGAAGACGGCCTAACGGTGTGCGGGACCGTAGCCCAGCTTCATGGAGACGGTTGCGAATGGTCCTCGCCGATACCCCAGGAGCAACAGTGTCCCTAATTTGCTGGGAAGTGGCGGTGCGGTCCCCTACGGCACTGCGTAGGATCCTACGGTCTTGGCGTGCATCCGTGCGTCGCTGCGGTCCGGTCCCAGGTCGACGGGCACGTGCACCTTCCGCCGACCACTGGCGACAACATCGATGTACTGTGGAGGCCTCACGCCCCACGTGTTGAGCAATTCGGCGGTACGTCCACCCGGCCTCCCGCATGCCCACTATACGCCCTCGCTCAAAGTCCGTCGACTGCACATACGGTTCACGTCCACGCTGTCGCGGCGTGCTACCACTGTTAAAGACTACGATGGAGCTCCGTATGCCACGGCAAACTGGCTGACACTGACGGCGGCGGTGCACAAATGCTGCGCAGCTAGCGCCATTCGACGGCCAACACCGCGGTTCCTGGTGTGTCCGCTGTGCCGTGCGTGTGATCATTGCTTGTACAGCCCTCTCGCAGTGTCCGGAGCAAGTATGGTGGGTCTGACACACCGGTGTCAATGTGTTCTTTTTTCCATTTCCAGGAGTGTACATATCGTCAAATTGCTTCCCATGTTGGTCATAATATATCAGTGGTGTGTCACTGCTTTCAGCAGTGGTCTATGGAACATTCCCACACCCATAGACCAAGTTCTGGATGTCCCCAACATAGAGGTAAAAAGAAGGGGAGGCGGCATTACGTCGCAAACTGGAAGCGATGTCCGCCATCTTAACTAGCCCAAATCATTAGGTTCACAGCATTCATACCCTGATAGTTCACCGCGATGACACATCCACGTGACGTCACTCTGACTGTGTCGTATTACTAGAGCTAATACGCATTCAAGAACAGGAAAACGTTCGAAATTGTCTTCCTGACACTATGTTGTTCATGTAAGCTCTATAACTTTGAGTATTTAAAAGAGTTATTGCGCACACACGAAAGAAGTAATGAACGAGAAGCACTCGTAAACAATAGTTTGCCATTGTTTTGGGCTACTTAAAATGGTGGCCACTCTGGTTACAAAAAAAATGGTTCAAATGGCTCTGAGCACTATGGGACTCAACTGCTGAGGTCATTAGTCCCCTAGAACTTAGAACTAGTTAAACCTAACTAACCTAAGGACATCACAAACATCCATGCCCTAGGCAGGATTCGAACCTGCGACCGTAGCGGTCTTGCGGTTCCAGACTGCAGCGCCTTTAACCGCACGGCCACTTCGGCCGGCCTCTGGTTACAGAACAACCTACAGCGTAAGTCTGGTAGTGCCACGTCCCTTCTTTTTCATAACTAAGTTAGCGATAGGAGCTTGTGAGACACTGCAATCCCCTGTGTATTGATCTGCTTGACAGATGTGCTGTTTACAAAGTTAGTAGGGACATGACTTGGAATTCCACACGTCGGACGCCGCTCCTACGCGTTTATCTGTTTCCTTGTAAGAGGTATTCTCCGTTACTAACAATCATTTTATATAGGACTGACATGGGCATAGTATAACTTCTGAACCGTGATCGGATGTGGACAGTGGACGCTATACATCTGGAAAGTTATATTGTGCATGTATCACACAGAGCCAATGTTTTAAGGAAGTAGCTTTCTCGTTTTACGGTTCGATACCATAGTTCATCGTAGAGAAACCTGCAAGAATGAGGTACCTATTTAGGAACTCATGGTCATGCGCTGGAAATATATTTCTTACACTGAAATATTAACAGCGCCACATTCCACACGACAGATAGGTGCCGGCTAGTGTGGCCGGGCGGTTCTAGGCGCTTCAGTCTGGAACTGCGCGACTGCTATGGTCACAGGTTCGAATCCTGCCTCGGGCATGGATGTGTGTGATGTCCTTAGGTTAGTTAGGTTTAAGTAGTTCTAAGTTCTAGGGGACTGATGACGAGGTCGAAAACACAAGCGATCTAACATTATAACATGTTTTAAGTGCAGAACGTTGTAGCCTTAGGAGTGCATGTGTTTATGTTCTCTCTTACCAATACATTCCAGGCACTAATCCTAGACTCTAGAACAATACTTAAGAGTTGATTGTGTAGTTGATTTATGTAAAATGCTTTGAACTCCATCCATCTAGAGCTCCATCATGTATAAAAATCACCTGTGTCTTGTTCTTCTTAACCGTCTGCTGTTACATCACAACACGTTCAAATCTGTTATTATACATCGACAAGGGGTGCTAACCTCCTTGACATGGGTGCATGTGGAGAAATCTTGTGTACTTGGGTGGGCGACGACTTGGTTAGCTCCATTCAATCTCGAGATGTGGAATGTAGCTGTTGTATAGCTAGAGAAAGCCGAAATGCACGCGTTAAACTCAAGCAGGCTGGCGTGAGGTCTGAAACAGGATTCGGAATGAATGCTATAAAGAAAAGTACGTAGCTGCTGGAATACTTAACTTTAATCCATCATTTGTATACATCGTTCTTGACGAGACATGCTTCATACGATAACTATCAATTGCTATGGCGCCTTGCTAGGTCGTAGCCATTGACTTAGCTGAAGGCTATTCTAACTATCTTCTCTGCAAATAAACGAGGCTTCGTCAGTGTTGCATCGCAAGCTAAGTCGTCCGTACAACTGGGGCGAGTGCCAGTGGGTCTCTCTAGACCTGCCGTGTGGCGGCGCTCGGTCTGCAATTACTGACAGTGGCGACACGCGGGTCCGTCGTATACTAGCGAACCGCGGCCGATTTAAAAGGCTACCACCTAGCAAGTGTGGTGTCTGGCGGTGACACCACAGTAGCAGTCTCCTTCTGGTCAGTTGCAGATTAAATTGGTAACAGTGCTACAGGGTGGGATGGTCAATGACTGTGTGAGGGGTGTTTCAGTCTCTAATTTTACCCTAAGGCTGTGAGAATGCTCTGTGACCTCCATCAGCATAGAGATAGATCGTAAATTAAGTACTATGCTCGAGGTGTTAGAAATATGTAGAGTGCTGTCTGGTATACTTCGATGATGTTTGTGCTCAACAATTAACATTGAATGGACATGCTGCACAGTCATCTATGTACATTCGCAATGATATTCGCAAAGCAGAGATGAGGGCGGTTTAGCTATAATACTGAAATTTGGAAACATGCTCTTGCAGCATTACTCGGTGTTGAAATTACTGTAAAATTGCTAAAATTGCTCGCAACATCAACTGTGATGCTTATTATTAGTGTACATTGATAGTGTCTTTTCCACCCCATCCATCCACTGGTACGCTGTTGGTTACCACATAATGAGTGACTGACATCATTTGTTTGAGTTGAAGAAAGAGTTTTGGTGGAGGGACAATACTTCTCAGGATGGATACAACCGAAACTGTGGTCGCGTACATGACTGCAGTGTGAGGAATCAGTCGAAAAGGCACGCAGAGCCATCAGCTATTCTGACACTGTGATAGATGAGTTTAAATGTGGAGCTCGTCAATCACTTTCAGACAGCAGTTTGGAAACTCTCCACAACGCCGCCAATCTCTTCCAGTTTCCTTATGTCGTAACTGTCTTTTATTTAAAATCATCCAGTGTGTGTGTGGCGTGTTATGGTAGCTGGAGTATCAAGTTCGACTTCTAGTTTTCTGCTAGAGGAAATGGATCAGAACTTGTTAATGTCAATTTAGAAACTGACACAGACCTCGATGTCGTCGTGGTAAAACAAAATGTATGGCAGTGTACAACGTGTGTTACAGCAGGAAAAAAAAACAATATTCCAAACAACGACACAGGGTGACAGGGAGCGTCTCTTGCGACTTACAGTATGGTCTGTGGATTACGGTCATTCTTCTACAATATGTGATGAAACTTTATACTGGTCTGTACAGTGGATCAACACCTGTATATTTAAGAGGATCGTCACATGTCCTCGATGCCCGATCACATGCGGTATTTGTTTTCGATATATGGGAGGAGAGAGAGGCGGTAAAAATCTTACTGGATGAAGTTAGTGTAGCTTTTATAGTTCGTAATTTTTCTCTGATGGATGTAACAGAATAACGATGATAGAATGTTGGGGTGATAGACGTGAATGAGCCCTGAGGGATGTGGATCTATAGCACCTGCTTCTAGTTTGGAGAAGCACCACAATGCAATAGCAAAATCCACGTCCTTCCACCAGTTCCCGTACTGTCTTTTATGCTACCTTGTGTTGCAGGAGCGGGAATCGTTTCCGTCAAATGGTCAAAATGCAGTTCAGTCGCAGTAACGCACCTTCACCTGTTCTACATGTGCTGCAGGATGTTGTAGATATAGTTTCCTCTGACCCCTACTCAGTTCCGACTTACATTGAAACGATCGCGTGCGCAAAGCTGCAGAGATGGTAGCGCAGAATCTCAGGGGGCAGTTTCAGGATGCATAGGGGCTACCTAAAACGAGGCGGGAATTTTACTGTAGCATATAGGTTCGAGAAAGTTGACTCATTTCGAGATATGAGAGTACCAGAAATATCATTCATTAGTAGTTGTAATCATTAAAAGACTTCGTCATAGGATGCAACACAGGTATGTGCTTTAATGGGGGGATTTGATTCCAAATCCGAGACGGCATTTCTAGCTGATTGTGTAGTACTAGAGATCTGAGAAGCTAGTGAACATTTCTTACGACCTCAATCATCATACCATCTACTGTTTGTGATCCTTCTCAATCAACCATTGCCATAGCGCAGTGGATATATCACTGATCCACTGATATTCCATCAACATAGAATGCATTACAAATATCGGAGAAATACCTAGCGACGGCGGTGTGAGGGGGTTGCAAATACCGGTTTTATATCACGCTCTTTACCCGAATCACTTTCAAAATTCGGTAATTTTATTACGAAAGTGCACCATCAGAGACGTCTAACCGCACTGGCAGTGTGATAATATACACTCCGGCGATCACCATCTACATGCAGTGTCACGCTATTTGTCTGGAAAAACCACATCATTCGTAGGTAATGCCATACGAGAATTTATAAAGCCGGTATAGCTTTTAACATGGATACTTGTGTGCACCTGTAGAACCAAGACCGCTTGTGATGGTAATATGGTTTACGCCTCTCTTTCTAAGACACAGTGGTACCACTCGCAAGAAAAACTTATGAGACATGCACACCAATGGTTGGTTTTCGGTCAGTATTATTTCGTATCGCCAGCAATCAGTTATTGACGAGGTATTATACTTAATGGTAGGGAAAGTATGATAAGTTTGCCTTGGACATCAGGCTTATAAAGTATGTGTTTGTGTTCAGACGTGTGCAAAGGAAGGTATGGATTTGACGTGGAATACTGTGACAGCAAAGGGAAGAATATGTCAGGTCGTAAGAATGGTACGGATATTTCTATTTCCAGGGCCACAGCCATCAGCAGGGTGTATTTCTGATTCTTCACTCATTGTCGAATGTCGTTCAATTGAGACCGCGATCGTAACATTTAATTGTAAGTACAATGATAAAACGTATATGTGACCATTTTTCTAGGATGATTGTCCCTATGCGCGCTTGGCATGAAGCGCTGGTCACGGGAATGATCCACATTTCCCGTTAACAGTAGGAGCTGTCCTATGGAAAGGCCAGTTGGAGTGTAGGAATGTAGCTGACTTGTCCTCTAGATGGCTGAATAGCGAACTAATACCTAATATATGTTGGACAGCTTTTATGATCGCATGGAAATTTGAGAAGATTCAAAATGGACTTGTGTTTGCGATAGGCAATTATTCCCGCCCACGTAAATTGTTCGGTTGAGTGCTTCTTCACCTTTCGCGTCTTTATTTAGTTGAGAGAACATCGATTGTGGTGTATGCATCTAGCAGGTGGAAGGCACGTTTGCTGGTTCTCTACACATGAGACGACGTCGGTATTAGCAATTGGAAATATCAGTTTACTCTGTTTTTCATTTCTCGAGTTTTTTCACGAAAAGGTCTTTGCAGACGTGATCAGTTTCCAGTTACTCTATGCTTTACAGCATACTTCACCTATCTTACGTTTCAAGTTTCTAGAGAAATAATTTCCAGTCTATATCTTCGGAATTATATTGCATGAGCGATACCGCTATGCAAGCGATATGTGTTTGATAACGAGAAGTACCGCGAAAATGGTATGATATTCTAACAAACCACGCGAGATTAGATATGTTCTTGTAATCACAGAGTCTGGAGATGTGTGTAGAAAAGCAAGCAAGCAAGCAGGTCTGGACAAGAAACAGTAAAACGTTTGTGCTGAGGGGGAAACGAGTCAGTCTTTGCACAACAGTTCTGAGAGTGACATCAATCCACTGAGGGCGGCCGGCCGGAGTGGCCGAGTGGTTCTTGGCGCTAGAGTCTGGAAGCGCGCGACCGCTACGGTCGCAGATTTGAATCCTGCATCGGTCATGGATGTGTGTGATGTCCTTAGGTTAATTATGTTTAAGTAGTTCTAAGTTCTAGGGGCTGATGACCTCAGAAGTTAAGTCCCATGGTGCTCAGAGCCATTTGAGCCATTTTTGAACCATTGAGGGCGCTCTGGTCACGCATTGCGATTGGATGATCATCTGACCTCGCGAGAAATGTCTAGTGCCGCGAGTATACCTACCGTGCATCGGTGCATGTGGTTATACTATCTGTTCTCGCAGTATATGTACGAATGATGCAAAAAGGGTGATTTTGTATGGCACAGGATACGAATTGTATGTTTACTACATCGACATGGCACGTGGTCATATATTGCGGGGCTAGAGATCGGTTTCACACTCTAATATTCAAGCTCCAGTTCTCAGTCGGATAGCAGTGTAATTGGGTAAGAGTCTTTCTGTATTTGACGACATGCAGGACACTTTGCAAGGTTTAATCATGGGTGCAATATGGCTATCTGTATAAAATAGTTTTTTGCAGCTGTAAGTCTCGTCTACAGAAAGAAAACAAAAGGTGGACGGTGCTTCCACACTGGCGGCATCAGTAATTCAGCGGGTAAATTCGATAAGAGCCAATCATAATGTCCCATTCATTCACAAGACATCCTTTGTGCTGGGAGATAGGAGTCTCTACATAGCGGTGAGAACGTTTGTGTATGTTGAAGGCAGGAATGGTAAGACGTGGTGGATGGGTTCAACATCAGGATCAGCAGGAGGAATGCATTCGGTGTTATTCCGCGCTATTTTCGTAAACAGGTTCTGTTAGGACAAGAATTTCCATGCGGACAAGCTGAGACATCATAAAAGCTCCTACAAAAGCGACCGTTAACTATTTCTGGGACACTATAGAATTTCCGAGAGGTCGACTTGGCTATTATTTTACATAGCCATGTTTTGTCAGTATAACACTGAGAACCTTTTCGATGGTGAGTCACCACACGGATGTTTCGTGGTGAGGCGTCAGTCACGCTGGGGCAGGTAAGCATGGCTGGACATAGCTCGTATGTCCCATTAGGATCGCTGGAAGAGGTTTCTATAGTGCGATCTGTTACGTCATTATCCAGAGGTATAGCATTGACATCATCATCCACAGGTCTCGCGTCAGCAATGGTAAACACACGTGCCACCCAGAGGCATTTCGCATATGAGATCGGTGTGAGCGTGCCTTGGAGTTCTGTGGCGAGGTGGACAGGGATGTGTGCTGCACCTCATGTGACCGGCGAGGGCGTGACGGCAGAGGAGGAGACGCTGCGGAATAGGGACTGCTGCGAGCAGCCTGGTTGCTGCAGCCCTATCCCGCTAGCCTGAGGAAGGGTGGCCCATGGATGCCAGAGCGATGCTGTGGTGGCCGTGGACATGGTAGTGTCAGGGCCAGAGGCAGCATCGGAAGCGGTGGAGGCGGCGGCGATGGGTGCGGTGGTGGCGCAGTGGTGGGATATGTTTTTCATTAGCGATCTTTTGTTTAAACTGCATTCCATCGATGTCATAGAACAATAGGATGCTGGAATTCTAAAAGAACCTACCACATATATGTGAAAAATATCGATTTAAATAGTTTGCATAAATTTTTTATTTCAGCATGGTATTAGCAGTACAATAGTTAAGGGTGTGTGTGCGTGAGTGGGTGACATGGAGCAGAACAGCAGGTTAAGTGCAGAACACTAGGTTAATTTGCATAATTTCTATGTAAAATGTAGTACTATAGTTTAAGGGGGGTGGATGACAAAGAAGAATGCGCCAGAAATGGCGTTAAAAAGCGGGTGAAATTCGAAAAGTGTACCAGAAAATGGTGGGAGGACATAACTAATTATTTAATTTGGTATCTAAGGCGGTACAATAGTTTAAGGAAATGGGGATGACATGGAAAACCAGTTAACAGAACAATTAGTTAAGTGCTGACAAAGGTCCAAACATTAGGTTAAGACACAGAGAGTACAGTGCCGAACATTAGGTCATGCAACATGTTTGCCCCATGTAATTGCTTCTTACAAGACCTACATGTTTCCAAACAGCAGAGAATGTTGAGAAAGAGAAATCCAACCCCACAAACTGAATTTTTTATAAATAAACAATATAGCCCTTGAATTTCCTGTTATGAGCTCCTTCCTCTCCACCAATTTCCATATATTCCATACACTGCCTTGAATTCCCTAAATTGTTTAAATAAACAATATTCCACAGATGTGTAAATTGTTTAAACAATATTCCATACACTACAAACGAATTCCCTCCAAATGATCGATCAACTGAGTCTTTTTTCCGCAAATTTCCATGAGGGAGGGTGGGAGGGGGGATTACCAGAGGGGGAGAGATTAATTAATTGATCAATTTAATATAGTAGTCAATCAAATTGATAAGAGTGAGAGGGGCTATTCCAATATCTCAGACCTGAAAGTGTAGTTGTAGCAGCGAGAGGCGTGGGAGGGGCGGGATGGGCCAGGGGAACAATAGGTTAAGGACTTGTCAATCAAAAGGAAGGATCCTTTTATCAGAACAATAGGTAAAGGACCTGTCAATAAAAATGAAGGATCCTTTTAGCAGAACAATAGGTTAAATACTTGTCAATCAAAAGGAAGAATCCTTTTAGCAGACCAATAGGTTAAGTACCTGTCAATCAAGGGAGAGCATTAGGTTAAGTACCTGCCAATCAAAAGGGAACAATAGGTTAACTACTTCTCAATCAAAGGAGAACAATAGGTGTGCCCCTGAGTGCATACCTGCCTCTGATGTAGGCCACCTGCACTAAGAAAACGGACTCATATGAAGGTAGTCCCACTACTACCAACAATGACTGAAGAGAATTGTTCACCATGACAGAAGTCCTATCCTTAGGCATATTGCTGGAGATTTCAATTGCGACCATGAACAAGTGTCAGCATGCGAACCATTCAATGAAATATCGTCGATATTGGCTTTTGGATTGTAAGGCCCACTCGTGTACCCTTGATGACTGCACGACACAAAGCTTTACGTCTCGCCTGGGCCCATCAATACTAACCTTGGACTATTAAAATGATTGGAAACATGTTGCCTGTTCAGACGAGTCTCATTTCAAATTGTATTGAGCTGATGGACGTATACGGGTATGGAGACAACCTAATGAATCCGTGGACCATCATGCCAGTAGGGGACTGTTCAGACTGGTGGAGGGTCTTTAATGGTGGGAGGCGCATGCAGTTGGAGTGATATGGAACCCCTAATTCGTCTAGATACGACTCTGACAGGTGCCAAGTAAGTAAGCATCTTGTCTGATACCTGCAACCATTCATGTCCATTGTACATTCGGATGGACTTGGGCAATTCCAGCATGTCCAGAATTGCTACAGAATAGCTCCAGGAACACTTTTCTAAGTTTAACACTTCCTCTGGCTACCAGACTCCCCAAACTTGAACTTTGTTGAGCATATTCAGGATGCCTTGCAACGTGCTGTTCAGAAGAGATATCCAACGCCTTGTACTCTTACGGATTTATGGACAGCCCTGCAGTATTCATGGTGTCAATTCCCTCCAGCACTACTTCAGACATTAGTCAAGTCCATTCCACATCATGTTGGTGGCACTTCTGCTTTCCCACAGGCGCCCTATACTATATTCTGCACGTGTACCAGTTTCTTTGGCTCTTCAGTCTACATGGCTGAGACTTGCAGGCGGCCTGAGTAATTCATTCGGGCGGCAGTTTGGCGACCACTAGTCTAGCATGGTTACTTCGTTGCTGTCCAGTTAGTGCTGCTGCATTGTTCTTAGGGTGCCTGGGACGAGCTCTGCTCTATTCAAGCTACGGAACGAGTTTTCTAAAGAATTCCAACATTGAAAGATACTATCAGCTGTGTGGATAGTTTTTATTATGTGTGTTTTCATTACGAAATAACGCTGTGTAATTTTACGTAATTATATATTACGTATGTCCATCTGTTCACATAAATGTGTATTTAAAATGGAAAAACACATATCAGTAACAATTTTTTACTACAAAATCTACATGTACATCTTTACTCTGCAAACCACTTTGAAGTGCGAGGCAGAAGCTAGATCCGAATGTACCAGTTATTAAGGCTTTTTCTTATTTCAGTCACATATAGAGCACAGGAAGCCATTGTTTGTTCCATGATGTAATCAAAGTTGGTTGGGGGAAATGGCAGGAAAAGGATTTTGCCTGTGTTGGACGTGAGTTTTTATTTTACAGGCAGTGTTTCCACCATGAGATCTGGAGTCCAACTGACCTAGTACACAATACTGTCACCAGAGAGTGATGTCATCCCTGCTGTGACGTAATCCAAGATGGTGGTCTGGGGTGGGGGAAAATGGCGGGAAATGGACTCTGCCTGTGCTGGACATGAGTCTTTATTGTGCAGGCAGTCTCTCCACCACGAGATCTAGAGTCCAACTGACCTAGTACACAGTACTACCACCAGAGGGTGCTCTCATCCCTCCTGTGATGTAAGCTGAGATGGTGGTCTGGAGTGCGAAAATGGGGCGAAAATGACTCAGCCTGCGCTGGGCTGCTGGGGGAATGAGGAAGCTGTGTACTCCACTTATCTTGGAATATTTTATTTAGGGATGGAGTATATCTATCACACTGACACAAAACACTCGCCCTGATGTGCTTGGGGTCACAACACACGGTCTTCAGACCTGTAAAATACTTCTAAATAACGCTCTCTAACCACCCAAACAACTTCTAATTTTCCGAAATAATTTCAGTACAGACGTGCAAAATGCTGCTAAATAATGCACTACACTGATGTGCAGGCACGGAATCATAATCTCCAAATAACACATAGCACAGCCAACAGACCTCCTCGCAAAATAATGCATTTGTGATGCAATTAACATATGCATGCACCGCCTCCCACACCCTGTCCATTGGACCACACAGGAGGTTAGCGGCAGACCCCATGAAGTGAAGCGGCCCTCAGCTGTCAAACTACACACAGAAGCCCGTTAGGGTCCTGCATGCATGAGGCGGCGGCATCCCTTTCATACTTGACACCTGGGAAATTTCTCTAGAAATATGTGTTCACCTAGGCACCAATGCTGACGCTACAGGGCGGGGGTGCAGACGCTCCAGGGGCGCACGACCCGTTGCAGCGGCGAGCCGCCGCCAGATGCTGGTGAAGTTGCTTCTGTTTTCGAGTATACAGTCAGTGTTATACTGACATCACAGAACTCCAAGGGACGCCTCTGGCCAGCACCGGTCTTTACCATTGATAACAGAGTAGCACAGAACGCATTGTTCCTAGCACGACATGTGAGACGCGTGTAACCCGTCTTAAGTGCCTAGCCTGACTGACGCAACACCGCGAAGTGTGCATGCGAAGATACAAATCTTACAAACGCATCTAACAAGGTTCTCAATCTTATACTGATGTCACATGACTATGTAAAAAATAAGAACTGAGTCGACCTCGCTGAAATTGAGTAATGTCCTGGAAATAGTTAATACTTGCTTTCTTGATGTCTCAGCTTGTAGGCACGAAAATTGTTGCCCCAACAGAACCTTTATACGAAAATAACGCAGAATCACGTCGAATGCAGTCTTTCTTGCGGAACCTAATGTGCTACACAGTGCATCATGTGTTATCCTTCCTGCTTTCAACACACACAAATGTTCCCTCCGATATGCAGAGGCTCCTATATCCCAGCACAAAGGATGTGAATGACTCGAGCATTATGATTGGCTCTTATCGAATTTTCCAGCCGAATGACTTTTGCTGCTGTTATCGAAGCACCATCTGCCTTTTTCCCTTCTGCAGACAAGACACTCTGCGGTTATTTTACACAGATCGCCATATTGCACTGGTAGTTAAATCTTACAAACTACCATACATATCGTCAATATAGAAAGACTCTTTCTCATTTACACTGCTCTCCCACTGAGGACAGGAGCTTGAATATTCGTGCGCGAAACCAATTTGTAACACAGCAATATATCACCACTTGCTGCGTTGATGTATTAAACATACAATTCGTATCCCGCACCTAACAAAATCATCCCTTTTACATCAGTCATACATATTCCGTGAAGACAGACAGTACCATATGTACTCCTCACAGCACTAGATATTTCCTGCAGCAGACGATCACAAGTCATCCACCCCCAACTCGCGACCAGAGCACCCTCAGCGGACCGAAGTCGCTCTCAGAACTGCTCTACAAATTCGGGCTCGTTTCCCCTAGGCATAAATACATTACTGCTTCTGCTCCAAACCTGCTTCCTTGCTTGCTCGCTTATCTACACACATCTCCAGACTCGGGGATTACAAGAACACATTATTTTTGAATGGTTCACCATAATATAATACCATTTTCGCGGTACTGCTCGATCTCAAACACTAGGCAGCAACCTACCGATCGCTAGCGTAACACAGTTCCCAAGATATAGACTGGAAATTATTTCTCTACAAACTCGAAACTTTAGCTAGGTGGGGCGTGCTGTAAACCACCGACTAACTAGAAACTTGTCACATCTGCGAACTCATTTACTCAGCAACTTGAAACAAATAGAGGAAACTGATATTTCCACTCTCGAATAACGATGTCGGTGATGAAGTAGATTCCAAATCATTCCTATAATTTACAAGGTCAACTAAAATGTTTCCCATGTCTAGAGAACAGGCAAACGAAGATGACGTGCTACAGACGCGAAATTTAACCGACAGGAAGAAGATGCTGTGATATGCAAATGATTAGCTTTTCAGAGCATTCACACAAGGTTGGCGCCAGTGACGACACCTACAACGTGCTGACATGAGAAAAGTTTCCAACCGATTTGTCATACACAAACAGCAGTTGACCGGCGTTGCCTGGTGAAGCGTTGCTGTGATGCCTCGTGTAAGGAGGAGAAATGAGTACCATCACGTTTCCGAGTTTGATAAAGGTCGGATTGTAGCCTATCACGATTGCGGTTTATCGTATTGCAACATTGCTGCTCGCGTTGGTCGAGATCCAATGACTGTTAGAAGAATATGGAATTGGTGGGTTCAGGGGGGTAATACGGAACGCCATGCTGGATCCCAACGGCCTCGTATCACTAGCAGTCGAGATGACAGGCATCTTATCCGCATGGCTGTAACGGATCGTGCAGCCACGTCTCGATCCCTGAGTCAACAGATGGGGACGTTTGCAAGACAACAACCATCTGCACGACCAGTTCGACGACGTTTGCAGCAGCATGGACTATCAGCTCGGAGACCATGGCTGCAGTTACCCTTGACGCTGCATCACAGACAGGAGTGCCTGTGATGGTGTGTTCAACGACGAACCTGGGTACATGAATGGCAAAACGTCATGTTTTCGGATGAATCTAGGTTCTGTTTACAGCATCATGATGGTCGCATCCGTGTTTGGCGACATCGCGGTGAACGCACATTGGAAGCGTGTATTCGTCATCGCCATAATGGCGTATCACTCGGCGTGATGGTATGGGGTGCCCTTGGTTACACGTCTCGGTCACCTATTGTTCACATTGACGGCACTTTGAACAGTGGACAATACATTTCAGATGTGTTAAGATCCGTGGCTGTACCCTTCATTCGATCCATGCGAAACCCTACATAATACACGACCGCATGTTGCGGTACTGTACAGGCCTTTCTGGATACAGAAAACGTTCGACTGCTGCCCTGGCCAGCACATTCTCCAGATCTCTCACCAATTGAAAACGTCTAGTCAATGGTGACCGAGCAACTGGCTCGTCACAATACGCCAGTCACTACTCTTGATGAACTGTGGTATCATGTTGAAGCTGCATGGACAGCTGTTCCTGTACACTCCATCCAAGCTCTGTTTGACTCAATGCCCAGGCGTATCAAGGCCGTTATTACGGCCAGAGGTGGTTTTTCTGGGTACTGATTTCTCAGTATCTATGCACCCAAAATGTAATCACATGACAGCTCTAGTATAATATATTTGTCCAATGAATACCCGTTTATCATCTCCATTTCTTCTTGGTGTAGGAATTTTAATGGCCAGTAGTGTAAATCGAGGTACGACGTTACCTCTGAATTACATGGTTTCTCCATCCACACAAATACCAAGACGGAGATAGCTGGGGTGTATATTATCAGACCAGCAGTACGCTTACACGTAGCCAACGATGCAAACTCGTGATAAAATTGCTGAATTTTGAAAGTTATTAGGCTAAGGAATGTGGTGTGAAATAGGTATTTGCGACGCCCTAATGCCTCCAGATATTTATCCAGTATGTGTAACGTATTCTGTCTCGATACAATATCAGGGGTTCTGCTATATATCCAGTGAGTTATTGGCGATGTCTGATTGAGAAGGATCACAAGCAGTATTAAATCGTATGCTTATTGAGGTCGTAAGAAATGTACACTAGCTCTAAGATCTCTAGTGTTTCGCTATCTGCTAGAAATGACGTCCATGATTTAGAATCAGGTCTTTCCCTTCAAGCACATACCTGCATTGGATCCTACTGACAATTCTTTAATTGATTACAACCACTACTCAATCATATTTCTCGCACTCACATATCTCGAAACGAGTCACCTTTCCCGAACCTAACTGCTGCAGTAAAATTCCAACATGATTTTAGTCACCCCCTATGCATCTTGCAACTGCTCCAATTTCTGCAGCTTCCCGCAAGTGATCGTTCCATTTTGGACAGGAACTGAGCAGAGGTCGGAGAAACACATACCCACCACCCTCTGCAACCTGTGTAGGAACAGAATGACCTGAGTTAGTGCAAAAGGACCGTGTTTTGACCTTTCGGTGGAAATGCGCGCAATGTGGTACATCTCCAAATTAGACACAGATACTACAGTCCGGAGCAGATCCGCGTCCATTCAAATCAATCTGCCCAACATGCTATTCTCTACCCCTCAACAGATAAAAATTGCAAGCTACAAAAGATCCACTAACTTCATCCGATACAGAAGCCACCTAGGCACCGATGCTGGCACAGGCCGGTGTGGCCGAGCGGTTCTAGGCGCTTCAGTCTGGAACTGCGTGACCGCTACGGTCGCAGGTTAGAATCCTGCCTCAGGCATGGATGTGTGTGATGTCCTTAGGTTAGTTAGGTTTAAGTAGTTCTAAAATCTAGGGGACTGGTGAGCACTGATGTTAAGTCCCATAGTGCTCAGAGCCATTTGAACCATTTTTGATGCTGGCACAAAGACGCATAGTTGCTGTGCGGACCATCATGCAAATGAGATTTCGCAGTGCTTCCCAGAATGCCAAAGCATGTAGCCCTTCAAGCATTCCTAACGGTATACCCCTTCCCTCACCGAATTTACACCTCAAACTGCTGCTGCTACTGCTGCCAGTGTGGCATGATCCTATTACATATACAGGCACTTCAGAGGCCACTTTAAAGTTTCATCGCCACTACTCTAGGCGAATGATCGTATCACACAGACTATACTAAGTGGCAAAAACGCTCCCTCTGGACCCTCTTAGTTGCTTGAAACACTGTTTTCTAACACGATTTTCTGCAATGCCAAACATTTTCTTTTTCTGCCACGATTTCGGGACCTGTGTCGGGTTCTAAACTGACATTAAGGCGTTCTGATCCATGGCCTCTCGTAGAAAACTAGACATGACATGGTGTAAATCATGTTGTTACGACGGCTACCATTACACACCACACACTGGACGATTTTAAATAAAAGACAGTTACAACATAAGGAAACTAGAAGAGTTTGGCTGTGTTGTGGAGAGTTTCCAAACTGATGTCCGAAAGTGATTTACGATCTCTACATTTAAACTCATCTGTCACAGTGAAGGTATAGATGATGGCTCCGTGTTCCCATTAGACTGATTCCTCATATTGTACTCATGTACGCGATCACTGTTTCGGTGCTAGCAACCTCCAGAAGGTGTCACCCATCCACAAAACTCATTCCCCAACTCAAACAAGCTCTGTCAGTCAATCATTATGTGATAACCAACAGCGCGCCAATGCACTGATGGGATGTAAAAGACACCGCTGATGTACTGTAATAATAAGCATCACAGTTGATAGCGCGAACAATTTTAGCAATTTTACAGTAATTTCAACGCCAGCCAACGATATGACAACTTGTTTCACTAATTTCAGTATCATAGCTAAACCACCCCTTCTATACTTTTCGAACATCATTGTGAATGCAGATAGATGACTGCACAGTACGTCCATTCCGTGTTAATTCTCGAACACATAAATCATCAAAGTATACCAGACAGCGCTCTACATATTTCTAACACCTCAAGCACAGTGCTTAATTTACGATCTATCTTTTGGGTATGAGAGTCACAGAGCATTCTCGCTATTTTAGGGTAAAATCAGAGAGTGGAAGGCCCTCATCACACTGTCATCGACCAACCCGACCTGCAGCACCGTTAGCAAATTAATCTGCAACCGATCAGAAGTATACCGCTAGACTCCACGTCTCGTGAATGAATAGGGCTTTCCGAGTCCTCACCCATCCAAGTGCATGAGATTTCTCGAGATGTGCCCATGTCGAGGAGCTTAGCAGTCCTTATCGATGTATAGTAAGAGATTTCAAAGTGTCGTGATGTAATAGCAGACAGTTAAGAAGAACAAGAAACGAATGATTTTTATACGCGATGGATCTCCAGACGGATGGAATTCGGCGCATTTTTATGTAAATCTACCAATCTATCAACTCTAAAGTATTGTTCTCGAGTCTAGGATCGGTACCTTTAACACACGCAGTCCTAAGACTACAATGCACTGCACATAAAACGGGCTATAATGTTATATCACTTGCGATTCCAACATATCAGTCGTATGCAGTGTAGCGCTGTTAATATTCCAATGTAAGAAATATATTTCAAGCGCAGGACATACATCCTTCTTCTCGGTTTCTCCTATGTTATCGAACCGTAAAACGAAAAAAACTACTTCCTTAAAACATTGACTCTGTGTGATACGAGTACAAAACAGCTTTCCGGAGATGTATAGCGCCCACTGTCCATATCCGATCACGGTTCGGAAATTATACTATACCTGCATCAGCCCTATATAAAATGATCGTTAGTAACGGCGAATACCTCTTACAAGGAAACAGATAAACGTATAACAGCAGCGTCCGACATGCGAAAATTACAAGTCATTCCGTCACTAACTTTGTAATCAGCACACCTGACAGGCAAATGTGTAGACGGGGATTGCACTGCCTCACAAGCACTTACTACTAACTTTGGTGTGACGCTGAAGTCTCGATTTTACACCCAAGATGCGACAGTGGGGATGGAGTACATTACATAAATCAAAGTTCGTTTAGTGGAATGTGCCCCGTTTCATCACAGATGAGATGGAAGTCCTCTGATGACCGACAGCTATACCGTTAACGATCGTAAGTATACAGTGCTTTAAACCACATACAGAACACGTGGCTGTATACGAGTAGAACACAGGCTATGTCACTCGACTGATGCATCCTGACAGAAAACTAGGGTCTACTGTGGGCTCTGGGAGCCTTTTGCGACACATGCACATACCGAGATATACAGAAAACAGAGCAGACACTCTCCAAATGTGGAGGTGACTGGATACAATCGGGTACCGTGCTATACTATGCCTCCCGATCAGTGCATTTGGGCTAGTTGTTGGCAGCTGTGCCACACTTACAAGCAATTTTAGAACACAGAACAAGAGGTAATGTCATGACTGCATGAATAGATATGACATTAAATCGATAGAACTACGAAGAATGATGAGGGAATGGGTATAAATTGACTGAATATACATCGAAATGCGAGGAAATTGAGGAAGAACTTGCGTATCTTCTGGTTTGCTCCGACAATTTGTACATGGGAACAAGTATGTAGCAGCATGAGGAATCCGAGAAAACTTCGACCTCGAAACGAAGGTAATCAGGGAGGCAGTCAATTTTTCTCTTTCGAGGCAGCATTATACTGTATATCCATTGAGGTACCAAGTGAGTTAAGTACTGTATTTGATGCTTTTCGGGAAGACATCCGCCTCTAAACTTACTTGCATCTGCGTTAAAAGATAACAGGGAGTGGAGGGAGTGATCGGTTAGATGGAGCTGTGTCGAGGTACGATTTAATGGTTAGCTGATGATGAATTCTAGAGAAGGTGAAGTTGCTGGAGGTCAATATTCCACTGTTCTGTCAGGATGCATCAGTCGCGTGACATAGCCTGCGTTCTACTCGTATACAGTCACGTGTTCTGTATGTGGTTTAAGGCACTGTCTACTTGCGACCGTTAAAAGTAAACCTGTCAGTCATCAGAGGACTTCCATCTCATCTGTGATGTAGCAGAGCACATTCCTCTAAACGAACTTTGATTTATGTAATGCACTCCATCCCCCCTGTCGCATCATGGGTGTAAAATCGAGACTTCAGCTTCATAACTAAGTTAGCGGTAGGTGCTTGTGAGGCAGTGCAATCCCCATGTACACATTTTCCTGTCAGGTGTGCTGTTTACAAAGTTAGTGACGGAATGACTTGTAATTTTCGCATGTCGGACGCTGCTGTTATTCGTTTATCTGTTTCCTTGTAAGAGGTATTCGCCGTTACTAACGATCATTTTATATAGGGCTGATGCAGGTATAGTATAATTTCCGAACCGTGATTGGATGTGAACCGTGGGCGCTATACATCTCCGGAAAGCTGTTTTGTACTCGTATCACACAGAGTCAATGTTTTAAGGAAGTAATTCTTTTCGTTTTACGGTTCGATAACATAGGAGAAACCGAGAAGAAGGATGTATGTCCTACGCTTGAAATATATTTCTTACATTGGAATATTAACAGCGCTACACTGCATACGACTGATATGTTGGAATCGCAAGTGATTTAATATTACAGCCCGTTTCATGTGCAGTGCATTGTAGTCTTAGGACTGCGTGTGTTAATGTTCTCTCTTACCAATACCTTTTAGGTACCGATCCTAGACTCGAGAACAGTACTTTAGAGTTGATAGCTAGGTTGATTTACATAAAAATTCGCCGAATTCCATCCGTCTGGAGATCCATCGCGTGTAAAAATCATTCGTTTCTTGTTCTTCTTAACTGTCTGCTATTACATCACGACACTTTGAAATTCTGTTACTATACATCGATAAGGACTGCTAAGCTCCTCGACATGGGCACATCTCGAGAAATCTCATGCACTTGGATGGGTGAGGACTCGGAAAGCCCTATTCATTCACGAGACGTGGAGTGTAGCGGTATACTTCTGATCGGTTGCAGGTTAATTCGCTAACGGTGCTGCAGGTCGGGTTGGTCGATGACAGTGTGATGAGGGCCTTCCACTCTCTGATTTTACCCTAAAATAGCGAGAATGCTCTGTGGCTCTCATACCCAAAAGATAGATCGTAAATTAAGCACTGTGCTCGAGGTGTTAGAAATATGTAGAGCGCTGTCTGGTATACTTTGATGATTTATGTGTTCGGGAATTAACACGGAATGGACGTACTGTGCAGTCATCTATCTGCATTCACAATGATGTTCGAAAAGTATAGAAGGGGTGGTTTAGCTATGATACTGAAATTAGTGAAACAAGTTGTCATATCGTTGGCTGGCGTTGAAATTACTGTAAAATTGCTAAAATTGTTCGCGCTATCAACTGTGATGCTTATTATTACAGTACATCAGCGGTGTCTTTTACATCCCATCAGTGCATTGGCGCGCTGTTGGTTATCACATAATGATTGACTGACAGAGCTTGTTTGAGTTGGGGAATGAGTTTTGTGGATGGGTGACACCTTCTGGGGGTTGCTAGCACCGAAACAGTGATCGCGTACATGAGTGCAATATGAGGAATCAGTCTAATGGGAACACGGAGCCATCATCTATACCTTCACTGTGACAGATGAGTTTAAATGTAGAGATCGTAAATCACTTTCGGACATCAGTTTGGAAACTCTCCACAACACAGCCAAACTCTTCTAGTTTCCTTATGTTGTAACTGTCTTTTATTTAAAATCGTCCAGTGTGTGGTGTGTAATGGTAGCCGTCGTAACAACATGATTTACACCATGTCATGTCTAGTTTTATGCCGGAGACCATGGATCAGAACGTCTTAATGTCAGTTCAGAACCTGACACAGGTCTCGAAGTCGTGGCAGAAAAAGAAAATGTTTGGCATTTCAGAAAATCGTGTTAGAAAACAGTGTTTCAGACAACTAAACGGAATCAGAGGGATTGTCTTTTGCGACTTAGTATAGTCTGTGGGACACGATCACTCGCCTAGAGTATAGGCAATGAAACTTTAAAGTGGCCTCTGAAGTGCCTGTATATGTAATAGGATCATGCCACACTGGCAGCAGTAGCAGCAGCAGTTTGACGTGTAAATTCGGTGAGGGATGGGGTATACCTTTAGGAATGCTTGGAGGGCTGCACGCTGCGTTATTCTGGGAAGCATTGCTAAATCTCTTTCTCCATGCTGGTCCGCACCGCAGCTATGCGTCATTGTGCCAGCATCGGTGCCTAGGTGACTTCTATATCGGATGAAGTTAGTGGAGCTTTTATAGTTCGTAATTTTTCTCTGTTGGGGGGGGGGGGATGTTGGTAGAGAATAACGATGATAGCATGTTGGGCTGATTGATTTGAATGGACGTGGATCTGCTTCGGACTGTAGTATCTGTATCTAGTTTGGAGACGTACCACAATGCACGCATTTCCACCGAATGGTCAAAACACAGTCCTTTTGCACTAACTCAGATCGTTCTGCTTCTACACGGGTTGCAGAAGATGATGGAAATGTCTGTCTCCGACTTCTGCTCAGTTCCGGCCTATATTGGAACGATCACATGCGGAAAGCTGTAGAAATGGGAGCAGTTGCAAGATGCATAGGGGGTGACTAAAACCATATTGGAATTTTACTGTAGCAACTAGGTTCGCGAAAGGTGACTCGCTTCGATATATGGGAGTGTCAGAGATATGATTGAGTAGTGGTTGTAATCATTAAAGGAATTGTGAGTAGGATCAAACACAGGTATGTGCTTGAATGGAAAGACCTGATTCCAAATCATGGACGTCATTTCCAGCTGATAGCGAAATACTAGAAATCTGAGAAGCTAGTGTACATTTCTTACGACCTCAATAAGCATACAATTTAATACTGCTTGTGATCCTTCTTAATCAGTCATCGCCTATAACTCACTGGAAATATAGCAGAACCTCTGACATTGTATCGAGACAGAATACGTTACACATACTGGATAAATATCTAGCGGCACGAGGGCGTCGCAAATACCTATTTCATACTCCATTCCGTTGCCGAATAACTTCCAAAATTCAGCGGTTTTATCACGAGGTTGCGTCGTGGGCTACGTGTAAGCGCGCTGCTGGTCTGATAATATACACTCCAGCGATCTGTCTCGGTATTTGTCCGAACAGAAAAAAACATGTCATTCAGGCGTAATGTTGTACCTCAATTTATAAGGCCAGTATAGCTTTTAACATGGATACTTGTATGCACTTGTAGGACCATGACTGCTTGGACAGTAACATGCAGTAGTTGTTGGGATCTAGTTTTTTTAGCATCTCTCCGATTACGTCTCTCTTTCTAGGACACACAAGAAAAACCTATGAGACATGTCCACCCATGGTTGATTTTCTCTCAGTATTATGTCGTCGCCAGCGATCAGTTATTGACGATGTATTATACTTATTAGTAGGGGCTGTGTGATATGTTCACGTTGAGCATCAGGCTTATGAAGTATGTGTTTGTGTTCCGGCATGTGCAAAGGAAATGACTATGTCCAGTTGTAAGGAATGTATGGATTTGACATGGAGTACTGTGATAGCATGGGAAGAGTATGTAAATTCATAAGAATGGTATTGATATTTCAATTTCCAGAGCTACAGCCATCAACAGAGTGTATTTCCAATCCCTCGATCATTGTCGAATGTCGTTCACCTGAGACCGCGATCGTACATTTAGTTGTAAGTACAGGGATAAAATATATATGTGACCGATTTATCAGGATAAACATTCTACCTGTACATGCTGGGCCTGCAGCGCTGGTGACCTTTGTGGGGGTGATTCAGATTTCCTGTTAACGGTAGGAGCTGTCAGACTGGAGATGCCTGTTGGAGTGTAGGAATGTATATGAATTAACCTTGTTGTCCTCTAGACGACCGAATAGCGAACTAATACTTACTATATGTTGGATAGCTTTCGTGATTAAGTGGAAATTTGATAAGATTGAATATGGAGGTGCATCGTTATTCCCTCCCACGTAAATTGTCCGGTTCCCTGCTTCTGCACATTTCGCGCCTTTATTTAGTTGAGGCAAGATCGATTGTGGTGTGTGCATTTAGCGTGTGGAAGACATGTTTGCCGGTTCTCTAGACATGAGAAACACTTTAATTGACCTTGTAAATTATAGGGATGATTTGGAATCTACTACATCACCGACATCGGTATTCGAGAGTGGAAATATCAGTTTCCTCTATTTGTTTCGAGTTGCCGAGTAAATGTATTCGCAGATGTCACAAGTTTCTAGTCAGTCAGTGGTTTACAGCACGCTGCACCTAGCTTAAGTTTCGGGTTTATAGAGAAATAATTTCCAGTCTATATCTTGGGAATTATGTTGCGCTAGCGATCCGTAAGATGCTTCCTAGTGCTTGATATCGAGAAGTAACGCGAAAATGGTGTACTATTATGGTGAACATGTGTTCTTGTAATCCCTGAGTCTGGAGATATGTGTAGAAAAACGAGCAAGCAAGGAAGCAGGTTCGGAGCAGAAACGAGCCCGAATTTGTAGAACAGTTCTGAGAGCGACTTCGGTCCGCTGAGGGTGCCCTGGATGACTTGTGATCGTCGGCTGCAGGTAGATATCTAGTGCTGTGAGGTGTATATATGGTACTGTCCGTCTTCGCGGTATATGTACGAATGATGTAAAACGGGTAATTTTGTTAGGTGCAGGATACGAATTGTGTGTTTACTAAATCGACACAGTACGTGGTGATTTATTGCCGGGTTAGGGACTGGTTCCTGCACTAATATTCAAGCTCCTGTTCTCTGTGGAAGAGCAGTGTAAATGAGTAAGAGTCTGTCCGTATATGACGATATGTATGGTAGTTTGTAAGATTTAACTGCCGGTGCAATATATGGCGATGTGTGTAAAATAACCGCTGAAAGTCAGACGGTGCTCCAATACCGGCGGCAACAGCAATTCGGCGGGTAAATTCGAGAAGAGCCAATCATAATACTCGATTCATTCACATCCTTTGTGGGAGTTTCTAAAAAGCGGAGGGAACGTTTTTGTGTGTTGAAAACAGGAAGGGTAACACATGATGGACTGTGTAGCACGTTAGGTCCGCGAGGAAGTCTGCATTCGACGTTATTCTGCGTTATTTTCGTAAACAGGTTCAGTTATGACAAGAATTTTCATTCATACAAGCTGAGGCCTCAAGAAAGCGAGCATTAACTATTTCCAGGATACTATACAATTTCTGCGTGGTCGACTCAGTTCTTATTTTTTACATAGTCATGTGACATCAGTATAAGATTGAGAACCTTGTTAGATGCACTTGCGAAGATTTGTAGCTATGCCTGCGTACTTTGCGGCGTTGCATCAGTAATGCTGGGCAGTTAAGCTAGGGTAGGTGCCATATTGCGCTAGGAACAATGTGCCCTGTGCTACTCTGTCATCAACGGTAAAGACACATGCTGCCCACAGGAACCTCGCATATGAGACTGGCTTGAGTGTCCCTTGGAGTTCTGTGATGTCAATATAACACTGACTGTATACTCGAAAATGGAAACAACTTTCACCTGTGTTCAGCAGTGGCTCAAGGCTGTGACGGCTGGTGCGCCCTTGGTGCATCTGCACCCCTGCCCGTTCGCGTCAGCAACGGTGCCTAGGTGAACATGTATTTCGAGAGGAGTTTCTTAGGTGTCAAGTATGAATGGGATGCCGCCGCCTCATGCATGCGGGACCCTAATGGGCTTCTGTGTGTAGTTTGACAGCTGAGGACCACTTCACTTCACTTCACGGGGTCTGCCGCTAACCTCCTGTGCGGGGTGTGGGGGGCGGTGCTTGCGCATGTTGACTGCGTGTCAATTGCATCATTTTGCAAGGTCTGTTGGCTGTGCTATGCGTTATTTGGACAGTTTACGATTTCGTGCCTGCACATCAGTGTACTGCATTATTTAGCAGCAGTTTGCAGGTCTGTGCTGAAATTATTTTAGAAAATTAGAAGTTGTTTGCGTGCTTAGAGAGCGTTATTTAGAAGTTCAAATGGTTCAAATGGCTCTGAGCACTATGAGACTTAACATCTATGGTCATCAGTCCCCTAGAACTTAGAACTACTTATACCTAACTAACCTAAGGACATCACACAACACCCAGTCAACACGAGGCAGAGAAAATCCCTGACCCCGCCGGGAATCGAACCCGGGAACCCGGGCGTGGGAAGCGAGAACGCTACCGCACGACCACGAGCTGCGGACTATTTAGAAGTACTTTACAGGTCTGCAGACTGTGTGTTGTGGCCCCAAGCACATCAGGGCGAGTGTTTTTGCGTCAGTGTGATAAATATACTCCATCCCTCAATAAAATGTTCCAAGATAAATAGAATACACTCCCTCCTCACTCCCCCCAGCAGCCCAGCGCAGGCTGAGTCATTTTCGCATCGTTTTCCCCCTCCAGACCACCATCTCGGATTACGTCACAGGAGGGATGAGAGCACTCTCTGATGGCAGATAACATTGAAGAATAATGCAAGAGACAACTAACAAGATTGCTGAGTATGGTGCGTAAGATCTGTGACTTTCGATATACAATAACAGTATAGAAACTTTGGAAAAGCTGAGTGCCAGGCACATGAAAATACAGAAGTGAACCACTAGTTAACCCAAGAAAACGATCTCAACAAAACATTTATGCAGTGTCTGTGGAGCGTAACGACGACTGGCCTCCACCGGAGGTAGTGACGGGTAAGGGCCGGGCGTCGGCACGACTTGGAGCGAAACTTCCGAGAAGGCGCAATCCAGAGCCCGGTATCAGCGTGGCTGGACCGGCCCCAAGGGGAACAGCGGCAGCATGAGGACCAGCCGCGGTAGGGCCGCTGACGTCGGCGACGCCACGAACTGGCTCATCGGAGAAAAGACTGACAGGTGGATGGACGACGTAGTCCTGGCGAAGACTTCAGGGCCGGCCGGAACACGGCTGACGACGGACGATCGAACTGTAGGACCGACGTAGTCGTAAACTAAATTGTCGACGGCGGCAGGACCGGCGAAGTCCGGACTGACAACATGGCTGACATCGGTGAAGACAGGCTTGGCGACGACGACAACTCAGTTCAATTTATTGCTACGCATTTTAGACCTGTTCTCTGGAAACTCTAAACAGGTCGTACTTATTCGTTATTCATGATGACGTACAACGATTTATATGATGTATGTGGTAGCAAGTCATGTTAATAGCAACAACTGTCAATATTAATGTGGAAATAAAACAGAACATTTGAAAAATAAGTATCAATTAAAAAAATGAAGAGAATTAACTCAAGCTCCAAGAGAATAATTTCCATCTTACATGACTAGATACGTTACTGGCAGCGTCGGAAGAACTCGAGGTCTGCCGACTAACTACAACTACACCTATTTCTAAACCAATAGTTGCTACACTATTGTAGATCATCCAAGATTGGTATGTGCGTGCCTTGGAAATCCTCCTGTCTAAGCACACTGGTGCGGGTGGCCGTACTATTTTTTCTTCTCTTTTTATTTTTATTTTTTCTTATTTGTATATACAACGAAGGGCCAAAGAAACTGGTACACCTGCCTAGTATCATATAGGGGCCCCGAGAGCATGCAGAAGTGCCGTGGACTCGACTAATGTCTGAAGTAGTGCTGGAGGGAATTGATTCCATGAATCCTGCAGGGTAGTCCATAAATCCGTAAGAGTACGATGGGATGGAGATCTCTTCTGAATAGCACGTTGCTAAGCACCCCAGATATACTCAATAATGTTAATGTCTGGGGAGTCTGGTAGTTAGAGGAAGTGCTTAAACTCAGAAGAGTGTTCCTGGAGGCACTCTGCAGCGATTCTGGGCGTGTGCAGTGTCGCATTGTCTTGTTGGAATTGCCCAAGTCCGTCGGAATGCACAATGGACTTGAATGGATGCAGGTGATCAAATAGGGAGCTTAAGTACGTGTCACCTGTCAGAGTCCTATCTAGACATATCAGGGGTCTCAGACCCCTGCTGACAAGCATTGTCCATGGATTCATGAGGTTGTCTCCAGACCTGAACACATATATCCGCTGGATATAATTTAAACGATACTCGTCCGACCAGGCAACATGTTTCCAGTCATCAACAGCCCAATGTCGGTATTGATGGGTCCAGGCGAGGCGTTAAGCTTTGTGTCGTGCAGTGATCAAGGGTATACGGGTGGGCCTTTGGCTCCAAAAGCCCATATCGATGATGTTTCTTTGAGTGGTTTGCATGCTGACACCTGTTGGTGCCCCAGAAATCTGCAACAGTTTGAGGAAGGGTTGCATTTCCGTCACGTTGAACGATTCCCTTCAGTCGTCGTTGGCCCCGCTCTTGCAGGATCTATTTCCGGCCGCAGAGGTGTCGGATATTTGATGTTTTACCGGATTCCTGATGTTCACGATACACTCGCCAAATAGTCGTACGGGAAATTCTCCACTTCATTGATACCTCGGAGATGCTGTGTCCCATCGCTCGTGCGCCGACTATAACACCACGTTCAAACTCACTTAAATCCTGATAAGCTGCCATTGTAGCAGCAGTAACCGATCTAACAACCATTCCAGACACTTGTTGTCTTATATAGGCGTTGCCGACCGCAGCGCTGTATTCCGCCCGTTTAAATATGTCTGTATTTTAATACGAATGGCTATACCAGTTTCTTTGGCGCTTCAATGTATGTGTATTTGAAATTTCTCTTAATTAAATTTATACGTGCCTATCATTTCTATAACTGAGGAAGCGATCTTGTGACCTATTGACACTATTTTGTTATTCAGAGCGGCCACTTGATCTTATAGACTGAGAGTTAAGCAGCTGCATTTTAGATATCCGACGTGCTCTCATATTGAGTTTTGTCCACAAGTTTTGCTCACTTGCAGTTCTTTGCAGATCGCAGTTTAATTGCCTGCAGTCTCTCTCTACCTATCTTAGATCGACAAGATCAGTGGAACCTTCCGCTCCCCATTCACAGATTGGTGTGTTACTACATCCCACTCCATGTAGGTGTTTGGGATATGGAACGTGACCTGTTAATAGGCGCCCCATACCTCGAGTTGGGGCAATGTAGCCAGTTTGAGCCTGACAGGAGTGACGCCGAAAGGTGGGCCGGCCGTAACGTTGACAGAGGCAGCGACAACGGTCGTCCGTTACCAGAGGTCGCCCGATGACATCGCCCGACAGCGTGGTCATAGTGCGCCCCATCTCCTTCGCCAGTTTTTGGCAGGGTCGACGTTAGGTTAGGTTACGTCAGAATTTGTTCTATCCTCTTAGGATGGCATGGATACCACGACGCCTCTGTGCTTGGATACGAATGCTGAACAGCGGCTTCTGCTATTAAAGAGACGCCGAAAGCAAGTGAATGAGCTTTCCTGTCTCGTAAAGAACGTGGCGACTACTATACACTCTGTCCTCAAAGTTTTACGAATATATGAGGAGACGGGAGAAACGTTCTGTTACATGCTCTAGATAATTCGTGGTGACCTTGAAAAGCAAGCTATAAACACTGTATTTCGCTGTATTTATTTAAGGTTGTGCAAACGTATGTCAATTAACCTTCAATGACTGTCATTTAGCACACGAGTAAAAGACAGGCATAAAATGTAACGTAAGAAACTCTGAAAACCTAAAGCACTTAAACGTGGAAGTACATACCATTCACGACATTTGTAAATCCCTTCGTATAAACAGAATCACTATCCTACTGGCATAAAACGCCACTAAACAGTAATAATAATTTTTAGACAACTAATGACAAGCTGTCACAAAAAATATCCAGTACGGTAGCTGTAAGCAATTAAGATACGCGACCCTTTTCACTTTAACAAATTATTTTTAGAGGTTATAATCTATGCCCAATATTTCCAATAAAGATTTTGCTTATTTAAGGTTTCGAACAAACATGCCATTTCAGTCCATAGATTCCGAACTATAACCCATTATGATATTTTCATCCTCATGATGACACAAACTCACTCTTTCTTGGATTAAACGTACGAGAACGTCGGTCGATTTGACTGAAAAAAACAAACTGATTTGAATTTCACCGATACGGTCGACAGATAACATCGGCTGTAGTGGCATACTGATTTGAAAACATCGGCGGTCGCCGACCGATGTCGGCTGTCGGCGGAATCCACAGATATCGGAGCCACTGTGACCGCAGCCTTAGGCTATATATAACAGAACGTTTCTCCCGTCATCTCATACATTCGTAAGACTGGTCTGGTAATTCCAGTAACTGAGGACAGAGTGTATAGTAGTCGCCACGTTGTTTACGAGACAGGAAAGCTTATTCACGCGCATTCGGCGTCTCTTTAATAGCAGAAGCTGCTATGTGGCACTCGTAGCCAAGTACAGAGGCGTCGTGGTATTCGCCTCACCCTAAGAGGTTAAAATCTAACCTACTTCATACACAGAATAGATTCTAGCCTAACTTAGCCTCCCTGACCTTGTCAAAAACTGACAACCTGTCGGTCGATGTTATCGCGTAATCTCTGGCGACGGTCTCTGACGACCGTTGTCGGAGCCACTGTGACCGCAGTCTAACAGGGCCGGCGCCGACAGGACTGAAGCTGACGACGAAATAGGCGGCGTCCGATAGCGTCACAGGCAAGGGATGGGCCAAGAGTGGTGGTACTATAGTTGAATTCTTTAATCTTGGCGGCTCGCGCATGCCCGCCCAGACGCGGGAGAGTGCTGCGTTGCCAGTTGCACACGACGCACGCGCCAATAGAAGCAGCGCCATAGTATAGCTAGTTTGCAAGCTTACGTTTAGGGGGAAGCGCGCAGTTCATGAAGTAAAGCCATCACGGCCACATTAACGCTTTCGCTGTTACAAACACGTGCTCCCTGCATTCCGCGCTGTGCGCGATTTTGTCACTGCACTGCTCGCCTGTGCAGACACATGGTGTTCCCACTGCTTTGACACACTTATCATTCGATTTCACAAAAACTATTTGGCGAAAAAATTAGATTTTTACATGTCTTCTTGACTGATACTTTCCCCCCATAAATGACTTAATTTTGTTTCGATGTTCAACGCAGTTATTATGCAGCATTAAATGTAGTAAACCATTGCACGAAATTTTGAAGAGTTTGCAGAGGTAGAAGTCCATAGCATATATTTCCGTATGGTCGATTTTAGTTGCCACAATATTGAGAATAAAATGTGGACAAGATACCTAAATTTCATATAAAATTTACTGTATAACAATATCTCATTTAAGTACCACATGTGTGTCGTACGTAATATTGAGAAATGTTCCGTCTTTCGCGACTGTAACAAAAGTTTTATTTACACTGAGCACGTTTGGCTTTATTTTAAAGCACTTCAATGAATCAAAAGGAAGTAGACAAAATACATTACACAAAACTGTGGACTTACAAAACATTAGGACTTGAATATACCGTCTATCAGTGAAGTGCTCTGAGCTATGTCAAATATAATTTTTGTGTGTGGCACACACTAACATCATTTATTTGCTAAAACACTGATCAGCCAACACAACGTTGAATGTTGTGTTACCGCAGCACAAAACTACGAAAGGTGACTTGACAATGGAGGAGACAGAATACTGTCCACTGAAGATGCTTCAAAAGAGAGAAACGCATCTGGTCTAAAATAAGTCGCTTATTACAGTTGCAGAAGAGGAATATATTTCAGTACCATAGGTGAAACTGCGACTGTGGAACAAAAACAAGAAAGAGAACATGAATACCATTGTGTATGTGCCATACCTTTCAATGATTGAAGTGCTTTAAAATAAAGCCAAACGCGTCCGGTGTAAATAAAACTTTTATTACAGTCGCGAAAGACAGAATATTTCTCAATATTACATACGACACCTATGTCATACTTAAATTAAATGAGATATTGTTATACAGTAAATTTTATATGAAATTTAGGTATCTTGTCCACATTTCATTCTCAACATTGTGGCAACTAAAATCGACCATATGGAAAGTATATGCTATGGACTTCTACCTCTGCAAGCTCTTCAAAATTTCGTGCAATGGTTTACTACATTTAATGCTGCATAATAACTGCGTTGAACATCGAAACAAAATTAAGTCATTTATGGGGGGAAGGTACCAGTCAAGAAGACGTGCAAAAATCAAATTTTTGGGCCAAATAGTTTTTGTGAAATCGAATGATAAGTGTGTCAAAGCAGTGGGAACACCATGTGTCTGCACAGGCGAGCAGTGCAGTGATGACAAAATTGCGCACAGCGCGGAATGCGGGGAGCACGTGTCTGCAGCAGCGAAAGGGTTAATGAAGAGACAAAGCACTAGAAATTTCAAAAAATTGCATTCAAACGAATATAATTCATGAAGTAAGGCACTTCGATATTGTTTTTAAATAATTAAAATATTAAGTTCCGCACAAGGTTTGAACAGATAACTTTTCACGTAGAAGTGCAACACCTTAACCATTACACTAACGTAGATCGTCTGTCTACAGAACACGGTGAGGAGTCTAACACGTTACGCAAAATACTGACAAACACTTTTGGTATGACTATGAATTACTCACGCTTCATCGAAGTACAACAGGAAATAAACAATTAGCGCTCTTCTTTAGTGCGAAAAAGCGGTTCGTGAGATTGATACAAACACCTTTCCTTCCTATCGCCTGAATTAGGAGTCTTATTGCTTGTTTGGTTTAATTAATTAATAGAATATGAAGCAATTGGTATAAAGAATGCTTTTTCCAAACTTTCTATAAAAGAAAGTCTGCTATCAAGACATTGCTTTTGTTCTGTTACTTTATTTATGGCTGAACGTTTCTAATACTGAAGACACTCGCCCATGCTATGCACTGCAGTCGAGATCTGGCAACGTCGTTCTCTGTTCATTGGCTGACTGTGTTTTGTGACGTCAGATGCGCAGAACGAACCTAAACTCGGCCGCCAATATAAATGACGCGCACTTTACCGACGTAGAACTCTGAGGACAAGACACGGAGTACCACGTGGCTCGACAATACTGCAAACAACCGGACTGAAGGGTGGGGGGGCAGCTACCCACACGCAATGTTTATAGATGCGCTGTCCGGCCTCTGTTCATGAACAATCTCACTCGGACACTGTCGGCCTGAAGCTAATGACACAACAAAAATGCACGTTTAACTGTTCCACCAACAAATCATAATTTAAGTTCTCTGGGCGCGACTCGGAGAAAAACTGACAACGCAAACTAAAAATTTCTGTACCCCCACTGCCACTGTCAAAACAACAAAAAACTAGGGCAGCTAAAGTGATTGCAGCCGTGCGGGATTAGCCGAGCGGTCTAGGGCGCTGCAGTCTCGGACTGTGTGGCTGGTCCCGGCGGAGGTTCGGGTCCTCCCTCGGGCATGGATGTGTGTGTTTGTCCTTAGGATAATTTAGGTTCAGTAGTGTGTAAGTTTAGGGACTGATGACCTCAGCAGTTAAGTCCCATAAGATTTCACACACATTTTTTTTATACCCCCACTGGCAAGAAAACGAGCACTACGTTGCTTCCCTTTGAGGCCGTGGGCCATAAAATGCAACTCCAACTGTTGATGATTAGGTCCCAGTCCTCCTTCTGACCGTCCAACACAAGAAACAGCGATGCAGATGGTGGAGTCGCGTGCCGAGACGCACCTGTAGTAGCCAAAACCCAAGTGAGCTGGGTTACACCCTGTAACAACTTGTAATTTGCTGCTCCTGCAAGCGATCGACTTGAGACCACAGCAGCTCTGATGATGAGACAGACATGATACGCGAAAATACTGACAACGATCGAGCATCTCGAATACTGCAACACAAAAAACAACTTGGACCAGCAGAGTGAATAAAGTGCTCACTGGCACATCGTCTTAAATGTGCAGAAAAGACAACAACAACTAAGGAACTGACCGCATAGAGCGATAACTGTGCGCAGGTGGATGAATCGTGAATGCGAAGAACACTACCCTCTGACTGAGGGCCCAGAACAAGCGGGAAAACACTGCCCCAGCAAAGCTATCACAAGATGGACAGTGTAAAAACAAAACATGCTCCAGCAAACAAAACCAAGACACAAAGAAACCTCTAAAACCAGATTGAAATAATACTGAGACACGAAACCTGTGAGAGACGTCTATGTCAAAACACACTTTTACACTACTGGCCATTAAAATTGCTACACCAAGATGAAATGCAGATGATAAACGGGTATTCATTGGACAAATGTATTATACTAGAACTGGCATTTTGGGTGCATAGATCCTGAGAAATCAGTACCCAGAACAACCACCTCTGGCCGTAATAACGGCCTTGATACGCCTGGGCATTGAGTCAAACAGAGCCTGGATGGCGTGTACAGGTATAGCTGCCCATGCAGCTTCAACACGATTCATCAAGAGTAGTGAATGGCGTATTGTGACGAGCCAGTTGCTCAGCCACCATTGACCACACGTTTTCAATTGGTGAGAGATCTACAGAGTGTGCTGGCCAGGGCAGCAGTCGAACATTTTCTGTATCTAGAAAGGCCTGTACAGGACCTGCAACATGCGGTCGTGCATTATCTTGCTGAAACGTAGGGTTTCGCAGGGATCGAATGAAGGGTAGAGCCACGGGTCTTAACACATCTGAAATGTAACGTCCACTGCTCGAAGTGCCGTCAATGCGAACAATAGGTGACTGAGACGTGTAACTAATGGCACCCCATACCATCACGTCGGGTGATTGGCCAGTATGGCGATGACGAATACACGCTTCCAATGTGCGTTCACCGCGATGCCGCCAAACACGGACGCTACCATCATGATGCTGTAAACAGAACCCGGATTCATCCGAAAAAATGACGTTTTGCCGTTCGCGCACCCAGGTTCGTCGTTGAGTACATCATCGCAGGCGCTCCTGTCTATGATGCGGCTTCAGGGGTAACTGCAGCCATGGTCTCCGAGCTGATAGTCCATGCTGCTGCTGCAAACGTCGTCGATCTGTTCGTGCAGATGGTTGTTGTCTTGCAAACGTCCCCATCTGTTGACTCAGGGATCGAGACGTGGCTGCACGATCTGATACAGCCATGCGGATTAGATGCCTGTCATCTCGACTGCCAGTCATACGAGGCCGTTGGGATCCAGCACGGCGTTCCGTATTACCCTCCTTAACTCACTGATTCCGTATTCTGCTAACAGTCATTGGATCCCGACCAACGCGAGCAGCAGTGTCGCAATACGATAAACCGCAATCGCGATAGGCTTGAATCCGACCTTTATCAAAGTCGGAAACGTGATGGTACGCATTTCTCCTTCTTACACGAGGCATCACAACAACGTTTCATCAGGCAACGCCGGCCAACTGCTGTTTGTATATGAGAAACCTTTTGAAAACTTTCCTCATGTCAGCATGTTGTAGGTGTCACCACTGGCGCCAACCTTGTGTGAATGCTCTGAAAAGCTGATCATTTGCATATCACAGCATCTTCTTCCTGTCGATTAAATTTCGCGTCTGTAGCACGTCATCTTCGTGGTGTAGCAATTTTAATGGCCAGTAGTGTACATTGTCGTCATTGAAGTATGGCACAAGAGGAGGGTAGAGC